>NC_087202.1:97320893-97373393 GCF_015104395.2 Macrobrachium nipponense
AAAACACAGACTCACAAATGACCTCTCATGCCAAAGGAGGCTATTCTATCAATCACTCTCTCAAGGAACTTAATGATCCACCGGATAATTGGCCTGTGCTCATTCTCTCAAAAGTCCACTTTATCTCCACGGGAACTTTAGAGCAATTCTTTTGATTGGCGGCGTTTTAAAGGAAATGTTCATTTTCCCGATAACCACCCCATGCAGTTAAAAGAATTATGTAAAAACTAGAAGAAATGTTTCTGGTACATAGGCTTAAAAGGGCACAAATAACTACCCAAGAAAATCTTTAAGATTTGCCGCAAGCCGAAGCCGCGTTGTGCAATGGATACAACCTCTCTCTCTCTCTCTCTCTGCTACAAAACTGAGAAATACGCAGCAGTGGCCATCGCATATTCACTCGAGAATTTAGCTTTATCACGAAAAAATTCGAAAATCGAAATGGGATGTTTATCAGTAACAATGATATTCATAATAATAATAATCACATTAAAAATAACACGAAGGCTTACAATACAGTACTTCGGAATCATTACGTAAATTACAAATTTACATACGTAACCCATACAATAAAACTGAAGTGATCAACTAGCGAGATAAGAAGGAAGATATTGCCCATAAAACCTAAGAACATTATTTTTTAAAAAGTTGAAAGGGGATACTACATTTGCGTGAGGGGAAAGAGTAGATGTAGATTTACTCTAAAATTTTAAAATACACATACGTAAAATGAGAGTATACTTATTACATTTTTATTCCCATTTCCTTACGTATCCGTCGATAACGGTCATAACCAACAATTAACAAGATCAGTAGTATCTTCATCAGTAGTATCGAAGTCCACGAGAAATGATACACATCCTTCACAAAGACAAAATGTCGACAGTGTCATTATGCTGAAAAAGCAAATCACACAATACTGAACTTTCAGAAAATAAAATCAGGTACAAGGTCCCTCCCGGAGTAAATGAAGTGGATATGGATTACATTCCAAGTTACAGCAACACATGAAAAGGAAGGAAGAGGCCGTATGAATGCTAGCTCCTCTATAAAATGTTTACTTTCTGATTAAAATAAAAGCGAAGAAGTAATTTCTTCAAATTACAACAAATTAAATGAATTAATCAAACATACGCCAAGTCCCAAAGAAGACCTCCATACATAGCAATAAGGCAAATGCTCACCAAGGCATCTAAACCCAAATGTTCATTATTTCCGACCACCGCCACCACAACCCAACCTCGACACAATATCGTTTGCATTTTAGATGAGTTGGCTTCAATGGCCACAGAGGACTGCTTGGGTCAATTGCTCGTGCAAAGGGCACCCTTCCTACCGACGCCAACACTTCCGCGCGTTTGTTTGCCTGTTCAGGGGGGAAACTGCTCTCGTGTAGTCTGGAGATTAAGATTCTGGCTCGGTCTTCCCACTGATGATGTGAAAGCAAGAATGATGTGAGTGTCTTCCTGACATGCATTGTGCTGCGCAACTTCACATACATCTTCGCCCAACGCGTGCACGTGAGGCGATGTCAAAAGGCTTTCGGAATATCGCCTTAGGTGCTAGAATAATGCCCATACCAAATGAGATCGAGTGTAGGGAAACTAGAATTCATTGCAGCCATTCTTTCTCATTTCTTGCTGCATGCTTATCAGGTTCAGTAAGTAAGCATAAATATTTTATACATACATACATATATATATATATACTTATATACGTACATATATACATACATACATACATACATATATATCTCGATATAATATATTATATATATATATATGTGTGTGTGTGTGTGTGTGTGTGTGTGTGTGTGTGTGTGTGTGTGTGTGTGTACATTGTTTTCATTTCATAGCCTTGTCACTTTCTTCACAGTTAACATGGAGTTAAAAACTACTACTTTTCTTTGAACAATAGGCAATGAGTTTCCCATGATATTTCAAATAATGAAAAATATGTAGCAAACTTACATTAAGTATAATATGCACACACACTCCCTTCATTTCCAAGGGCTGAATTGAAATCTATACCAATAAAATAATTAGAAAACCTAACTTCTTTGACTGGAAAATTGATATTCCACGGCAAAAATCCACGAAGAAAGTATCACCAACATTCTTAAAAGCGAACTCATATTTTTTCAAAATATTGCAAAAATCCATTAGCCAAAATGCAGTCAGGGACCCTATTCGCCGCCACGTACGACGGAGCAAAAACAAAAAATAATTTTGGTAAAAGCATTTACGGTTCACTGACCAGTTCATCTCTGAAAGCCTGGCCAAGTTAAAGCTCTCGAGTTAACTTTGTGCATTCAGTTCCAAGGGAATTTTGAAATTGGCCTTGCCAGCGAGTTCGATGGACGCGTGAGTTCCATCTTAAGCAAGACACAGACACTAACGTCAAACAATCTGCGGGTCGTGCACGGCCACAATTGACATAACAGTTTCCGGCACCAAATGTAGATTCTCAGTTTAGGGCTCAGCCACTTTACTTTGTTCTCAACAAAATTACCAACTTCGTAAAGGAGATGACGTTTTAGGGCCGGATTACGTGTTGATTGTAAAATACATAAAGGATTTAAAAATCAATTTGTTTCCATGGATGTAGAGCTTAGATTTTGATGCTGATCGGAGTCTGGATTTAAAACCAGGGTTCTTTTATACTGTTATCGAGGTAAAGTGGTTTTAAAGAAAACGAAGAATCCCTCTTACGATTCAAACAAAGCGCATAATGACTCAGAGTATCTTACTAATCTACCTATTGTGATGTGAAAGAAAACGTAACCTACAAGATACCTCGGTAACTAATCAATCTCTTTTCTGTTTCGTATGTCCACACCATTTCGGCTTTCTACAGTCAAATAATTCCTCTAAGCTATAAATAGGTCACCCTCGTCCAAAATTTCCATGTTATGTTAAATAATATTCTGTCCATCATGCTCATAATTATGTACTGTAATATATGCCACCATAAAACAGTTAACCACTTGTGCTTAAACTTTAAAGGCTGAATAACGTTTTGGCTGAAAATAAAACATAAAATCGGATAGGTGTGTTCAAGGCTCCGTAATGGTAAAAGGTTTCCTAAACGAGGCAACAATGGCGCTCTCTCTCTCTCTCTCTCTCTCTCTCTCTCTCTCTCTCTCTCTCTCTCTCTCGGAAACTTTGCTTTTTTAACCACTAATCCATCCCCATCATTGTACATCATTCTACCGTACAAAAAACAAAAATTTTCATCATTACCAAAATCTACTTAGACATCGATATCTGAATTATTTTCATTGATATAAACCTATCTAAGACACTTGCAATAAACCACTGCCTCCTCAATGAATCGCTGGCCACAGACAACACTGTATTAGACGATTCTAAACGTAATCGTATTTGGTGTTACATTTAACTTGAAGCTTCAGCTTTACAGCACTCCATCGTATATACCATCTGATCCTACCTAACAGACGTGCTTCGTTCTTCGAGTTTCTACATTAACTAATACCGTCCTTAGATCTTTTGTTCTGCTTTTGTTGGAACATTTGGATCTCCCGCCAGGTCAGCAGCTTCTCGGGATGTTTGTCTTGCAGACAATTACTTGACGAGGTGGTTCGAAATAATGATCATCATGCTTAGACCATAGGTTAAACATATTCCATCTTCTAAGAACTAACACCATTGACTCTAGAGTATGCTTCTCTCTATATAGTAATTGTCCCACTTGCTTCCCGTGTCAAACATATTCCATCTTCTAAAAACTTCCACTATTGACTCCAGGGCTTGCTTCTCTCGATATAATTGTGCCACTTGCTTCCAGTGTCAAACGTATTCCATCTTCTAAAAACTTCCACCACTGAAAGTAGGGCTTGCTTCCCGTGTCAAACATATTCCATCTTCTAAAAACTTTCACCACTGACAGTAGGGCTTGCTTCCCGTGTCAAGATCAACATTCCCTTGATGCACCACAGTGCAATACTATGTAGTTCGGGTCGACCATTGCAGGGACAGAGTTCAAGCCGTGATAGATTTTCACTGTCACACGACCTTGCTGTACTTGGGAGGAAGGGACGAGGGTATTGGCGGGGGTGGGGGTGGTGGTTGTGTTACCTAGGTCTACCTCCTGCAGAAACATCGGCAAACCATGGGACTGTCTCACTTAAACTTCAGCGCTGATCGATGCGCGCGCGCGCTCGGTCCCTAAGCATAGACTTAACCCTTGTCGTCGATGGTCATTGGCGTCCTTTAAACAATTATCTTGATCATTAATGCTCCTCTTCTTCTTCTTCTTCTATACCTTCAGCTTTTCCCACTTCTATATGGGATCGCTGTTTTTAGTCAGCCTTCTCCATCTTCCTCTGTCCTGTACATCTTGTTCTCTTAGACCCTTTCCCTTCATGTCATTCAATAATTTATCTTTCCACCTGAACTTTGGCCTTCCCGATCTTGATCATTAGTGCTCATATCCGATAATTTTGAAAATGGCCGTGAAACTGCAGAAAAGCTTCGATTATGTATATGTATATATATATGTATATATTATAAAAAATATTATAATCTATATATATATATACATATATATATATATATATATATACATATATATACATATCTATAATATACACACATATATATATATATACATATATAATATATATATATATATATATAGATAGATAGATAGATAGATAGATAGTATATATGGAAGCTTGCTTCTAAAATTAATTGTCTTTATCTCACAAGACTACATAAATTTTCGTCACTAATTACAAGTGATCCCTAAAAGCAAAAGACTAACTCATTTCAATTCGAGACGTAACATTATCCCGGATTTAGCATTCGCTAAGGAACCAAACGGGAGAAGGATAATGGCATTGTCTGTCATTCGCTTTAATTAGACCAGGGAATATCTTCATTCCCTTGCCGTTATCGCATCGTAAACATTTGACTTCGAATTTAGTCTTATTTGTTTCTGCAATTCGGGTTTTATCCGAATACAGTCTCTGGGACGGTTTCCTCATTCGACTCCATAATCTTTCAAAATTTTCTACGGAGTCGAATGATAAGGGAAACCCTCCCAGAGGCTGCATTCTGATAAAACTCGAATTGAAGAAAGCAAATAAGACTAAATTGACGTTACACTATGACCCATTACATTCCATGACTTTTAAACGAAAGTAAACCCATTAGACAAACAGAAATTCTCGACATAGCCTAGATAAGTAACCCATTCCGAAATCGCTCCAAATAATAACCGTATTTGGCCATAGGACAAGCGCTTCGACCTATGACGTCATTCAGCGCTGAAATGAAAATTAAGAGCAGAAAGGTTTGAAAAGTGTAACAGAAAAGAAACCTGCAGTTGCACTATGAAACAATAGTTAGGAGAGGGAGGAAAGAAAGACAGAAGAAAGCGAATAAGAGCGGAGGTACAGTAAAAAGGAATGACAGGGCTTAGCAGCTAGGGGCCAAAGGGACGCTGCTCCAAATAATAATAATATAATAATATAATAATAATAATAATAATTCAGCGCGCTATACACGACACCCAAAGCAATCAACACTAACTACCGCCGTTTTTCAATGCGACTGCAAAATTGTCCACTTACATACAATCTTAAAATAATATCTACAGCAGAGAATAGATAAGGAATAATGACTCCCGTAATTCTTTGTACTTTCGAAACTCAACCCTATTTTTTAAATTACCCAATGGGATTAAGGACACTGCAACGACTGACAGCACTTCTTAAACAGTTATGAAGATCGCAACTATCTGGAGGCTCATCCATGAGTTGGCTAGAATAGAATAAAGAATTTAGGCCAAAGGTCAACCGCTGGGACCTGTGAGGTCATTCAGAGCTGAACGGGAAATTGACAGCAAGAAGGCACAGTGAGACGAGTGTTAAGAGGGTGAAAGTCAGATGAAAGAAAGAATATGAACGGAGGTACAGTAAAAGGAATAAAAGGAGTTGCAGTTAGAGGCCGAAGGGACACCGCAAAGACCCTTAAGTAATGCCTACAGTGCACCGCATGAGGTGCACTGATGGCACTAACAACCAACGGGGTCAGAAACTGGCAAACTCGATGCGCTTATTGCAGCAAAACAGAATCATGGGGGCTTAGAAAAAAGTCGAGAGGGGATCAGAGAATTTTACGTTCGATGAAGACACCTGATGAGCATACCTAATGCTCCTCCCATGAAAAAATCATGCCAGGACTAATTATATATAATCCACATATTGAATTACATCAACCTGAACACCTGCTGCTCAACGCATTTCTCTCTACTTCAGCTTAAAGTTTACCTGGCCTAATGATAATCCGGTCAACGCCAATGAGAATACACTACCCACAATAATAAAACACCAGTTTGTTCGAGATACGAATAAGAGAAGAAGCTCTAAAGACAATCGAGCTCAAGATACCTTCCTGATACGCAACTGCTCGTTATACAAATCCAAAAGTACTAGTTGTTGTCGGATGGCCGAAAGGTATATGATACGCTATCCTTGAACTTTACAAGCAATAAATTCTGGATCTTTCCTAGATAGTGACCCCCAAGGATCGCTTCCTGGGACTGATATTTTTTTATGACATTTGCAGTCTTTTGTTTATGTTTTTACGGTAATCCCCAACGGGCTTGTAATCAACACGCCGCCGCAAAGGTGGATACATACAGGGTTAAAAACCCCCGGTGGGTCACCATCCTAAAGATCCAAATTCTCTTTTCAATGTGGATAGCCCGAATCGAGACAAAGCCCCGGGGGTGGGGGGTTTGCTAAGAAGCGCACGACAAAACGAGCTTTCCAAGCCGCATTGGGAAACCATAATTAGAGTCGTAAGCTTGCATGTGAATAATAACGACTGATATGACTGCGGCTAATGCTACCCGCCTGAGCCCATCTGACCTACATTAGACGAGGGAAATCAGGTGGTTAAATTCTCTGCACGGGCCGAGGAAAGAGGGAAAATGGGCGGTAAAAATAGAACGGCAGCCGAAGTTCAATAACTAAGAACGAAGTAGAAATTATACTTCTCCCTACAATACGTAATGTTAGTTTATACTATTTATACAACAACAAATAAGTTTCTCTTATTTATATAGCAACAGATAAATCTGTTATTTATACACCAACAGGAGTTTATGTTACTTACACAACTGGTAAGTTTACATTAGGTCTACTTACACAACAAAATCAACCAAGGAGAAAAAAATCATACAATGAAATCAATCCTTTAACACACTGACCATCATAAAACAGCTCGATAAACTTTTATATCTACATCTATGGGGAAATCTCATCTGGCAAAATAAAACGCTGTGGTGGGAGTTCACTTTGCGTCATAAAAGTATGACCCCCAGACTCCATAAACTACGGCTTGACTTGGATGTCAAAAGACGGAAGGCTTTTGATCGAGACTTGCGCGGATAACGATTATGCTTTATATTTAATAGCTTTAAAGCCTGTTTGGAAGACATTTGCTACGAATTTCGATCTTAAAAAGCTATTTTACTAATTAGACCATCCCACTCGTAAATGCCAATAAGAAAATACTACCCGTAGGATTTTTATTCTATTTACGTTTTGCCATTCATGCACTGAAGGCTTTGTGCGAAGTATTTTTAACTCAAAACAGAACTATAAGCACGATTGCTGCAATGTGCAACATGAATAAGTTATGAATACTCCCAAAGAATCGCTGCTAAAAACCTGAATCACTCTTCTTCCAAGCCTGCAACCTAAAATGCAGGAGGAACCCGAATGCTCGCGTGCACACCAGTTCCTGCAGTATCCGGCATCTAAACTGCAAGGAGACATTGAGTGATCATCGCCAGAATGCTAAGACCGTCTTGATACAGCCAAGTCGCTTGGGGCTTATTTCCCCTGACCTGATTCCGCTGGATTTAAGGTCCAAACGAGGCCAATTGTTGAAGCTTTTTGTTACCGGGTCATCTTGATCAGGCACCCAGCACCAACACTATGCAGGAGTCTGGACCATTCTCTTGTACTGGTTTGCATTTTCATACGTACATAATTATATACAAATTACATATATATATATATATATATATATATATATATATATATATGTGTATATGTACATATATTGAAGTTATGGAATACTGGATATATTCAATGCCTGGTTGGGTAACTGCCGAAAAGTACCGGAAGCCGTTGGCACATACGGCAAGTTCAACCACCTCATCCCGCTATGCACTATTAGCAAAGGAAGGGAACACCTCCTGGTCCCAGGGCCTTCTTAAGCAAAAAGGTAAATAAATAAATAAATAAAGAAAGATAATATATATATATATATATATATATATATATATATATAATATATATATATATAAGCGCATGCTCTGTATACTATACTGTGCTTGTGAGCAATAACTACCTTCCTCGGCCATTACATAATTACCCTTCAATACTAGCGATAACTTAAGGGATTCGGAGGTGACAGCGTTAATGTAACACGAGAGGAACGCGTTATTTTATGTTCTATTGCCGAAGCAATACTGCGCATTTCTTCCTTAATCTAAAAACTACTCACTCATAACAAGCATTCGACGAATCTAAAGACTTTTTTCCCCACGAGAGTTACACTATAAAAACGACGATTGTTTATATTTTTTTTCGTATTCATTTTATCCTCGCAAATTCATTCTTACCCAATACAAACTCCCCGATAGACAACACATTGAGAATCTTGAAACCACCAATCACTATATCAGCCAGAGACAGATTGCCTTTGCCCTTATCAAAGTCACTACAAAAATAGCAACGCACCTTCTGTCTCAATCAGCTGTTATCGTAGTCCACAATTTTCCCACAGACAGACAGATTTCTTTGGGCATTATGACATTACATTTTCAGTATCAGCTTCGTCATTGTTAACACAATTCTCTGTTAAAGGATTGCAAATACAATGCTACTTCTAAACTTGTACTCACCTCACAACTACAACTTACAATAACACTTTTTATTACATTTAACATTAACTAAACATATTCCAGTGTTATGTATTGTCGATGATTTTTTTTCAATTGTTCCTGACTAAAACGTCCATAATAGCCACTTACAAATATCTGCGCTTCGCTAATGAAGACAACATTAACTACTGATAAGTAATCACGGCTCACTCTTACAAAAAATATAGAAGCACCTTTTCCTTTCATTATTTCACTTCGGTGGGACCACAAGGAAGAGCCTCGGGAAACACTTCAAAAGCATACCTGGTGTCTCCCCTGTTATTGGACCCTCTACCACTTTGTTTTCGACGCTTGTTGGGGCAAAAGTTCCACCCTTGTTTTCTGTGTAGTTCACACTCTTACGATAGCAGATGATGAGCTTATTCAGTATTTCCTACAAATATTAAGAAATAGGAGGTAATGATGCAGGACTAAATGTAACATGCTATCTTGGTGGGCGATCACCCACCCACAAACACAAATTTTCCACCACTAAATTGATTTCGCCCAAAATATATGTAGGTGATTTAAATAGAACTAAAACTCTACTTCTTGAAAATCACAGAATTTGTAAAATTATTTGTTGATGTAGCTAATAAAATATTCACTAAAATATGACAAAAAAAGTATTTTACTAAATAACAATTTTATCATGTATGAACAATTACTGATAAATTAGGCATAAAGCTGGAGAAATAGGTGTACAGTATACACGTATGGTATTTGATATGCAATGACTAAATAAAAAAAAAGGGTGGGGTGACCAGTGCCCACATACTAAACAATTCTGCAACGATGAACGAAAGTTAACTCTCACAAAAAGCTAAACAAATAGTTCCGAAATATCTGACGTCTGTATACATTAACGATAACAACGCGCAAACAATACCCATGAAATTTGCCATTACGAAAGGTCAACTGAAACCAGTTTGAAGCAGCCTTGCCGCATATACATGACGTCACGGGGTACGTGTCTTCTCCATTTCCCATGATTCTCACCTCGACCACATAACCAGAACCTTGAATGGCGGCTATAAATGGTCGTTCTGATCGATATTTACATCTCTTTCAGAGACGACGTCAATAAAAAGATTTAGTCACTTTTTAAACAATGGATATTCACTGGATTCACTTCCGTTCATAACCGAGCATTCTTTGATATTTGAGAGAGAGAGAGAGAGAGAGAGAGAGAGAGAGAGAGAGAGAGAGAGAGAGAGAGAGAGAGTTCACGAAAAAGTCGCAAAACTGCACGAAACTTTCCTCAGGTTGTAAAAATGTCTCAAGGGCGACTATTCCCGTGAGGGCTTTCCCTTTGGCCTTCCTGTTTATACCCAAGGTAACATTGAAAAAGAGCAAATCAAGAGGCATGACGTCCTCAGGAGGACTCCCCACTTTCCCTAAACATACGTGACGGTTCAAGAACTTCCGCTGAAACAGTCAAGTCTATAGAATCCATTCATTTGAATCTACTCTTTTCATCGTGATGATGAATGAAAACACAATAAATAAATAAACGAATAAAAAACTGAAACCAGGCGCCGCAGAAGCTAATACACTACCTTTATTATAGAATAATTACAGAGCCTGCTATTATGCCAGAGGTCTCTCGCTCCCCCCCCACCCACTTGTCCAGCTCTTTGTAACGCCGCATAGCTGTAGTGCCAGAACACGAACTATGATTAATTATGCAATGAATGAACTTTACTCCATTAATTCACATACTAATATCCCACGCAAGCTTCGTGAGTCTGCAGTGATTCTTTCTATTATGAATAAACGAATGATAGTCGCTCTTGATTTTCATACAACTTTTTATTTACATGTAGACGGCAGGTTTCCGATAAAGTCGTGCTTTCTGAAGTTAGTAATCAAAAGCTGAAACGCCCTGAAAAGCCAATTTTGGTCTTCATGACACGATGAGAATGAATATGAACCCTCCGAGGAATTGTCGCACAGCATTCCAACTTGATACCAAAATAGTCCAATTCGACGTATTCACGGCATTGCTACTTTACTAGTAGTAGTATACCAGATCGTGACTTCATGTTTTTCTGCGGCGGGTTTCCGGCCTTTTCCCAAAACTTCGCCGCAAAAGTCGGAAATGAGAGGGTCTGAGCGAATGAAAACTTCTTTTGGGCTGTTACGCAAAAAGAAGACGCATTATCCTATTTCAAGAGTGGAATTTATAACAATATCCATTGGAGTATAAACTGTAATATTAAAAATTTTCGCGTAAGCAGAGGCATCCGAAGAAAATCAACAAGTTTCGAACTAAGGAGACGCAAAAAATAAATAAACAAGTAAATAAAGTTCACAAATCTAAATTTGAACCTGAACACGCTTCAATAACTTATTCATTATTATCAAATTAAATACTATCAACCATCACCTCCTTAATGATGACGTCACAGAGAAACCATTTCTCTTTGTCGAATACAACGGAATTATTGAAGCCTTAGCTCCGTAAAACTCGTCAGAGTTATAAAGTAACCGATTATATATTATGCATGAGTATGATTAACGTCCATGCGCCAACCTGAACCTTCGTTTATTACCTTCATCAAAATCACTTTAATAACTCAGTTGATAACCGTAATTGAACGTTATTACATGATAAAATGCGAGGTATCAATTCCGTCGAGTCCATTAATCCTCTATGGTTAATGTAAGTGAATATAATGATGTGGAAGTATTTCTAAGCTACAGGACGAACACTTCCTGAGACGGAAGGACGTCTTGTTGGCGGGACAATACTATTAAATAAATAAACAAAAAAATAAAAACACCGTAACTGAACTCTTCTTAAGTGTCCATTAAACAGTTCTTCTTTTTCCAGGCGTCACTGAAATACTTGAAACGTTTTCTATCACCATTTTTTCCCTTATTTTGCTTTTCAGCACCATCAACACCACCATCATCTTCGCCACCATCATCACCATCGGCGCCTCTATTATAGTGCAGCACACAGTATAGTAAAACCCAAAATAAATCAAATCACTTAATTATCCTCACCTACTCACAAAGAGCACTTCTCCAGTAATTGTTCATTACAAGAAAAACTGAAAGCTACACAGCACTGACACTGAAATATATCTGAAACCTTTATCGGGGAATAAATATATTGCAGACACCTGCATGGAAACATATGGTTATCAAACATTATTCTGGTCAAAATAATCTGAGGCCTATCAATCACAATCAGTGTTAAGTAAACATATTAAAAATAACAGCGGTTATCAAAAATGATATTCTAGTTATATATTATATATATATATATATATATATATATATATAGTATATATATATATATATATATATTATTTATAAATATATTACGTATATATCTAACTAGAATATCACTCGACAAGAAAGGTGAATTTCGTAATACCATATAACATGTATATATATATATATATATATATATATATATATATATATATATATACATATATATATACATATATATATATATATATATATATATATATTACTATATATATATATATATATATAGTCTATATATGTATTTTACGAATTTCACCTTTCTTGTCGAGTGATATTAGGGGTCAAAAGTAGAATTTAATATTTATAAGAATGATAGAAAACTCTGCATAGCACTTTTAAAGTACAGTAAATTATAGTAACCACGAACTATATATTGAACACTAGATTGTTTAGAATATGACCGTAATCTATCAAAATATAAATTCAAATGGAAGAAGATCTAACTTTAAAAAACAGGGACAAACAAATAAAAATGATCCTAACTCGATGGAAGAAACTTGCAGCCGAGTTCCACGCACACAAACACTCGCGAGCACTATAGAGGGACTGAGAAAGGACTGACACCTTGAGGAATGCCATTACTCTTATATACCCACAGGAGGAAGTGAACGACTGCCGCCTCCGCGCCTTTGCCGTCATCGTCAGCCTTATCACTTAAATTGCCCTTTTACTGGTGCGACTCGAGCAAATCCGAGGAAATGAAGTAAATGCCCCACTATTGCCGGGCCATTCCTGAGGGTAAGGCAACTGACAGTTTGTGAATGTGCCCCTACGTGGAGTAGTAATTTATTATATTCGAAACAAATCTGAAAGTACTCACTATGTTCAAAAACATTTCTTTTTCGGACGTGAGTATAATTCAGTCACTCACAGCAGATTCTGTCATTCCTGTTTAACAAATCTGTAGCTCTTTTTCTACTTGGGTAAGGAAAGGGGCCACAGGAATCTTTGCTAGTCATCTCTTCTAGGGCCTGGTATAATGAGGGGGCTCAGGAAAGACTTCTTTTGAGGTGAGGTTGCCGTCCCCATGCCTATGTCCTCACAGGTGATCAAGGGAGCTCATTTTCTAACGGGGTTTCATGTTCATTAGCGGCCATTGATCAAGTAAGGACCAAACCTAATGGTTCACTTCATTGTCCGTCAGACCAGTGATGCCGTGGACAGATTAATGCCTAGCATTAAAAATATTAGCCCTTTCCACCCTCCGAGGTTTTCATTCTCATTAGCCCCTAGTAGAATGAAAGTTTTATATCCAACATTTACAAACTATTCACTTGATAACTTGTTCTTTGTAGAAAACATATGCAAAGGAAAAATATACGATACGACGTCTGGCATCTTGTCTTTAAATTGATATTTGAAATGAAAATCAATATAAACGTGCAAATATACAGCTAACAGTCTACTAATAATTCCCATTCTAGACGGGTCTAATGGAATCAATATGGAAAATGAGCAATTACTGAGAGTGAAAATTCTGTTCACTGTTTTTCAAATGAATAAAAGAATAGGGCACAAGGGCGAAGGCATAATTCAGCATGAAATGAGGACATCAAAAAATGTATCACATTAAATTTCCCATTTCAAGAGCGAAAACTAAATCGTATAATACTTCGAAAACCAAAAAGCACCACCACAAAAAATCAAATCTTGCTCTCTGGACTCATATTTTTCGTATTACAGATAAACTATGAACGCTTACAAAAAATAACTTGAAACTAACATAAAAAAAAAAGTGACTGCGTGGAGCCACCTGCAGGTGTTGGGAAGAACAAATTGAGATGTTATGTGAACAAGACCGTGGGTATCTCGTGACAGATTCGTCATTCTTCTTTTTCCTGCCACTCTTTTGTCTATGGACGCCATAAAAAGGACAATAAACGAACGAACTGGATAAGCACGGCTATGAGCTTATTATCACAGGCCTTCTCTCGTCCTCTTTCTCTCAGAATCCATCCAGCCATAAAAGAGAATCGGCGGCCCACGACGCGGCCTATCTGTTACATGTATTAGGAACAGACACACGCAACCTACAACAATAAAACGAGGGTCCCGCTGCACCCATCATACAACGAGCAACACGCTTTGTTTAACACTATAGACACGACACGGAAATTCTCTTCCCGGTTCTGCATCCCTCTTTCCTCTTCCTCTCCCCAACAGTCTTTCCATCATCACATGGCCGACGGTTCCTTCCAGCTGCGCCACTCGACCCCAGCACCCGCCTCCCTCTTCAGTCACGAATGACCACCCAAGACCTCTGCAATTCGACCTTGAACTCCGTTGTTTTCGTTTGACTATATAGAAGTGACCCTCTCTTGAAATCCTCCACAACGGAATCATTCCAATCGACCAGATGGATGTGAGGGTACATCAGCATTACATCTGAATACCGGAATCTCCAAGATCACTCCATAGTCCAGTGCTTACATAAACAGACATTACGATATTCGCAAGTTCATGAATAAAACACTCAACAAAAACATTTGATTTAAGACCGTGGGACAGTATCAAATTTATAAAACTCTTTTATCTATGAAGATAATAACGAAAAACGTCTTCTTGTTTACCATAAAACGTGGATTGCAACTCATGGTTATCAGTTTCGGCTATCGGTTTAGTTGACTGATTTTCTCACCGAAGGGAAGATTCAGGCCAAAACAAATGCAGAAATAGGCGGCAGGATTTTTCCCGTTTACACCTGACAAACCCCCAACATTAATTGGTGAATCTTATCTTTATGAGAGTGAATTGTGACCAATCATCATAAAATCTGTTTCACGAGGTGTGAATTGTGTCAATATTTTCTTCATATAGTTGAAACCAAATAACCTGAGTTTAAAACACATAATGAAGAAGAGCAATAAAGAAAACCAACATCTCATAAGTGATAATTCCCGAGAATATAGAAAAATTTTAATAGGCATAACCAATGAAAATACTGCATTATTACAAGAAATTATACTCTTGAGAGACCAGGGTCCTATACAGTCACTTTATGACCTTACTCAGCGTACACAAAGCAATGAGACGAGAGTATAATTTTGCTCCTAATCACGCAAATACTCACATTAAAAAAACTCAATTTATTTTTATTTTCAATAAATTAATCTGGAAGTCTCTTCTATCACCATTCTACAACAAGATAATACATGTAATATATATCAATATAATAGAAGTGATTAACACGAAAATTATTTGCAAATAAAATAGTACTCGAGTGGCAGACAAGGAAAATTATTCAGGATACAAGAGATATTTAATAAATACGTGGATGAGAACATATCTGATTTTGGATGTGATGTGAGGTACATAATTTTTCCACCTTTCTCATTGTTAAGGTTGAGCAAGATGGATGGGGTGGGTGGGGGTACAATCACGGAGGAGTAAGAAATGGGTGTTCATGAGGGACAAAAAGACGAAAATTTACCAAATAAGAAACCCTCATGTGACATAATGCGCAAGGTACAACAACTCGATAAAGGGAAAGTAAGAGGGAATTTCAACAGTGCCATCTTGGAAACGAGCATTATTCGTTAAAAAACAATGGGATGGCCATTTTAATCAAGACTTTAACAGACTGCACAATTCGCTTAAGGGGAAGTAAGTCTGAAGAACATCACTAAGTGCGCGTGGTTATCAGAACTTCAGAAGCCCGGTGTACTACGAGAGTAATAGGGGACCACTACTTAGGAAACCACACAATAACTATAGAACAAGTGGTTGACTTGTTAAGTGCAATTTATAACAGAAGACCTAATCAGAATGAAAATTGAAGCTTTGGTAATCGGTGTGTGTGTGTGTGTGTGTGTGTGTGTGTGTGTAACAATCGAGCGCTACATTTGAGAGTAAAACTGAAATGTATGTTCTCGTCAGACTCGAAAAGATATGTTGGACGACGAGCGTTGAGCAATCGGTTTCCTATAGATGGTTTAAACTTTAGTATAAATGAAGATCTGTGCTGGGGGAAGTCTGACAGAGCGCCGCAGTTCGAGGCAGGTGTTTTATTAATGAGCGAAACTAGAGTTGAGAATGACAGCAAAAGTGTAGTACATAACATAGTGTAAGTTTGCAAACTGCCTTTTGTTGATAACTGACAGAAGTAATAAGTACTGGCTGCAAAAATTGAGTACGTATTAAAATGTTTAAATGAGTATAAAGAATTTTATTGACAATAAAGATAATAGCTTGTGAAAAAGATGAAAATAATAGACTCTACAAGTAAATAGCAGTAAATGGTAAGTACGATACCGGTAATCAAGTATTATCTGCAAGAGAGTACTCTACAAGTGGTTGAGGCAGATACTTTCTGCAAGCGGAGTGTGGCTACTGATAAAACTAAAGTAAACTCTGAAGAATTATATATATTATCTGAAAAGGCAAATGAACTAACAAGTATTGAAATTAACGACACTAGGTCAATCGAAGAGGCCGGACCATCAAGTTTGGCCTCGATTTATATAAAGTGGATTGTTCTGATCTATGTTGTTTATGAGCACACAGTGGCTAAAGGCTTGCACTGTTCGGATTCGTTGTACATGTAGGGAGGGTAAGGGTCAAGAGTGCTGGGCTGTTTTTTGCCAGAATTATTACCAAGAAAGTGTCTACACGTAAAAATGTAGAATCTACCAAGTAATGAAGAGTTCGTGTATGATATGTCTTTGGGGATGAACAAGGCTTTCAGTCTATAATGGGTTTTTAGGTTACAAATGACAATAGATGCAGTTTAGTTTTTTCTTGAAATTTTGGCATAAGTATGGCGTATATTTATTCATCTATACTGATACTGGAGGTAACTTATGAATGAGTACGGATGCAAGTAATGCTTATATTTGTAAATGATTTCCATAAGGATTTACTGCAGAAGAAACCTTTCGTCCCTGGTTGCTCCGTGTCCGGGTAGATGACGAGTCATGGCCGGTTCGTCCCTCAAGTGTAAAGTTATTTTCATACGAGTCAATATTGATCTAGATTCGGCATTACGTAGATATTTGCGTTAGCGTGGTATTTATGAACACTTTTATAATCCGCTGGATTAGTCAATTCAAGATTTTACTTCTTTATGACACCTCTCTAAAGAATATTTTGTTCAAAACGAGCCTCAGTGCGATTCACACCTCGTTAAACGCCTTTGGTGACGACCGACTCGATCAATTCGACTCCGAGGGTCACAGAGACGAGAATCGTGAGTTAATCCGCGAGTCGCGTCTTTTATGATGTACATCCGACCAGGGAAAGAAAAAAGATCTGGTTTGGGCGGCACATTTGTCAAGGGCTTCTGAAGAACGCTTGTGTGATAGGACGTGCCTAAACAGTCTGCTGCCAACCGAATAGCTACTCCGTCAGTATTAGTCTAAGCAGCTCTTGTTATTGTCCGTTTATGTAATAAAGTATGGCACAAGTATACAGCATGCTCATGTGCACATAAACGGTATGCGACCAATCTCGTATCTTGTTATTATCAGTTTTTTATTTATTTATACACACACACACACACACACACACACACACACACATATATAGATATATAATATATTTATATATATATATGTGTGTGTGTGTGTGTGTGTGTGTATCTATATAAATGTATATATACATACATGCATTTATGTATATATATATATATATATATATATATATATATATATATATATATATATATATATA
The DNA here is from genome assembly GCF_015104395.2 of Macrobrachium nipponense. Classification (NCBI taxonomy): domain Eukaryota; kingdom Metazoa; phylum Arthropoda; class Malacostraca; order Decapoda; family Palaemonidae; genus Macrobrachium; species Macrobrachium nipponense. Next base: position 97,338,810 of record NC_087202.1, read on the forward strand.
TATATATATATTGACAGTAAAACCCTGTTCTAAATAAAATATCACATACAGCATTATTTGGATTTCTCCAATATGAATATTGGCCATAAGAAGTATCGCTGAGCCAGAGAAGCGAGTAATATGAAAAATAGAAAAGATAATATATAAGATGAATTCGCTGAATTCTGTCATTTTATTCAACAGAATTTGTTTAAAAGAGGGTCTTCTTCCAAAAAAAGTATATATATACATACAAACATATTACGTGTATATATATATATATATATATATATATATATATATATATATATATATATATATATATATATATAATCACTAACTATTACATCTAAACTAGGTTGTACCTCGAAAATCTGCCGAAAGAAGAATAAAGTGTATCAATACAATAAGACTTACCCACTTGTGACTGCAGTAGGGTTAAACATTACCCTATTCGTCTTTCATACCTCATGGCTAAACGGGGTTCGATCTCTCCACTTACCTGAAATAAAAAAATAAAAAAATTTTACTGATGGGTATAGTTAGACAATCTTATTGCAATTTCAGCGGTTCTCATCCTTGTCAATATTTTCAGCCTGATGATGAGGTGTTATAATCTCGAAAGTTCGTCCTGGTCTTAGCAATATTATTTACAATTAAGCTAAAATTTCCACGTAGCCGCCCAATTGCTGTGAGTCATATATATATATATATTATATTATATATATATATATATATATATATATATATAGATATATATATATATATATATATATATATATATATATGAAGATATCACACCACCCGCCGTGATTCTATATAAATTATTCGAGCTACAAATGTCCTTTAATATCTAATTTGCTCTACCTCGGAATTGATATATTTTCATATATGTAAACCGAAGGGGAATTTTTTAGTTCGTCCTCTCGTGGGATCGAACTACAGTCCAGCGGACAGGGACGAAATCAAGACGACAGTGACGTTATCGATTCGGCTAACATATATATAAATATATAATATATATATAAATATATAATATATAATGTTATATATACATATATATATATATATATTATATATATGTATATATATATATATATATATAGATATATATTATATATATATATTATATATAACTAATTAGTACATGGGCACGTGTTTCACAGACTGGGGATCGATCCCGATGTGAGCAAATAAATACTTCCAGATTCTTGAATTCGCAATAGACATAAAATCTTTGTTAAATGATTTACTTAATTCAGTCTTATTTGAAGTTGCCGTGACATTGGATACGCCAAGAAAGAAATAAATATATATAATAGAGCGTCCAGGTTTTAATGTTAGAAGATTAAAAACCGAATACACAGTGCTATACTGTTAAAGGTCAAACAAAATCTTCGTGAAGAACAGAATAAGTCTAATGAAACACCAGTGATCATTGTTAAGGCACAACAAAAACTATTCACAAAAGAATTCAGAAGACTTCTATACATACAGTAAATTTCAATGCTAAAAATTAAGAGCTACAGGAAGAAGCAAAGGATTATATAAAGTGAAGGTACATAGTTTTCTAAAAGCTATAAAATAAAAAAATAAAAGAAAAAAAGAAAACAAAACAGTAACCTAGGAGACACCGCTGCGTCTGTCTTAGTTAACCAGACCACTGAACTGATTAACAGCTTTCCTAGGGCTGGCCCAAGGATTAGATAATTTTGCGTGGCTAGGAACCAATTGGCTACCTAGCAACGGGACCTACAGCTTACTGTGGGATCCGAACCACATTATATCGAGAAATGAATCTCTAATCACCAGAAATAAATTCCTCTGGATCCACGTTGGCAGTAACCTAGGAGAAGTTGGTGCATTCTTCTTACTAACTCATTTCCCGCGGTATCATGGGCATTTATTTATCTTATAACCGTATGAAAGTGCAGAGACAAACGTTTGAAAAGAACAAAGAACAGCGAAAGTTTAATTATGAAAAAAGTAAGATCTTTGTGTCCACCTGTTCGTTTACAGGTCGTTGATTAATATGCCAGATTAAACAAAAGCATGTCAATCTAACCACCAGGGACACGGGCTCTTAAATTCAGGTCACTGCGTTGATGTATTAATTCTCCCTTGTTTACGTCTACAGGCCACAATCCCTCAATATATGGATTAGTCAGCGATAAGATCTTCGACATACATACTCCCTATCAGACTCTTATCGCTCTGCTACTATCGGTGCACTTGGCAAAAAAAAAAAAAAAAAAAAAAAAAAAAAAAAAAAAAAAAAAAAAAAAAAAAAAAAAAAAAAAAAAAAAAAAACAGCACGCGAACGGCATCAAGACAAGCAACGGCGACCAAGGACAACCTCAAGCGTACAGCGCATGTGGAAACGATAAAACTTATCAGGAGAGATATGAATTTCTCAACAATTGCGAATTATTGTTAGGAAAGTTATATACTGCCTACCCTGTGGTAAGAATATTACCACCGTAGGTCCTGCGTGTCGTAAAAGGCGACTAAAAGGACAGCTGCTGCCTTGCAGTCTTACTTTTTTTAGTATATGGCTAGGCCCACCGCCAACAACTGTGGAAGCTGCTGCCATGCATGTGGATTTCTTAGTCAAAGGCGAGGCCCACCGCCAATAACTGTGGTTGATGACAGCAAGGGCATGCGGTCGTTAAAACCTCTTTGCCAAATAATAAACCAGGCCTGATGTTGTAAGGAAATGAGCATCATCCAGCCAACCGCCCTTAGTGTAGGGATAACGGCGGGAAAGAATAGTCCTATACTGCATTCCTCTGCCGTACCTTGGAATAACAAACAACGTTTGCGAGACAGGTATTACAAGAGTCATCAAGAATGTATTCGGTGCAAGAGACTCCTGATTGATGTGTCATCATTCCGGAAGCCACCGGCGAAGTCCCTGTAATTGTAAGTCATTCACTCCATAATTATCGGATTATCATACACGCAAAAAGAAATCGTAATCACATCCAGATAATACAACTTGATAGAGAGAGAGAGAGAGAGAGAAAGATCATTTAAAGCACACCCTTCACAGATAAGTGCATCTTAAAAGCTCTCCTTTATCTGTCAGAGGAAAAGACCGCCTCACTCACTCCCTCCCTCCCTCCCATTCTTTGGCCCTAAAGAGATTGAGCGGATTTCCTACCTGCCGATAGGCAGCTGCCGTTCGACATTTCGTCATCTAGATATGAAAATGCTATTTCCTTTTGCCAGCAAGATTATTCAGTGTTCAACGAAGTCTACTCACATGTACAGATTATTCCCTCTGCAAACGAAATAAACAGCAGGAACCACTTGCCACTTAACACAGAAGGGAAACTTTAGAGGGAACGCTAACATCTAAACAAAGGAACAGCTGATTTCATATTCAAAACAATTACCATCACAAAGGGAACAGGGAGCCTGGGATTTAATCAATACAAAGAACTAGAATTTTTATGCATAATAATGAACTCTCTCTCTCTCTCTCTCTCTCTCTCTCTCTCTCTCTCTCACACACACACACACATATATATACCGTGTAATTTGGCAGAGCCTACGAAGAAAAAAAAATATGAACTTATCATTCCCACCATAGTCCTGTATAATGTAATTTCTCACTTGCAGCAATGTAGCTCTAGACGCAAAAACGTTCACTATAATTAATTTGTACCCGCCTTTAATAATAATTTTGCTTTTAAGAACTAAATCGAGAAGCTAGAAATTTTAAAGACTAATTTTGTAGTATGAGAATCACCTGAAGATGCCAATCTATAAATAGAGAATGGCGTCATCCATCATAAATTAAGGACGGTTTATTGCAACGTAATCTTTTGACTGAGTCATACTACAAGGGTCCTCTTTATTGTTTGCATTGTGATACAAATTCCAATATCCAATAAACTCTGATATCGCTTTCTGCACTGATGATATCTATAAAAAAAAAAAAACGGTAAAAATCTCATCATCAATAGTAAAATTGACGCCACTCATTTCAGCGCCGGAAATGCCTGTAATACACAGCGAATAGATTTGATCGCGATTCCATCGTTTACGAATAAAAATCAGTGACTCATTACAATTTAATCAGTCCCACTTGAATGTCCGTTGATAGACGTGAAACAGCGGTCGATCAATCGAACCCAGCGAAGGTTGACCGTCCTCACATGGGACAGCGCTCGAGTAAACAGGAACTTGAGCCAATGAAAACACAACAGCAATCTCAAACAAATGGCATCCTAAGGTCAGAAGGAGCGACGAAGTCAATTTTTTTCCTTTTCGTTTGGGAGAGATTCGCCTCCAGCATTTTCGGTCACAACTGACGTTTTCCATCTTTGCTGAGACGAGACGACGAAAAACAGAATTCACTTCAAGGCATGTGTGGTATGTAAATTGGTTATAACCCTTATAATGAAGGTCGTATTTTACAAAGAACATACTGTTGATTTAATTTTGTTGTGGTTCTCACACATACACACACACACACACACACACACACGCACAGAGAGAGAGAGAGAGAGAGAGAGAGAGAGAGAGAGAGAATAACCCTAGCAATTTTGCTGAATCCATACTCACCAACTTAATCCTTTGCATCTTCTCGAAATAGCAGAGAGAGAGAGAGAGAGAGAGAGACTTGAACTTAAGCGATTAAGCGAAATTCAGTGATTTATCATATCAAACTACTGGACAAAAGGAAATATCCTACCGCGGATACATTAGAACTGAACTCGATATAATAATAAAATGAAAATCTGGAAGACATTATTATTTTTGATTTACAAAACATTACCTTTGTCGTGATACCATATTTATATTTAGTTTGCACAACACAGTGGTTTTTAATCAATAACAATAACTCATTTCAGCAATACATTATAAAATATTTTGTCCAAAAAAGTAAATTATTCTCATTCATAATCAAACATCACAACAAGCCCCTCAAACACCAACACCAAAAATAAAAAATAACCCTTATTTCATTTATCTATTTGCTCATTTATTTTAAGCTCGCAGTCATTTATTCATCATAAATCTTTAACACTTCAAATATAAGTATACTGACACAGGTCAATCAAGTTATTTTCCCCTCATTCAGCGCTTTTCCTGTAGAGATCTGAAATACTTTCGTTTTTTTCCAGAGCGTACGGGGCGCTGCAGAGACACAAATGGCACTTTCAAACTTTCGTCTCACTATCACGATCCTGCTTTATTTAAGATTCAAAGGCTCTACATTAGAAATTGTATAAAATAAATAGATAACCTAAAACATGATAAAATCTACGGTCAAATAGAGCCTTTGTTTCGCCAACGAAAATTAAAATAAATACTCTATATTTTATTAGAAATAATTGTTCTGTATTGCTCTACTTGCACATTATTTATTTTTTTACATTTTCATTGAAATAAATAAATCATGAATATCCCATCCTAAAATTCCTGTATCTTTAACTCGACGCAAAACACCTTTTTCAGACCTTTTTAGGCTCTTCCATAGAACATTCCTAACCGTTCCAACAACAACAACAGCAAAGTAGTTTGTAAGGCTTACTCCCCGAGTAAGCGAAAACAGCGAAACCCCAAATAGGGTATCCTCATGTAAATTATCAAAGAATAATAACAAGGTTTAACACAATGCAAACTATACTGAAACTTTCCCTTTTCCCTACAAAACGAGAGAAGTTAATGACAACAACTATACAAAATACCTTCTCTTCAAAAAGTATTCAAACGCTCCCAATACAAAACAATGAGACTAAACAAGAAGGAAGAAACAAAAGCTTTTTCTTCTATTATACTGCAGTCTTCCTTCAGGTCTACTCGGCCTTGAATGACGTGAGAGATTAAACTAAATGATTATTGATCAGACGCAGTTAACCGCAAATACACAGATTTATTTCTGCCCAGTTACGTAACATTGGCACGAGGCATCCTCGCTAGTTAATTCATACAAAATCAGTCTAGTTAACTCAAAAAAAAAAATAGTGTTGTTGTTGTTGTTATTGAGAGAGAGCGATAGAGAAGGAGAGAGAGAGAGAGTTTCTCATCATTATATATCTGCAATTTCGTAAGCCCAAAAATTTCCTCCGATGATTTGACTCTTTGGAAGTAAATGAATACCAGAGTGCCAACCATAAGAATTCACCCCTTTCTTTCGTTTTTCCAGGCTCTTAAAACCTCCTGTCCTTAAGAAAGCAGATCTGTCGTCACCCTCAGGATAGTCACACACCCCCCCCCCCCTTTTTTTTTTTACTTGTCTTTTGCTTGTTTCACTTGTACTATCGACTTATAATTTTTTTTTTTAATTCTAAAGACTACCAGATACTAACACTGCAATTTAGACAAGATCAATAATAACTGGATCAATATTGACAAAAGAAGGATTTGAAATATAATTTTTAAATGATAGATAAATAAATTTACTATAAACTAACCACCATTACAATACCAAACTCAACTGTGAAAATCGACGAATGAATTCGAACCGCAAGTAGAAGCTAATGAGACTGCAGTGACAATGCACAGACAATGATATCGAGGAAGGTAAAAAGCAGAGAGAGAGAGAGAGAGAGAGTTATCGATGTGTTTAGTAAACTGGTCCCCGGTCCTATTCTTCTGTTTACAGAGCATAGGCTATGCTGCATTACACCTCATCCAAGGTCATACTGATGATTGCCAAGCGTCTTGCGGTAAAATAGCAGGCTGCGCTTCTTGTGTCCTAATCACATTTCACAACACTGATATAAATTATGGCTAACGGTTTATAATAAACTGCATGCATGACAAAGACGCAATTACATCATTTAAAAGATTTTCAACAATGGTTATAATAACATTTATATTTCTTTTATTTATTGCAGTAATAAGCCGTTTGCCCTATGAGAGAACGGCTATAATATGACAACTACCAGCCATTCCATCAATGCTCTCTCATAAGTATCTAAGATAACTCCGTGTTAAAATTGAAGTTAAAGTTTGCAGTTTCAGTTAAACAGGCTACTGCCTCTCGGCCGGACGTCAGCCGGGTAACCCCAGCCCCCTACCATGGCGTCATTCATGTCCGCAACCATTATAGTAGATCCACATCAACCGTGCATTTGATGTCTAGGCCAGTCCCTTACGACGCTCCTGATTGGCTGTTGATAAGCCAATGACAGGGTTGAAAACTCTCAGTCTCTCTCGAGAGTTCACATAGGAAGGATGTATGTTCCACCTCTCCTAAGGGATACGTCTTTCAAACGTTTACCTCAGGAGAGGTGGAACATACATCCTACCCATGTGAACTCTCTCGAGAGAGACTGAGAGTTTCCAGCCCAGTGATTGGCTTATCAACAGCCAATCAGGAGCGTCGTAAGGGACGGGCCTAGACATCAAATGCACGGTTGATGTGAATCTGCTATAGTAGTCTCACTATTCGCGGGGAGGGAACGCTGGCCCCTAGATTACAAGACCAGCTGTACTTCTGGAGCAGGGGTTTTCAACCTCTTCCTCCCCACGTACCCTTTCGGGTTTTTGTAATGTCAGTAATGTACCCACTTAACTTTGTATAACGTGGAAAACAAAAACAACCCAGAAAAACTGTACAGAGGGGAAGTAGGTACACAACTCTCCTGACATAACGAACAATATTGTAAACATAAAGAATTCCATAAAACAATAAATACAATTTTCATAGTTATTTATCTCTGGCTATGCAGTAAATTTTCAAGATTGTGTTACTGAGCTGCAAAAACAAGATACATTATTATTACATCAGCTGCAAAGGGAGTTCATGAAATGGCTGAAACTGATTTTCAGTAACTATCTTGGATGACCGAAGAGCAGTTGTTGCTAAAGCACATTGAAGGTCGGCATCTAACATTCATTCGAGTGCCCTGGGGAGCGCGTACCCCCTGGGCTACGCGTACCCCAGGTTGAAAACCCCTGTTCTCGAGTATCTAAGCCTCCTCATAAACAATGTCTCGCCAGCAGCACGGCAAACCTCCTTAGTTTCGATATATTCATCAAAAACACAAAAGTGTTACACAATTTGCACGACCAAATGAACTTTTTTGCTATGATTTTTTTTCCTAGATTAGAACCCTCAAAAAAATATAATTTACAAAAACTTCCTTTACAGATAGTAAGTTGTTCAATATTGGACCTCACACAAGACCTCATGACTGACTTCAGAATGTCGCTGTTCAATTCTTTAAAGTATTCGATGATAAAACGATGAATTATAATAATTATAACTTTTTTCTGAATCAGAAAATTAGTCTTGACAGCATCTGTCTCCTCAATACAAGTCGCATTCAATTCTATAAACAAAGAGAATATCAGCTCTTCGCTCGATGAAAACTTAAAGTTCTCCTTACTGGCTCCGGAGCATAAACCTCTCTCTCATACATATCTGTCGTAGCTGTTCAGTGCTTCAGGACTTTGAATTGAGTAGAGAGTAAGGAACAAGGGTTCTTAACCTTTTGATGGCTCCAGACCCCCAATGAATTGCCCAATTTGCTCAAGTCCACTTATGTCCTATTTGTTGACAATATAACTTAATATACTTAGTTTAATACTTACTAAAGTATGAATAGCTAGGAATAGAAACATACAAGAAAATCAAAATCATTTATAATCATATATAGTTATTTATTTACAAAATGTACTCATGTATGCACTGACACATTAAAATCAAATATATACAAATATCCAGAGATCAAGTCCTATACCCCCAGAATGTGGTTCTTATACCCGCAAGGGGTATGGATACCCCCTCTTAAGAACCCCTGGTTTAGGGGAAAGCCCAAGCACTGGGATCTATGAGGTCAATCAGCGCTGGAAAGGAAATTGAGAGTAGGCCGGTCTGAAAGGTGTAACAGGAGGGAAAACCTCGCAGTTGCACTATGACATGCTTGTTAAGAGAGGGCTGGATAGCGAGATGGAAGGAAAATAATATGAATGACAGTACAGGAAAAGGTTCAGGACTTTCATTACAGAAATACTTTACAATTTCATAATAACCGTAATTTAGCTGACGTCTAACAAGGTCGAGATGGAGACAGAGGCCAATGAAAGTCCTTTTTACTTTCCCGTCACGTTTAGTCTATCAGAAGGTGAATCTGCGCGCCACGGTGACGTTGTTAATTGGAAATATTGCTCATCAGAGAACTTACCATCCCAGATTTCTTTTCATTACAATTCACGAAAAAAATGAAGGCAACCAACTGAAACCCGTAATCAGGTCATTCACCCAGCTAAATTTAGGTCCCGAGTGTCTGCGCTTTTCTGAAATCGATAACACGAATATAGCAGTCGGGTTCCCTTTAGAACTTAGTGCAATGGAAAATGTTGCGTATTTCACATGCGAAATCAATTTTGGCCTCCTTTGTTTAAGCTTCAGTAGCACCATGTCGTTTAACTGACTTCATTATATTCAATGGAAAACTAAAAGGACGGTAGGATGAAACAGACGACCTCTTATCTTTATCCATTATTCCACAGCCTATTAGCACAAGGTCTCTAGCGATGTGCCTAAATAATTCTTAACAGCTTCAGGCAATAAACATTCATGCAGAGGCCCAAATTCGGTCACGACTGCACAGACGTTGCATGCATATCAATAACCTTGGAATTGTCGCGACCGGGAAAGCCAAGCCCTTGGGAATGGAATTTCACACAGTCCCAAATTCGATAACGAGAGAGAGAGAGAGAGAGAGAGAGAGAGAGAGAGAGAGAGAGAGAGAGAGAGATTCCTGTTTTGACTGAATAATTATGTTCGAGTGATGAAACAGTGATCCCAGTTTTTTTCCTCTCATAGCTTCCCAAATGTAATAAAGGATTTAATATCAGCAATTTCATGGCAACTTAACGGTGGCTGACTAAGTGAGAATTATACTAATGGCGAAAGCGTGTGAGGCAGCTCTGAATAGAAAATGGAAGTTTTAAACACCGCCAGAGATTTCTTTTAAGGCCACAGGACCAACGTATACTCATAACAGGCAATGGAACATTCCATTAAGGCCCACATTTGATATGGTGTAATTAGCAGAACTCTCGGGTATTAATTAACCTTGTAAGTATCCACCTACTCCGAGGGGCTATAGTAGATTAACATCAACCGTGCATGTGATGTCTAGGCCAGTCCCTTACGACGCTACTGATTGGCTATTGATGAGTCAATCAGAGGGCTAGAAACTCTCAGTCTCTCTCGAGAGTTCACATAGGTAGGATCTATGTTCCACCTCTCCTGAGGTATACGTCTTTCAGGAGAGGTGGAACATACATCCTGCCTGTGTGAACTCTCGAGAGAGACTGGGAGTTTCCAGCCCTGTTACTGGCTTATCTACAGCCAATCAGGAGCGTCGTAAGGGACTGGCCTAGACATCAAATGCACGATTGATGTGAATCTACTATAGTACTAAACACGGCGGAAGCTCCTTAGGACGCCGTGTTTAGTACTAATCCCTCGGGATCTAAGTATTATAAAAGTCCAGTGCTATATTGTGTGGTAGAAAAATTATATTAATAAACGGCATCTTCGTGCCGATAGCTACTGTACTTAGCATGAGCTTACTCTGGACTTGAACAAAGGTGGATACATACCGGGTTAATACCGAAATCTCGTTTTACAAAAGAGAACCGCATTTCGATCCCCGAGCTGTTGGCCTAAACACTGAATTACTTAGGTACCTGAGTTTTCAGTCTGATGAGTTCAGTCGCTTTTAGGGGTTGAGACAGAGAGAGAAAGAGGAAATAGGAAAACTGCCCTCTAGGATTGTGCTTCGTCAGTTTGTGACATATGTAATCAAAAAGGGAGGAACCCGACTGGCCAGTCCTCTCTCAAACATTGTGTAATAATCCATTGGATCTATCTCTCTCTCTCTCTCTCTCTCTCTCTCTCTCTCTCTCTCTCTCTCTCTCTCTAATCAAGTATCACCATAAAAATGGGTATTACAACACCTCAATATAACATAAATCATGATCACACCCTTCATCAATCGACCTGACATGCCTTTTCACATACGGCAAAGTTACGTGTATATGAGGAAAACTCTCTCTCTCTCTCTCTCTCTCTCTCTCTCTCTCTCTCTCTCTCTCTCTCTCTCTCTCTCTCTCTCTTACAGGCACAGAAAAAATGGGGAAGGTGAAAGGCCCTGAGTATTATTCTATAAATACCAAGCAATTCTCGAAAAAAAACCTGCGTTACAATAGATACTTGAAGAAAGCCACAAAGGCAAAAATTATCTCCTTGGCTGCACACAGAAGCTTTGTTGGGCAACAGCAACACAGCAGAGCTGCAGTGTACAGAAACTGGACATAAAGATGCAACGCTGTAAATTGTGAAATGACTGGATGAGCGACAAGTATTCGACCCCTGAATCTTAAGGCCCAACCAAATGCTACAGTTTCAGTGGAAAGACCTTAGACGTCGAAGCGTGGACTTCATCGCACCTATCGGCAATAAAATTATGTTAATAACATACACGCGAGTTAAATCAACACCTCTGAATTATTCACGTATTCTAATACATCACATGCGGTGCTAACACGGAAATATTTTAATCACCACGAAATGATTCGAGGTTTCAGTCTTTGTTACGTGTTCGCTTTTGCGGAATGACAAAGATTTCGCTGATTGTAGTGTTATAGCCAAATTAGTACCAGTCGTATCTATCAGCTTCGCATGCTACAAAACATATTCCAAACAACCTTGAGGACAAGCTAAATTCTAGTTCCAGACTTCTGCATCAAACCCTGCGGACGATATATCGAATAATGCTGAATAGAAGAAAAACCCTCATGACAATTAGCGTCACAATAATGTTTATATTTAGAAACATCATTAACATTATTGGTTTCCTTACAATGAGTATACATACGCACAATCATATATATATATATATATATATATATATATATATATATATATATATATATATATATATGTATATATACATATATATATATATATATTATACATATATATATGTGTGTGTGTGTATGCTTTAAAAATCACAGTAGATGCACGTGACTTCATTAAATAAGCGAATACCGCAGGAAAATAATAAGCAGAAATCCAAGCGCTTTCGTCTTTACTAAGACATTGTCAAGGAACGAACCTTGACAATGTCTTAGTAATGACGAAAGCGCTTGGATATCTTCCTATTATTTCCCTGTGGTATTCGCTTTTATATATATATATATATATATATATATCTATATATATATATATATAAATAATATACTATATATATGTGTGGTGTGTGTGTGTGTGCGTGTGTGTGTGTGTGTATATGTGTGTTTGTTTCTTTTCAGTATTTTCTAAGTTAAGCCACTTCCCCCAAGAGAAATGTCTGTCACTGCCATTAATCGAAGCATTAAGAACATAGTATATGATTCATATATGTAAATCAACACTGATGGCGCAATCTACAATATCCTGAATTTGTCTATATGGAACAGCCTTCATGAGGCTAATTTCACTCCTGAAAATATGTATCCACAAACAGCCCCTGAAATACTTCAGTTCTCTTAAATAGAATGCCAAGATGAATGTTCCTTGCGTTGTTATTTAAAGCTGGCTTTGCATTAATATGGACTCTTGTTTATTAATAGCCAATTATGAGACATAGGTGATTCTTAGAACAAATGCGCACAACCGTGAATCATGGAATAGGTGAAATGTGCACCAATAAACCATGAACCTAAACCTTAATACAACAAATAAACGCGGTTGGAAATTCCCTGATAAAATGAGAGAGAGAGAGAGAGAGAGAGAGAGAGAGAGAGAGAGAGAGAGAGAGAGATACATGCCAAAAGCCAGTTATTCCTTTATATTCATTATTATAATATACGGTCACTGACCTTTCTTTACCTGCTGTATCTCGAACTCGAATGAATCAGCGTCGCTGGGAGGTCGTTCTAAATATTCCAGGTCATCCACCCAAGTTTCCGTGGGCCATCGAACGTGTTGCATTATGCTTAGACTAAGTCACTATCACTGTAGAAACTATCAACTGGGTGAATGTTTTCCTTTGTTTGCCGTATATGAATACTTATTCAATCAACGGCATTATATAGCTAAAGGGTTTTTTTTTTTTTACAGAAAATCAATATTCAACGTGGAATGAATACTGATTAACAATCATTTTGATCTATCGCTTACTGGGTCTCTTACAACATACTAATTTGTAATTTGGAACTGCCACCGGAAAATTATTCTTATCGAACGCTCCCGAAGACGTTCATTCAAGATCCAGACCAAGTGGAGACCGCATAACAATCATTCCCCTAGACGACATCCACTCTAATTCCGATGACTATAAAGCCTCGCACCGCACCGCACCAGTGTTGTCACCTGTATTGCTGACACAGTAACTAAAGTACTTCAACAGCTCTTCGGCAAATTACCGACAACGTACAATGAGAGTTCTACGATGTGGCACAACAACAGTCTGCTGACCCTGACCTATGCACAATGGAATCTTTATGGTATGACACAGGGATACAGGAAAGGGAAAAAGGGATGAAAGGTGTGTGCCTCTAATTCAAAGCGTTTCTTCAAAGGTAGCACGAGAGAGAGAGAGAGAGAGAGGGGGGGGGGGGGGGGGGTTGCCGATGGGAGGGAGTCTTGCAAGTCCATAAAAACTATATTATACTAACAATAATCGTAATGCTGAATGTTAATATGCTTCCTTTATTTTCTTACTCTTAGAACTGAACGTATTAGCTACTTTCTATTTATATCTCATGCTCATAAATGAGACATTGATGTTCACTATTATTATTATTATTATTATTATTATTATTATTATTAGTAGTAGTAGTAGTAGTAGTAGTAGTAGTAGTAGTAGAGTAGTAGTAGTAGTAGTAGTAGTAGTAGTAGTAGTAGTAGTAGTAGTAGTATTTACAGTAGTCGTAGAATAAAAGATTAAACTATCCTATATGGACCTCCCACTGCTACTTCCTCAATAGAATAACAAAATATTTCTTTCTTATGTAAATGGGTGTCACTGGTCATTCTTTTTCCCTTTGTCGGTCGCAGAGCGCATCATTCCTTCCGGGGTGCACCGGAAGGAAATACTTTCCCGTCTCCTCTCGCCCAAAAACCATCATTTGCACATCAATTGCAACTCTACCTTGGGAAACACAGTTGAAGTTGCGCGTAGCATTAAAGCTAATATTATAAATATGTGCATTCCCTTGAATCTGACCACTTCACGACCTTAAATAAATAAATAAAAGCAAGCTAGTCAAAGACAAATTTCTTATGTTAAGACGAAAAACAGATGACAACCCATAAGGACTAGCATTTTGAAAAATAATCTATGACTAAGAAAAAAATGATAAACTTGTCACCAGCTCAAATAAAAAAATATAATAGTATAGTAAAGACAATGTGAAAACAGAATGTGTAAACAAAAAATCCAATCCAGCTACGTAAATCCCACGTCCAAGGCAAAATATCATTTGTTTACTTACAATTCTAGAAAATGAGACAGGCTCGCTGAATATAAAACTTTTTTGCTTAATAACATACGAAATCTGCATAAAACTATTTGCGTACGAATTTCGTTACGTGATGCCTTTCAAGCTGCTGAATCATCCCAAAAATAAAACATAGCAAGCATACCTATTCTTTGTTAGAGTTACCCATAAAACAAATTCAGTTTTCTGAGATAGCGGATGCTGCAGATTTCAGGGGTAACTAACTCAATTACATAACCTTGCCTCAAATGTTGGGGTTCATTTTTTATGACTGCCTCCCCTTGACTGTGTTTTGAGAGAGAGAGAGAGAGAGAGAGAGAGAGAGAGAGAGAGACGAGAGCGAGAGAGAGAGAGAGAGGAGAGAGAGAGAGAGAGAGAGAGAGAGAGAGAGAGAGAGAGAGAGAGAGAGAGCTGAATTTCGCTAGTATTAAAACTGTCGAATGCTGCCCTTGTAGGAAAAACAAAAAGAATTTAAGACTTAGGTAACACATTGTCATTTTTTTAATAGTGCTTGTTTGGATTAATCACGCAATCACAATTTCCAAAAAACGAATGAGATAAACCATAAATAATTTCAGATTTACTAAACTGAACCTCATAGCCCCATGCTCACACTTTTACCGAAACTGACACTCAGAGGAAAGCGGCCGTGTTTCCGGCAGAACTGTTATTTCTTTGCCAACAAGATATCATTAACGAAATACTTCAGCAATTCATTAAGCTATGGGTGAGAGGGAAGGAGCTTTAGTAACACAGGTGACGCTTCAAAAACTTCAGACCCCTATTAACAACGATTAGATTGCTTTGCCAAATTCGAAGCTTCGCCTTGGAAATTGTTTAGTTATAAAGTCCAAGGCCAGGAAATTAATTACAATATAACACTACACCAAACACGTCGTTACAAATTAGTCATTTATATCATTATCGTTATCTGAAAAGCTAGATATTTTTCTAAGAGCAAGGAAACAGAAAAAGGGATAAGGAAAGACAAAGTTGGCAAAGTCATGGCGTAACCCAAATGATATATAAGGTGCAACAAAATCTGAATGCGTGTGTGCGTGAGCGTGTTATATTTACGTGTTTACCTTGTAGGCATTAAAGTCTTCTTATAATGTCCGTAAGATATTTGCCCTTACAATTTTCAACCTACTTAATATAACTTCAAAATAACTCAAGACAACGTCAAGTTATAATTCAACCTTCCTTAACATATCTGAGAATGCATAGTGCACGAGGCAAATGGTAATCCTGTCAATAGTCACGCCTAGAGTAAAATGACTCTTCTTGGAAGGAATACAGAATAAAATTCTTAAATGGAATGCGCAAAAAATTGCATCTCGCTCAATAGCAATTTGATAAAGAAATCGTTCCATTAGGAGTGATTAACAGCCAAACGCAAAATGAGTTTTACAGAGGAAATGAACCAACGATCAAAATCAATAAAATGCAACAGGAAAATCAATGAACGAAAATGAGGGATCAGCAAACGTATAAACAGATAAGCAAGAAAAAATAAAAAAAAAATAAAAAAAAACATAATGCCTAAGTAGCCACATGGAAATTATCGATAAAATGTCAGGTCATATCAACCAGGATTAGAACATAAGTATCAGATGTCAAAAACAAAGTACACACATAAGCGTACACACATATACACACACAAAAGCTAAAATCAAATATAACATAAAAAAAGATCATGAAATGAAAAAACAACCACACACTAATGACCTTGATAATAAACGAATATAGTCAGACGAAAGGAAGCTCATTTTTTCGTGAAAAATGAAATGTTACGAGTTATGAGACTTGGCAACATGCCTGTTACCTTTACAAGAAATTGTTTTGTTGTTAAATCTAAGGATTAAAAATGAAGTTTTTAAGCATGCACCCAATAGTTCGAGTTCGTCTGGGTGAAAAATTCTACAAGAACGAATGATTCTGATATGACGCTTTCACCCACTGTCGAAATAAGAGACTCCCATATCCTGGTGTTTATATATTCCATCCATCAGCAACCCCTAATTGCCATAAAGATGTATCGCCCTGTAATTCAGATGATCCAACGTATCGTCCTAAGGAGCCACCGTATCCACGACCTTTCGAATAGGCAACCATAACATTCTGAGAAACGTAATTTTAGTCAACTCATAAATATACAAACGCCGTTTCCTGTCGGCAGTTTTCTAACCGGATCTCCTCCTATCTTTCCTTTGTGAGTCCGTCTTTGCAACGCTGGTCAGGTAATCCTACTTTCCGTCCCTTTCCTTTTTCCTATAAGCAGGCTCGGAAAAAGTGGAATGTCGTTGGACCTGAATTATGTAGACCCTGAAACGATCTGATATTCCATCTGCCAACAATCAACCTTCAATCACTTTCTTTCACCTCAAGAATTGGCAATCATCAAGATCCACTGGCGCCCATAAGAGTTGCGTTGCGACATGACCGACACGCGATGGGTGAAAGCCTTGGACCTGCCGATACGCCAAAATCTACGAGAAATGGCGACGCCCTGGCGCCAAAGTTGCTGTCAATGCAAGGTGCATATCGGTGAAACTGGCGCTCGAAGCCTCTCTAGTCATTCCTTAGTCCAAGGTTAGTATTAGGGAAAAAAAATTATTCTCGGTGACTTATGGAAGCACTTGGTGATCTTCAGAGAATAGGTCAAGGTTCTATTTTTTATCAGGAAGCATCACTTAATCAAAAAAAGACTTTCTTCGCCAGTTTTACGTTACCATTAGAGACATAACTTCCAGCATACAAATAACTACAGGGCTCTAAAATAGAGAAGGTTACAATTACCTATACTACAGCAGGGGGAAAAAAACTCCTGAAAGTCATTCAAAATAATCACTATGAAGACCCCCAGGCAATATATGACGCTTGCGGTCCGGTTTTGCCTGGAGGACGAGTAGACAACGGAGGATAGACTAGGCATAAGTCCTAAGAAACCTATCTATGCTGTCTTCACGACCCTTCAATTTGAAGCAGTTTTTAAAATGTATCGTGCAATTCAAATATCAAATGTGGCTAGACATATTATGGACACAATTTATCTTGAAGCAATACAAAAATCTGAATAAATTAATTTAATCAAATGTGTTAACAATTAATAACACAAATGTATGCACAAACAATTCTGATCATACATATAAGTGCGTATAATCATTCATACGTCTAAAGCTTAATGAATTTGATAATGTGAATATAAACAGAAGAGAGAGAGAGAGAGAGAGAGAGAGAGAGGAGAGAGGAGAAGAGAGAGACGAGAGAGAGGATGAGAGGAAGAGAGAGAGAGAGAGAGAGAGAGAGAGAATGCCTAAGCAGGATGTGCTTAAACAAAACATAACCATACTTGCACAGGTTCCTCCCATAATGAACATTATGCAAATGTGCGCTCATTGTAAACAATTCGGCAAAACAACCATTTACATTCCACAACATTAATATGACCTTCGTGCTACAGCTCACTTCACTACAATCAGGAATTCCTTACATCAGCAACAGCAAGAGCAACAGCAACAAAACAACAACAACAACCATTTTAATACTAATAACAATAATGCAACCTCTTGAACATTATTGTTCATCGTATCTTGAAGAAAAATAATAATAAATTTTCTCCCAATATATATATATATATATATATATATATATATATATATATATATATAATATATAATGTATATGTATATATATATATATATATATATATATATATATATATATATACAGGGAGGTTAACTGCGTATGTACTAAATTCCAGCAAATATTTGATTCTGATATCTTTCTACATTTTAAAATAGCGTTTTTCACGATAAATTTCAAAATTCTGAACAACAATTTTAAACGTCCACCACGAAAGGGGTTCCTTATTCGCTAGATAAGCTTTCGAGGATTCACAAGAACCAAAAGTGATTGAAACAGTTGATCTAGGATCGTTTAAGATGTATTAATATTCATATTAAATCCTTAAATAAGGACGTTTTCTTAGGTGGTGTTGTGAAGAATTTTCTGACCATTGGACTCTCTCACGTACCTGTAGAATATACACGTCGTATGCCTCCATAGCGGTCACGGTAATCGTATTTTAGCAGGAAAATATTGCCTTCAATTTTGAAAAATACATTGTGTATAAGGTAACACTTCCCAACAGCACTAATTACAGAAGTCGCAATATACAAAATATATCTTATTCAATAATTATTTAATGCATCACTATTACCATGAACGGAAATAAGCGAAAATTCGCAATTATTTATAAGGGTAAAAATGCTATTTTGAAAAAGAACAAAAGAAAGATTTTTTTCTAATTTTATGGACAAACAATATAAAACTTCCTCACGCAGGTTTCTTGCAATATACATCGCGTATTACTAAAAAATACTAAAACGATACAAATTCAATTATCAATACAAGGAATTCAAAAGCGGTCAACACAAATACTGCCAGACAGTCTGTCGTTTTGGCAAAAAAATAGATAAATTAATAATACGAATAAACTGCAAGTAATCATTTATGGATCGGTACAAGTGTTTTAAAATATATTCGATGACAAATTAAACGGAAATGACAATCATTCAGCGCCACTCACCATAAAATTCTTGCATTTTAGACAGATATGTTTTACAGCAGCGGACGCATCCCAAGGCATCAACATTGCTCAAGCAATCAAGCAATGACACTAAGAGATCGCATTCAAAGCACCGATTAGACTTCACACTCACATGAGGACAGAGAGAGATTCCCGAAAAAAAAAAAATTGAAAACACCTGTTCTTCCTTCACTCTCGCAGACCGAACTGAAGGTTTGACATCTGTAAACCCCTGTAACTCTCCACCTGTCCAGCTGTACTTACCTGAGAAAGAGAGAGAGAGAGAGAGAGAGAACGTCATATAAATTTGTGGTCTGTGTTATCATAGGGTGTGAGTGCATGACAAGGTGTCAGTTTACCTCACGCCAATCACTTTCAATTGACTCATTAGAAAGGGTCATAAGAGTTTTAAGAGCTATCTCTCTCTCTCTCTCTCTCTCTCTCTCTCCTCTCTCTCTCTCTCTCTCTTTGGGTGTGAAAAACAGATCTTTATTAGAAGTTATTCATGACTTACTCAACTTCTAATGACGCACGTGATGCGAAAACCTGTCAGTGACAGAGACAAACAAGCCCTGGTGTCATTATCCACCACACTCTGCCCCACGATCCAAGTATGTCTACATCACCCACACTAGTCGATAAAACGACAAATTCAAGTGGGAGTTAGAGACATATCATATGTCTCTAACCTATATATATACACGTATATATATAGGTTCCCCCAAAGCTACTATATATATATATATATATATATATATATATATATATATATATATATATATATATATATACGCAAGGACTAACAAATAAAAGGGCTTTCGCACGGTTGACCAGATAAGGCTGACAGGGAGTCCAAAAATAAATTTCCTCGGAGCAGTTAAAATGGAGAGCCTTCGGTGAAATTGATCTCCTGTCTAGTCAGTGAGCATACTCGTTAACATACTCAACAGCCAGAGGTAATTAGCTGCATAATATGCACGAACTGACAATTCACTTCCCTTATCACCGAAACTCAAAAGGCCTTCCTGATATTCAGCATGATCCTCTCCCCCGCAAGAACGATAGTATATCATAGGAAGATATGACACACACACAAACACACACACACACACACATAGAGAGAGAGAGAGAGAGAGAGAGCATTCATCGAATTACAATTTATTTCCCTTGCAGTTAACATCTATGTCTGAAGCAAAAGGACCTAGTACGTGATATTCAAGGATTGGTGTTCAAAACGATAATATCATAGCTTCCAAAATGACTCATATTGCAATACATCAAATCAACAAAATTATGAAATAAAAGATATGAAGAAAAATTAACCATATCTTATTAATTATCATTCTGTAATGAAGCCCCACAGACTGCTGTAAAATTCGTTATATCTGCGTAATGGTGGAATTAAAAATATATCAATTTGATTGCTTGTGCCACGTTTCTTAAATTTTCATGGCGTAAAATAGGTTTTTTTTTCTCATTAAAAGCTGCCTACAACTACGAAAATATATCCACATAGTGCGATTTTACATCACTGACTTGGAAACACATTTACATAAACATGTGAGAAAGCCTGAAGGTACTAACGCGCTTTCAAACACCTGAGCAAGTAATAACAAAAATCATAATTTATGCATTAAATGGCAATAGAAAGAGGAAGTTGTAACTGAAAAAAACATCAAGATCTTTATTTCACTTCTCCAAGAAACATCATGGGTGTAACGACTAAACGTGGTGTAAAATAGGAATAAAAGAGAGAGAAAAGAAGAAGGCTGAACAATATGCAATAAGAGAATGATTGGGACGATCTGCCAAAGAAAAATAAAATAGAGAAGAAAAAATGTCGGCATTGAGATATCAAAAAAAAAAAAAAATATTCGCGGACTATACCTGTCAAGTTTCAGAAATGCCTAAGTGGGTATATTATACATAGGCCTCTTGAAGTTTTAAAGAAATGATTATGGAATAAGGGAACTAACTCTAGTTAACATAAACCACAGACTTTACTTAACAACTATTGGAAGATACAATGCATTAAAATGTACATAGGTAACTTTGTTAAAAAACATAATACTTAACGTTAATTACTATACTATTGTTCTTAACCCATTGCAATAATAATAATAATAATAATAATAATAATAATAATAATAATAATAATAATAATAATATGTTTTGTTAAAAATGACTGCTGCTTCAGCACTATTAATCTTATAAAGAGTCTTCTCTATCTTTCTGATGACGGCTTTCTCGTTGTTGCTTAGACTTGCGAGCAACGCACCAAAGGGCATGGTAAATGGTTGAGTCATTTGATTTATTATTGCTTATACAATTCTCTCTCTCTCTCTCTCTCTCTCTCTCTCTCTCTCTCTCTCTCTAACGCGACGTTTCCTCCTGATCGACAGGACATTATCAAGCGATAACTGCTGAGGGACTGAATTCCAGTGGTTGTTGTTGTTTAAGATTAAGCTGGCTTTATGCCAGCACGAGCTCTTGCTCATAGAGCAGCCCGTAGGTATCAGGAACGCTTCTTGGGTGGTATTGCGTTCCTGATACCGACGTGTGTGAGGAGGACCACACCCTTCTCCCCTAACGAAAGTACCAGCGCGCATGGAACGAACACCGGACATGAGAATAATACCAAGGGTGACGTCACGCAGGTAGAAGCCAATCAAGAGGCTCCCGGTGATACCCCCTACCTGAGAAGGTCTGCAAGACTCGTCAACGCCCGCCGTATGAGTCACCTTCCCGGGAACCAATAAAAACTCGACCTACCGGAGAAGTGCTCTGACCGTACTGGAGAGCTCGCAACACCACGATAAAAGGAGAAGGACTCGCCACTGGAAAAAATTACGGGCTGCTCTGTGAGCAAGAGCCCGTGCTGACACAAGGTCAGCTAAATCAAAAACAACAACACTGGAATTCAGTCCCTCAGCAGTTATCGCTTGATAATGTCCTGTCGATCAGGAGGAAACGTCGCGTTAGAGAGAGAGAGAGAGAGAGAGAGAGAGAGAGAGAGAGAATTGTATAAGCAATAATAAATCAAATGACTCAACCGAATTTTACCATGCCCTTTGGTGCGTTGCTCGCCAGTCTAAGCAACAACGAGAAAGCCGTCATCAGAAAGATAGAGAAGACTCTTTATAAGATTAATAGTGCTGAAGCAGCAGTCATTTTTAACAAAACATGTCTACGAGAGGGTCTCCTTCCGAAATAATAATAATAATAATAATAATAATAATAATAATAATAATGAAAATTAAATGCCAGAGTAGTGTTAAAAATACATTTTTCTACAATGGTGAACCTTACTAGGCGAGATTTTCGGATACTGCTCCGTATCCCTCTTCAGTAGGATTGAAGAGGGATACGGCGTAGTATCCGAAAGTCTCTCCTAGTCATTTTTAACATTGTACAAAAATGGATTTTTAACACTGCTGTGGCTTTTAATTGTCAATATTATAGCCTCATTACGGAGGTTCCTTAGTTCAATACTAATAATAATGCTACATTGTATCAAGATGCAGTCTTTTGATGTATAAATACTTTTATCATAAGAATTTAAACTTATACACACACACACACATATACACGCATACACTCATACACTCAGAGCACCAGCTAAAATTATTTACAGCAATATCCAAGCCCGACGATTTATTAAGGGTTCAAAATAATGTGAGTAATATATTATAGGTGATTTCGTCTCTGCTTATCATCAGATGTCACTTCACGATCATAAATGAGTTACTTCTGATAGCTGAAGCCTGCAACACTGACTACGCAGGAGTTCTGGATAGCATCAGTTCTCAAGAGAACTGGAGATTTTCCTTTCGGATAAGCAGCCAAATTGAGGAGCTTAAAAGAACTGAAACCAGTGCAAACCCAACGGGTGTTGAAAGGCTTATCTATTCCAAGTGGAGAACTCGGCGCGCTTTCTCTCTCTCTCTCTCTCTCTCTCTCTCTCTCTCTCTCTCTTATCCAAAACTACCAACATACAAATGCTTGCATACAATGAAATATCCCAATATTAGATGACAATGACTTCAGACATGAGACTATAGACATTTTAGGAGACAGCTGTTACCCCAAACAAAAGAAGTCATATAAATATGAAACCGGTGCATTCATATCGGTGAATGATTATGACTGTAGTATAAACATGCATATTTACGTACATACGTACATACATCACGTATGGTAAGATACAGCATGATGAACCTCTTCAAATATTACAAGTGTTTAAGCTTATACACCACACACACACACACACACACACACACACACACACACACACACATATATATATATATATATATATATATATATATATATATATATATATATATAATAAATAACCACATGAAAGGTGGAATATTTTTTCACTTTCATGTGGCTATTTACGTACATATTTGTCACATGCTGTTTGGTGACTTATTGCTGATATATATACATATATACATACCTACATATATATATATATATATATATATATATATATATATATATATATATATATATATATACATGCTACCAGCAGATGTTATTTTTACTATACTCGTCACACCAACTCTTTAGTTTTCAAGAAGTTAAATGCAAAAGGGCACTTTCTTCATAGCGAAACTTTAAACTTTTCAGATCTTTCAACAGCAGAGGATGTAAGCCAATCGTCAATATACAATCTTTCTAAATAAATCCAACGATGATTTTATCAAATTACTTACGTTCTCATCACTATGATGAATAATCCGAAATATTATACCGACAAAGAGTTTGCCATCCTGGTCTTTTTAAGATGGCTATCAGCCTACCGTTATTCTCTCTCTCTCTCTCTCTCTCTCTCTCTCTCTCTCTCTCTCTCTCTATATATATATATATATATATATATATATTATATATAATATAGAGAGAGAGAGAGAGAGAGAGAGAGAGAGAGAGAGAGAGTTTTCCTTGTATTATAGTGTTTTTTGCATCTTATATCAAGTTGATAACAACTTAAGTTACTATATCATATTTCGATTTCATGCTGCGTACAGGTCGATCATTTAATGGAATCGTAATGTTTATTCAAATCTTAAATCGTAGCAAGGTGTAAGTAAACGGCTCTGCAATCATTATGTGTAAATCCTTTAATGTTATCTGCATAACATGGTCGTGTGTTGCTAATGAAAACATAGCAAACATAGCTAGCTGTCCATCTATCTATCTATCTATCTATATATATATATATATATATAGATAGATAGATAGATAGATAGATAGATAGATAGATAGATAGATAGATAGATAGATAGATAGATGGACAGCTAGTTATGTTTTCATTAGCAGCATGAAATCGAAATATGATATAGTAACTTAAGTTGTTATCAACTTTATATAAGTTGAGAAAAAAAAACTATAATACAAGGAAAACTCTACTCAAAAGTAAGCCTTCAAGAACGGATGACCTGACGTCTATTAACCATCCGAGCTCAGAGGAGTATTAAGTAGAAAGACCAATATAACAAGGCGTGATCCGACCTCCAGCTTACTTGCGGTGCGTGTTATAACCTATGGTCAAATAGAGCCTTGTTTCACCAACGAAAATTAAAATAAATACGCTATATTTTATTAGTAATAGTTGTTCTGTACCGTTCAACATGCACGTTACCTTTTACATTTTCATTCAAATGGATAAATCATAAATATATCCTAAAATTCCTGTATCCTTAACTCAACGCGAAACACCTCTTTCAGACCTTTTTAGGCTTTCCTAACACCCACCCCTCAACAACAACAACAACAACAAAATAGTTTGTATGCTTACTCCCCGAGTAAGCGAAGAGAAAATTTGAGATACTCCGGGTAATTTTATCTGTTCTATAAGAGAGAGAGAGAGGAGAGGCTGCAAGGACAGCAACCCCGCAAAGAAAATTTAGGAAATCAACGGCAGAGGTATTTCCGGGGCTATGGGACCACGATGACCACCAAGTAAGTAACGTTCAGGGTCTGCTCTCGATAATGCATTGGCATCTCGACAGTTTGGTCAGTCAACCAGTCAAACCAGCCAGCTTGCTTAGATTTAAAGATTGATGACTGATCATCACGTTATGCTGATAATAACGTAACTTAAAAAAAAAAAGGACGGTAAAATTCAGGTTCATCAACTTTTTACTAGAGGTAAATATACTCATCGAATGATTAAGAATGAGATCAACGGAAAACGTTCACTAATTTCTTGTTACTGAACGGAATTCACATCGCTGACCCAATGATAAATCACAAGATCAGCTGCTACGTCGACGGCTTCGTACATTCGAGTGACTAACCACTCCTCCTCCATCTGCTCAGGATATGACTCACGTCAAGCGTATGTGGAAATAGGACGTCACAATGATGTCACTGAAACGTCACAGACTGAGACGCTCTCGACCAAGACCACTTGGTCTTGTCTTGTTCAAGTCTTGAATGAAGCGATCGCTTCCAGGATGCGGCTCTTACAAAAACAAAAACGAAAAAAAAGACAGTTGCATGATACTCAATTCACTGTTATTTCATGAAGCAACAAAATGGAGCTAGGAAATGAGGACACCTCTCAGGGATCCTAGAAGCTTGACCGACTGCATCGCTCGATTCAACTCCCATCCACTTGATTAATTAATGATCGATCTGTATTCCTAACATCCTCTCCCCGTAGGGAGTAGTGCCGCCAGTGCACCTCATGCAGTGCACTGTGGGCACTACTTGAACTTGCAGCGTGCCTTCGGCCCCCTTTCTTTCCTTTTACTGTACCTCCTTTCCTATTTTCTTTCTTCCATCTTATTTTCTTGTTTTTACGTTGTATGGAACTAGTGGTTATTCAGCAACGGGACCAACGGTTTTACGTGACTTCCGAACCACGTCGAGAACGAACTTCTATCACTGGAAATATACATCTCTCAACCCTCAGTGAAATGCCCGAGAATTGAACTCGCTGTCTCCTAACAACTGATTCTCCTTCTGTTGCACCTTTTAAACCTTTTACTGTCAATTCCCTTTTCAGCGTTGAATGCCCTCATATGTCCCAGTGCTTGGCTTTTGGCCCAAATTCTATATTCAAATCCTCGTTCTGTTGTTTTAACCCAGGTTCAGTTTATTTCTTATATTTGGCAGTGTAGAAGATACATTCCCCTGTACTCTATGATTATGAGTTTTGAACTTTTAGCCATAACTGTTTCTAAGTTTTGAACTTTTAGCCATAACTCTTTCTAAGTTTTGAACTTTTAGCCATAACTCTTTCTAAATAGAAAAACCAACATATGATCGCTACATATAATCACACTCTAATTCTTTTCATGGTTAGAGTTCATTTTTTCATCGTTACATTACATTCACCGATTTATGTACTATGTATGTAAGTACTTGGCTTGGGATTTAAGGAGAGGCACAACGAGGCTGTTTAAGGTTACCGGAAACGTCTGAACGAGTGAAGAAATCCTCTACGTGGATGTTAGGACCTAAGTTAAGAATATCTTAATTTTACCAGACCACTGAGCTGATTAACAGCTCTCCTAGGGCTGGACCGAAGGATTACATATTTTTATGTAACTAGGAACCAATTAGATACCTAGCAACGGGACCTGCAGCTTATTGTGAGATCGAGAAATAAATTTCTATCACCAGAAATAAATTCCTTTGGTTCCGCGTGGCCGAGCCGAGAATCGACCTTCGGACCACCGGATTGGTAGCCGAGCGCAAAATCGACTCGTCCAACGTGGAACTAGATGTTAAGACCTAAGTTCAACAAATTCTTGATTGGGCATAGTATTTTCAGTCAGTTCACCTACGCGTTTTGTTAATGTTAATTTTGAAAGTCCTTATTTTACATTAACAAACCCTGCCGAGGACACTTGAAAACGACCAGAGGTTGGGGACACTTGGATGATTAAGAGCCCTTCTCCTTTGATGCCGAAATATGAGAACATAAAAGCGCTGTTTATCATCTCACTCTAGAGCAGAGCTCTTGGTGCACAAAAGACGTTAACCACATCTAAACTAGACGTTTACGTTTACTGATAACGATGGTATAACCTTGCTTTTTTTCTCTCTTTTTTTTTTTAAGAAATACATTTCAAAGTTCATTTTACAATTCAATGTCACTTATGTATGAAATCAACAAATATATATAGTCATAATATTTTTTTATACATCAGTTACTTAAATTTACTATGTACATACACACATTTACACCTAACAGGGGAACATTTTGGTCCTCGAGATTCTGAGAGCGATATCACGCATGGAGCAACGTTCATGCCCTTCACCTTTAATGATAAAGACCCTTCGGGAGGACGGGTAATCTAAAACCCCCAGAGACCGAAAATACCCATCACCAACCACGCTTCCTGCATGAGGCGGAAAAGGATTCGGAGGTGACTGAAGACTCATGGAAGCTGTTCGACCAGTTCCTAACGAAAAACTAGTTAATACTGCAAGGCGATGTTGCCACCAAAAGTACTGCGAATTTCTCTTCTTTCATCTCCCGATCTCTAGTCTTCCTATTACTTGTCCCATTCCTTCCCAAGATCTCCTACTTGCTGGAACTTGCTACTATGGCACTCTATCTCCCACTAAATCATTTCACTTCTGGCCCAGTGCTTAAATTGGAGCCGAATGATATATTTCAGAGAACAATCCTTCATCCATCACCAGTTACGGGCTGCTGTGAAGCAAGAGCCCGTGCGAGTACAAAGCTAGCTTCGTCTGACCGGCCGACCCTTATGGACAGTCTAAAACAAAGGTTCTTAAATTTTTGATGGACTCCAGACCCGCAATGAAATGCCCAACATGGTGCCATACCCCCTTCGCTAAAGTTCACTTACGTCCTATCTGTTGGCAATATAACTTAATATACTTAATTTAATACTTACTTTAGGTATGATTAGCTAGGAAAAGAACACACACGAATCAAAGCCATTTATAGTTTTATATAGTTATTTATTTACCAAATGTACCCATGTATACATTGACACAATAAAATCAAATTTATACAAATATCCAGAGATCAAGCCCCATACCCCCAGCCTGTGGTTCTCATACCAGCAAAGGGTATGGATACCCCTGTTAAGAACCCCTGGTCTAAAATGTTTTTATCAGTCTCATATACCAATCAGTGCTCAGCTATATGAACGCCATTCCCCCCCTTATATTTATTTTCGTAAAAGTTATCCATATCGGCATCAATCACCTGATTAGTTCCCGCCCAACAGCTTCCCAAACCTGGCGGCTAATTGCCGAAACCTCCTCTCTTGAAGAAAAATGAAGAACACAAAATCTGCAAGTAAATGCAACTATTAATCGTTGAGGAACATTTTGGGACGATCGACTAGTCAGACTGGACTCGTGCAACACCTCGCCCCCCGCCCTCCAGGTCCACGCAAGAAAAACCCAGCTAAACTACAACTAGTTCCAACCGGTTACCTCGTTTTCCCATTTCGCCTTTTCCTAAAGAACCTCGGGAAATATCTCGCTAATCCCCTTCTCCTACGCTTTGTCGCTTTCCAATGCCTCGTGAACCGGTTTTTACATATGCTATTCAATTCTCTTCCACAGCAAACATCGTTGCCGCTATTAACATTAAAAAAAATAGAACGGTTTGAAGACGCTTCGGAAGCTGAAATCCCGGCCTCATTAACGGCGCAACAAAATCCCCATTACTAGTTTACACTGGTTTCTGCGTCTCCATCCGGTGCATCGGAGAGCAACTTACGTTGTTTTATCAAATGAATTGTGCCATTTCAAGACAAAAAGTTTATTGAAAATTTTAAAATTGGATTTGGAAGCACGTTCAAAAAAGGAAAGGAACGCTGCTGTAATTTTAATTTGTGACTATGTTGTAAGGATCTGGGTAGCCCACAAGCAGAAATAAAAGATGAAAACGATGGTACTCATTTTATAAAATCAAGGATAATGAAAAATATATATATACTGGTAAAATCTTATTTTGGTAACTACAGAAAAATATTAACATTGAGATACATAGATTTTTTGTAAAACGTACAAGATAAAATTTTTTTAAAATTCTGGTAAATTTAAGTCAACTTTGATGAAATTCTGCATGTAATACAATTAAAATTGTATATTTCCTCTAATAAAAGATAAAAAAAAAAAAAAAAACTTGCGCTGATAGATAATTGCGTTAGTGTTACTGAAACCTACAGGAATCCTGTATTCGCTGCAAACTGCCACTCCACATGTTTAAACTTAAGACACATTACATTAATTGAAGACGACTATTTTGGTTCTAGGAAAAGGCATAAAGAGATTAAACGTTAACAAAATCGGCAAGAGATTATAGCAATCCTCTGAAAGGTAATGGCTAAAGCATTTTTATATTTTTTCGCTATAACACTTATACACCTAGCTATGATTTTACCATAAACCAATGTAACCAATATATGGGTCAAAAGTTCACGTGGTGGCAAAATCCATGATATCATTATTTGCGATTTGAACATCCCTTGCAACAATGGTAAAAATGACAAAATAAACCAAATTTATCACCAATAATTAATATCTAGTTCGTGGTAACAAATGCCTACCAGCGGAAAAGCTACAAAACTTTCCCGTGAAAACTCAACGATGTGTTTCTTCTACATTACGAATCGAGTCTATAAGAATGTCCTTTTAAGTATGTACTGAAACCTACGGTAACTACAAATAAACGGCTTTCGTTTGTCTAAATGTTGAACAATAAATCTCCAATGGAGACGGAATAAAAGGTAATGTCATCAAAGTAGTGTCTTTCCTACATTTGCCCACACTATTACATTGCGTGGATAGACCTTTGATATAAAAGATAAATGTTACTCAAAAATGAAAATCGATATTTAAAAATATCCTGGTTTATGAGACACACGCACATACATAGAGAGAGAGAGAGAGAGAGAGAGAGAGAGAGAGAGAGAGAGAGAGAGAGAGAGAGCATAATGTATTCAATTCAATGCAACGAGAGCACAATGTCCCCCAAACAATGAAAGTAGCCGACCTGTACCTACACAGGATGAAAAGTCTTATTATATTAAGGCATCAATGACCGACTATGGAATGAGGACGAAACGTGTCTACACCCACCGCACTTCCTCTCATTATCATAAAATGACCACTGCTAATAATGCGAATTAAGAAGCAGCTGTAGTAATATCCCGTAGGATGACACGCGCCACGCCCTTCAAGGAAGAAATGAAGCCATTGAAAAGGAGATTTACTTAAAAGGTTACTCACTTCGACCCTTAGAAATTTTTTTTATCTTTTTTTAGAGAAAATATACAATATATTTTACAGTTTTATTGGCATTACAAGCAGAATTTTATCAAAGTTGACTTAAATTTACCAGAACTTAACAAACTTTAAGCGTGTACATTTTACAAATAATCTACGTATTTCTAAGTTAATATCTCTCTGTAGTTACCCATATAAGATTTTATCAGTCTATATCTATTTTTCATTATCCTTGATTTTAGAACTTGTCACTCAAAACTGCCAGGCGCCCTGACCTATGTCATTCCTGGTAACTGGGGATACTCAAAGCCCCTTGCGTTGACCAACGGCGTTTATGGATACTTTGTTCAGAGGAAATTGGTACCATTGAAAGAAAACATCATCTATGAAGAATGGCCGGTTGACAATACTGGAAACATTCATTGCTACACAATTGGACCAATGATAGAATGGGGGGAGGGGGTGGAGGGGGAGGGGGGGGGGAGAGTCACTAAACTTGCATATCAGCTGACACGTAATTGTGAAATAAACTGAGCACCCAATTTTCCAATCCATTTTAAACCAAATTCATCGTCTCTTAGTATTCACTGACAGAGCGTGAGGGAACTGTTGAAACAGCTGTGTAAGTTCGTAAAGGATTCGATTAATCTATCTGCAACGAGTTAAAAAAGAAAAAAAAACCTTCGTAACATCGGTGTCACCTTGAAGGAAAGGAAACCTTTAGAAAAATAAAAAAAAAATATCAACCATGAAAGATTCGATGACGAGGCAAAAACTTTTATATGAATATATATATATATATATATATATATATATATATATATTATATATATATATATATTATATATATATATTATTATATATATAAACATATATATATATATATATATATATATATATATATATATATATATATATATATATATATATATATATATATGTATATATATTATATATATATATATATATAATATATATATATATATAGATGTGTGTGTGTGTGTACGTGTGTGTGTGTGTGTATATATATGTGTATATATATACATATATATATTATGTATGTATATATGTACACACACACACACACACACCTATATAGTATATATGTGTGTAAGAGGGTGTATGTGTATCAGCTTATGTATTCGTTTGTTTGTGTGTGACCTGATTTTAGGGAATGCATCATCAGCTGAAATGTCTTAATATTCAGAGATACTAAAAAAATATTTCTTTCGCATCCTTCAAAATAATCATTGCTGCATCAGATAGATATAAGACAAATTAAATATGAAACGGCAACAGCTCGCTATATTGGGTCACGAAAATATTCGGGTGGTAAATGACATCAATCCGAAATTACGTGTCTACTAATTACGATAGCAATCAGGAAAGGCCCACCTTAATGATTTCGTAAGTGGGGGGACTAACTGAACTTCCACAGGTCACGCGAGGCAAAAACTTCACTGTCGTTAACGACTATGTCAACTTTTACTTCCCAAAGCAAATCCTTTCGTTACTTTACTGACGCTCTCCGTCCATTTTCTGTTTGAATGAAATCGGTAAATAGAATATATGCGTATGTATATAGTATATATATACATACACACACACACACACACACACACACACACATATATATATATATATATATATATATATATGTGTGTGTGTGTGTGTGTGTGTGTGTGTGTACACTAGGATTACCCACAATGCAGTGTACGAAACGGCTGAGGTAACAAAAATTATGCACAGATGAGTCATTCGCAATTAGCTACATGAAGCGTGAGCATGAAAGTTATTTTTATCTTTTATTGGGAGCTAACTCTTGTAAGGGTAAATAATGTTAACAGATTGCATAAATGTATATAATTCAGCAATAACTCAAACATTTCTGAAGAAAACTTCCGGTATATTGCCTGCTTCATCATTACCTCCAAAGTTGGCTAATCAACAACAATGAATCAAACTGCATACAGAATCTGTCATTCGTCGACATTGCACACACTTGGTTCGGGAGAGTAAAGCCCTTACATTAAAATATGCAGTATTTCAAATCTATCAATCACTTTCCAGTTCCTCCTCTCATTCGTCCCAAAAGCTCCTAATTACGCGAATTTTGAGAGGGGTATGACATTGCATAAATCTCACATTCGGGTGTTAGTATTACGAATTGATGCATTGCCTCGGAAAAAGATAAATCAGCGCGTTTACATTTGTAACAGGTTTACACATATGGAGGAAACTGCTCCACCACAAGCATCTTCTTCTTTTTTTTTTTTTTTTTTTTTTTTTTTTTTTTGTTTTTTTTTTTTTTTTTTTTTTTTTTTTTGCTTACCCAATGCTCATAACGCCGCTGGTAGTCAGATTTATCATCAATTCAAGCATTAGGCTCGCTAACCTTAGCGGAGTGGTGAGTGTTACACTGCCGCTGAGGTTATAAAACACACACACACACACACACACACACACCACACATATATATATATATATATATATATATATATATATATATATATATATATATACACATATATATATGAATTGTGACTGTAAATTAAGTGAAGAAATAAGTTTTAACTCTCGAGTGGTTGGACCACACATCCAGGATGTAAAAGCACAAAGCATTACCGACCACGTTACGCCAGATCATTTTTTTCTCGATAGTCAAAACAATAGGGGGCTGCAACGTATTCTCTCAAATATTTTCCAGTTACGCATTCACACACACACACACACACACACACCACACACACACACACACACACACACATATATATATATATATATATATATACATATATATAGTTAGTACAATAGAAAGATATTGGGAGATTAGTTTCTTACGGCTGAACTAGTAGTGGATTTGGTTTAAAAATCAGTAATCTCCAATGTCGAATTAAAAAATGAAAAACTTGAACAGTCGTAGTTATCGAATGTGCAGCTATATATATATATATATATATATATATATATATATATATATATATATATATATATATATATAGATATGTATATATATAATAAAAAACGAAAAATGTAAACAGTCATAGTTATCGAATTTGCATAAAAACACGGAAACACACACACACACACACACACACACACACATATTGTGTGTGTGTGTTTATGCAAATTCGATAACTACGACTGTTTACATTTTTCGTTTTTTAATTCGACATTGGAGATTACTGATTTTTAAAAAAATCCGCTGCTGGTTTAGACTTAGGAAACTAATCTCCCTATATCTTTATATTGTACAATCCTAAATTCCTATTTGAGTACCTAAGTAAAGTTTGGTTCAAAGTATTTATTCGATTAATACACATATATCACACCACGTATAGGAGAGAGAGAGAGAGGAGAGAGAGAGAGAGAGAGAGAGAAACTTCACAGTGCCGCGTTAACATGTAAATAAATCACACTGCGCAAACTTTCACCAAGTTTCAACCCTTAAACACATAAGAAAATATGCAATGCACCAAGGGTAGGTTCCCAAGATACTGGAATAATGAGGACTTGGATACTGATCAAAGCTCAAGACCGCATCAATGAATAAATCACTTTACGAGATAAAAATACATAAATGAATGAGACCTCTGAATATATATATGTTGGCAATACGCGCACACAAGCACACACACACACACATGGTGATGTCTGTGGCATATGCCGCTCCATAATTACATATTTACTGCTTTAGGTAACCGCAGGCTCTCTCTCTCTCTCTCTCTCTCTCTCTCTCTTGTTGACGTCTCCTACGTGATATTCGTTCATCACGTGCAATGCCTATTCTCGGCGGAATTCCTTTCGAGGGCCTTAATAACAAAAGTATTACCTGACAATGTTACCAATAACAAGAGGTCGGCACACAATTATTGTCCCTGTCACAAGCGTTTCGTTTCTTTCTCTTCAGTTCTCTTCCTGATAATTTCACCCCATTTTGGTTCTTATACTTCCTGACTCCGGATTTCGTTTGGTCATTCCTCCCCTTCCACCAACTCCCGTTCATTTTCTTCTGACTTCCTTCTCGCGTAACCTGATCGAAGGCGTCTAGCTTGAAGCAACCCTGCTACCTGGCCCTGCTCGAAAGAGGAGACCCAAACTCTCTATGCACTGGATGTATGAGCCTCATTGTGCGCGGAATAGCAACGAGACGACTGCATTTCCTCGCTCCTACTACTGACTGCATAATGCAATTCGGCTTATCTAGACTGCTTGAGGAAACCCTAGTGAAACGCTTTGTAAAATCTAGAAAATACTTGAGGATCGTGAGACAGTTCACTCCAAGCAGTCTAGGGATTTTTTCGTGTGCTAGTGAC
>NC_087202.1:97378393-97385893 GCF_015104395.2 Macrobrachium nipponense
GATGCGTCATCCGTTTGAAGAACCAGGAATGTGTTCGTAATGCTAAAACGCTGATCATTTTCATATACCACAGGAAATAATAATGTCAACACACTTTCATCACAAAAGAGGAAGGCGATATGCACAACATTAAACTTTATTATTAGTATTATTATTAGTATTATTATTATTATTATATTATTATTATTATTATTATATTATTATTATTATTATTATATTATTTATTTTAATTTTTTTTAAATATAATGACAGAATTTACAGAATTTATTTCATACAGAATTTTCTCAATTCTTCTATTTGAGAGAATTATATATAAAACAAACTGTAAATTCTGCCATTATATTCAATAAAACACGCTTGAAAGATAGTCTGTTTCCAGCATATTATTATTATTATTATTATTATTATTATTATTATTATTATTATTATTATTATTATTATTATTATTATTATTATATATTGAACTACATGCAGCGAATGTTCCCTCTGTTGACAATGCTCATAATCTAAAAAAAAACACCAATTTATAAGGAATTAAGTAACATCTCCCGTCAACTATACCTACGTCTAAAACTGTAATGAATATTTCCAGAAAAAAAGGTTCAAAATACGCAAATTTTCAAACGATGAATAAATTAATATATCATACACCTGTCTGATGTAAACTTGACGGGCGATCTAGTGGTACACTGGTGACTGAACACTTTCTTTTGCATAAATTAAGATATTCAGCTACTAAAGATAACACATATCTAACAGATTCTTTAATAACCATAGAAAACATGGCGTGATCAGACTTACAGCTTACTCGGGGAGCATGCTAAAATCTACGATCAAATAGACCGTTGTTTCACCAACGAAAATTAAAATAAATATGCTATATTTTATTAGATATAAATTTTCTCTACTGTTTAACATGCACATTATTTATTTTTTTACATTTTCATGCTAATAGGTAAATCATAAATATCCTATCCTAAAATTCTTTGTCTTTAAGTCAACGCGAAACACCTTTTTCAGACCAGTTTACGGTTTTCCATAAGGCTTTCCTACCCACCAAACAACAACAACAACAACAACAACAACGACAAAGTAGTTTGTAGGCTTACTCCCCGAGTAAGCGGTAAAGTAATGGCTAAATATTTTCCACGAGAGAAACGCCAGATTTTTCCTGGCTTGATTCTTAATGGGTTTTCGAATCGATTCAGATGACACCTAACTTATCAAAATGTCGAAATGTAAATATGCAATGTTAATTCATTTATATGAATTTCGCTATTTTTTCGTTGAATAAGTAAATTACCCGGATGGTTTTGGACTTGAAACGATATTTGTCAGTTGACTTCTAGGCAAAATAACTGACATTTCATTTAAAGTTAATTGAGAAAAAACAAGACTAACACTAAATGTTATGAATAAACATACCTCAAACTGCAAAATCACGCACGCTTACAGAACATGAGATTTATAAAATGTTCTCTCTCTCTCTCTCTCTCTCTCTCTCTCTCTCCTCCTCCTCAAATTTCTTCCTTCCTCGTCTCTCTCTCTCTCTCTCTCTCTCTCTCTCTCTTTCTATTTATTGAAAAACACTGATTGATAATTCGAATCCAGAAAGTGAACAATATGGCAAAGGGATAACCGTCAAAAGCACTTTTTTTTTTTTCTTTTTTTTTTTTACAGACGGTCCAGTTACGGGCTGCTCCAAGAGCAAGAGCCCGTGCCAGCACAAAACTGGCTTAATCTCATACAACAAGAACAACAACAAAGGGGGGTTGAGGTGGTTTTGGAGGGTTGCAAAAGAAATGGAAGGGTCTACTAGAACTAGAGCCCAACCCAATAGATTTATATAATAATCTAGTTCGAAATGCAGATCCGATTGACAGCCCACATTAATATGATAGTGGAACAATACTTTCAAAAGTGATGACAATTTAATGACAGACCTCCTTATGTATCAGTGCATTCCTTAATATTACGTCAGGGACAAACACGCAGTCCGCAAAAGTTTGATTGGGACTTCTGTTCTCGTGAGATTTACCAGGCCAAAGCCACATCTACTCAGATTATCTATTGAGAACCAGGACCCAGTAAGTAAAATCATTTAGAGAGGCAAAGGAATAAAGCAAAAATGAGTAGGTGGATTCATGTTTTCATGTGGTTGCTGCAATGAACAGAGTTGGTCCAATAGCACATCGCAGTGCAAAGTTGAATCGCACCTAGATCAGGATCCATAAGAGACATTTATTAATGAATCTGTTTTTGTTGTCATGACGGGACAGAAAAAGCAACCCGTTAACACCTGCGTAATGACGGAGATTTAATCACTTTTCCCCACATTCAATATATTGAGAACACTTCCTGGTCTTTCCTCACTTTCTCAAAATCGACCTTCTCTCTGCTCAAACCTGATGTCGACGATACCGGTAGACGCGGGTCCTTGTGGAACCAAAGGGAACGAAAGAATAGGACCTAACCCTGGAAAAATGATTCCCTGGAAATGTTGAGCGTCTTTTGAATCGAGAAAGGCCGTAGGATTCGTAGAAAAGCCCACGCAAAGAGCGACTTCGTCGAAATGACCAATCACTGGATAGCTGACCTCGACGCACACAAAGTGAGGTGAACAGGCGACCTCGTATTAACAATACAAATAACTTGAAATTGGTGCATCCCGTGGAGTACTTATCTAGCGGACGAATAAAGGCCTCAGTGCAGCAACAAAGATCGACATGATGTACCACCACCTGTAGGCTATTTGCGAGCTTTCATGATTTACTTCCTAGGTCATCAGGACTCCACATATAAAACAGGATAGCATTATAATATTCCGCTTCTTACAACCCTGAAAGTTATCTGGCTAAAATATCACCTTTGTAAAAGGGATTATTTACAGAGCATTTAGAAATGAATATGCAAATAGAGATTTTCGTAAGTAAAATCACCAAAATGAAACCATGAAGAGCAGTTCAAAACATCCTTGGGTTTTTTTTGTTTTTTTTTTATAAGAACAAAACAAGTGTTTACGTCCATTAATACTGACACGTAGTATGAATTTCATCCGGAGAAGAAATGAATTTGCTGTTCGTATAGTTCGGAGGAAATGAGGGTGA
This sequence comes from Macrobrachium nipponense, assembly GCF_015104395.2. Taxonomy (NCBI): domain Eukaryota; kingdom Metazoa; phylum Arthropoda; class Malacostraca; order Decapoda; family Palaemonidae; genus Macrobrachium; species Macrobrachium nipponense. The sequence continues at coordinate 97,381,501 of NC_087202.1, forward strand.
CATTGGGACTTACAATGAAATTTTCTTGTTTCTTCTTGCAATTCCCACGGCAAAGAGGATAATTCTTGAAAAGGCTTCTAAAACAATAGGATTCTGTCATCTCTTCTACTTACGTACACACTAGCAAAGCTATAAAAATATGAAAGAGACACTCACTGATAGAAGAAAACTGTACTTACTCTTATACACCTTCTGGTACTTATTACAGGAATAATACTGCTAAGATGAATGCTATAATAATAATAATAATTGTAGGAAGGAGGAACCAAATATCACATTTATGTTATTACCTATTCATCCAATTTTCACTGTAGTCAATTATCGGAATTGTTTTCCGAACAAGGCGATGATTACTGTGACCTTTGCTTGTCGAAAGTGATCTTCACAAGACTTTAAATAAGTAACAACTCGCTCGTTCTGTCTGTCATCAGAAACGATTTCAGTCGCGTACTCTTAAGCCTGACTTAGCGATGGGTAGCAATTACCAAGCATTATCAACTGACCTTTTCAGTAAAGACTTCCTCGTGCATTTAATTAGAATCGATTACCTCTCCCCATCAACCAAACCCTAGAGGCAAGGCGAATAAACAGGTGTTTATTCGCGAGTTCAAACTTATGCCAGGCACTGAGAACCCCTTTCCCCCACATCTCTCTCTCTCTCTCTCTCTCTCTCTCTCTCTCTCTCTCTCTCTCTCTCTCTCCTCTCCTCCTCTCGGCTCTCTCTCTCTCTCTCTCTTTAACAGTTTCCCATGCAAAAGGTTAAGGTAGAAGGACAAAACAAATACCAACTGGGGAATCTAGGAACAGAACGTCTCGAAATTCAGTAATCATTTTAAATTTCAACAATTTTGAAATCAGGGTTTATGGGAATGTTGCGGCCCCTGCCTCTAATATTTCAGGGAAGGACCAGTCCTCATAACGAAGATCCTAGGGTAGTTGGTTATCAGTTACAATTGAAATATACAGAATGGTGACTTAAATTTTGGAAGATTTAACAAGTAATCAATCACATGTATCTCGTCAGAACGAGTAACACTACGGAACACTTAACAAAGCTATTTATTCATTATAATTAAAATCTGCAATACCACAGAATTAAAATAGCGCGCTTTCGTACGCCAGTTGACGTGATCTAAAAACAAAAACAAACAAAAATCGAGTCGCCAACACAGACCTCTAGGCCTCCCTTTAGTCCTACAATTTCAATGCCTAAGCAGTGTAAGGTCAGGTGTGCAATCGGTCGGCAAATTACTTAGGAAGCCGCACCCTTGACCAGACTACCGGACAGGTAGTAGACTCCACTCGCTCGGGATGGTGGATTTCTCGGAACAATCTAGTACTACATACTATAGAGGCCAATGCTGTTTGCGTTCCCGGAAGCTTATATCCAATTCTGGCGAACAGCTCCGCAAAATAATTGGTTCCTGTAACTTGGTCTTTATTACAATGGTAAATTTGTTTTCTAGCATCCGTCTTAGTAGTAAACAGAAAATACAGAAAGCATAAACCAAAACAAATCCAGAAGTTCTGCTGGTTTTAAGAAGCTGCAATCTATGGTTTGACGAGCATGATGCCATATATATATATATATATATATATATATATATATATATATATATATATGATAGAATAGATAGATTATTATATTGATAGATTAGATAGATAGAGAGATAGATAGATAGATAGATGATAGATAGCCTAGGATAGTAGCTAGCATTATTTATTTATCACCCAAATTTTACGGCTGTAAAATATGCAAAATATTCAACTTAAAACAAGACTCTGTATTATCAATAAAAATGGAACAAAATAAAAATTAAATATTTAAAAAAGAAATTTTTTAATCAATTAAAATTTTTTTTTGAAAAAATGTTTATTATATGTATATATAAGTATATAATACATACACACATACACGCACACCACACACACACACACACACATATATATATATATATATATATATATATATATATATATATATATGTGTGTGTGTGTGTGTGTGTGTGTGTGTATATATATATATATATATATATATATATATATATATATATATATATATCCTTCTATTTTTCAAATGCCATCTCGTGTCAAAATCGTAAGCAAGATATAGCATGCGAGAATATGTCAACGTTGCACAAGAAAGAAATGCGAAAAAAACAGTGCCTATGCACTAGTAATCATTAAAAAGCATGATGTGTAACCCTTTACAAGTATGAGTGTGTGCTATCCAGTACATTCATAGGTTTAGATAGAAATATGCGTGCGAGAGAGAGAGAGAGAGAGAGAGAGAGAGAGAGAGAGAGAGAGAGAGAGAGAGAGAGAGAGAGAATTTATAAATCTTTAGAGGAGATGGATAGGAGCGTGTTCTTTGCTAAATGCATTTGTTTAAAACCCTGTCAGCTTATCCAGCCGAATAAGTTTAGTTGTGCAAATAACGTCCACAACCGTTCCACTGCATTTTGAGCAGCACATGTAAAGTTGCCGATTTATAAATAATATATGATTGACAAAATGCCTGCAGCAGCTGACTTCATTGCTTATACACTTTATCGATTTTTTCATCGGGTAGTAACAGGAAAATTTCCCTTTGCGTCACAATTCAGCGCCATCGGTAATATCTCGACACGATCCCTGAAGAGAGGATTCGCAATGACACCCAGAACATATCCAGTATTCCGAAGTTACCTGCAGGCACCGTTGCTCTGCGCCGTTAGCTAGCAGAAATCCCGTTACACACCCGAAGACAAGACTAATGCTAGGTTGTCACCTCAGGACACTTCGTAATTTGAGCTTCTATCCTCACGCGTATCAACTGCTTCCAGTGTCACAAAGACATCGAGTTGCATCTCGCGATTTATTCCGCTAACGAATGATGATGCCTAATCAGACAAGTGTTTATCCTTATCGATTATTCAGCATGAACGGATACAATGGATAATTGTGAGATTTCTACTATAGTAGATTCACATCAACCGTGCATTTGATGTCTAGGCCAGTCCCTTACGACGCTCCTGATTGGCTGTTGATAAGCCAGTCACAGGGCTGGAAACTCTCAGTCTCTGTCGAGAGTTCTCTTGGGCAGGATGTGTGTTCCTCCTCTCCTGAGGGATACGTCTTTCAAACATATACCTCAGGAGAGGTGGAACACACACCCTGCCCATGTGAACTCTCGAGCGATAGACTGAGAGTTTCCAGCCCTGTGATTGGCTTATCAACAGCCAATCAGGAGCGTCGTAAGGGACGGGCCTAGACATCAAATGCACGGTTGATGTGAATCTACTTAAGATCCTAGTTCCTCACTGGACGAGTTGGTTCCGTGCTCGACAATCAATCTGGTAGCCAGAGTTCTCTTACTGCGGAGCCGCTCAGTGAGAAATCAGAGGAATTTACTTCTGGTGAATGAGATTCATTTCTCGACATAATGTGGTTCGGATCCCACAATAAGCTGTAGGTCCCGTTGCTATGAAACAAAATGGCTCCTAGCCACGTAAAAAATCTAACCCTTCGGACCAGCCTTAAAAGAGCTGTTCATCAGCTCCTCGGGCGCGACAGAGTTTAGAAGGAGATTCATAAACTATATACCGTTCACGAAAGAAGCTTTAACCGTTGAAATCCAGCCATTATTTAAATCTCACTGGTTTGTCACGCATCACGTATAAAAGATTAAAAAAGCAAGAGTCAAGCGTATTGCACGAGTAATCCTAAGAGTGTTAGCTCCAGGGGTGTCAAACTCATGGCCCGCGGGATGGTCTTAAGTGGCCCGCGAGTTGCCAAGAGATTTTTCAACTCGAACTACTATAACTGTTAGAACTGAGGAAAATTTAACTATAGTTACTTATCTGTTAAAACGAGACATAATATGTTTTACCTTTCATTCATATGACAATAATTTATAAATTATTTCATATTATAATTGCTGGTAATAAGGCTCTTTTATCGCAAATCTTAATAAATCAGTCATAAGGAATAAGTAATTACCAAATCTTTGATGGCCCTCGAGACCATAACCAAGTGCATAATTGGCTCTCGAAAGGATTTGAGTTTGACACCCCAAGAGTATTCATGGTGTTAGCTTTTGTTAAAAAACTAGAGTAGTGAACACCAGGGCGTCTTTTATTGACATCGTTTCAAAGCTTTCAGTCCCCACAAGAACATCCGATCGTTGACTACCCTGCACTATTACGTCATTAGTTTGAAATTAGCAACTGAAACATTAGCATACAAGGTCTTCGATGGCTCTCAAAATCATCTTTTAGACATCCTTGCTAATGACACTGCATAGTACAGAAACCACCAAACCAGTTACGCGGTTTGAAACGGACAAAGGTTTCGGTCAGCGAAGCGGGGGGTAGTCCTCATGAAAGAGAAAAAGAGAGACCGCAAAAGGGGA
>NC_087202.1:97390893-97425893 GCF_015104395.2 Macrobrachium nipponense
GTATGTTATTTTCTGAAAAAAGACGTTTCTTCCAAAATTGCTAAGAAATTTCCTAATTTATATTGGAATAAATAACTGTGAGCCATTTGCCTCTTCTTTAGAATGATTTTGTATAACTTGATTTTTTGTACCTTAACATTTTTCTTTTAATATAACGTTTACTTTTGCTATATTTGTTTCGTATGACTTTTGCCTATTGTAATTTTGCTATAGTATATTATCAACATTTGATTTGTTTAAAATATGCATTATAGCTGGGCATTTGCTTTTATATAAATTGGGTTAAAATTCTTCTCATGTAAAATATTTGCTTAGCATTACTGTTTTTTTTTTACATATTTATTTATTTATTTATTTATTTATTTATTTATTTATTTATTTATTTATTTATTTATTTATTTTCCCTTGAACCTTTTGAATTTTGTAGGTGGGTATAGCAGCATGCTGCTACACTCCATTTGATGTATATCAATAAACCTTTTGAAATTGAATTTGAATTTGAGAAACACATTAGGCGTTGCTCAGGAATCGAACCCTGGTTCTCTAGCTTTTGAGGGGAAGTCCTTGTCAATAAATGTATCATGAAGCTCACAACTCTACAATTTACTCAAACCCATGAAGAGATAAAGGTCTTCCTTTCGAGCAGATCGTAACAAGATGCCAACTTACAAGCGAACAATAAAAGCAACAGAAAAAGCCTTTCAAATAACGGTACAAGGTCCTTTGTTAACAAATGTAACTAATTATACGCTTGGCCCATTTAAGACCGCTTACCGTAATAGCCAGGGCAGTTGAGTTAAATTTTGTCGGAAGTGTCAGTTTGACTTTCAAATTCCCATAAACCAACTTCAGGCCCTGGTCTTTGCCAAACTTTCTTCACGTATTATCACAATATATATATATATATATATATATATATATATATATATATATATATATATAGATAGATAAATAGATAGAAAGATAGATATAGATATATTAAAGGGAACAAATCTAATAAATGCACAGACTATATATCATATATATATATATATATATATATATATATATATATATATATATGTAGTATGTATATATATGTACATATATATATGTATATATATATAATATATATATATATATATATTATATATATATATATAATTTCATGAACGCTACGCAAATGTTGTTGGAAATCTGAATAGATGAGATAATTTTTAAAAAATTTCATTTCAATCTCAACAGTTTCTATTTATAGTACATCTCAATTCACACTGCAATAACGAAGTCAGTTCACCGCACTGTGGGTATATAGTGCTTCTCACTTTACAAATTCATTAAAAGTATTCACTGTGAAGTTCGTCGTGCAAAGAAGAATATTCTCCGACCTGTCAGGCGCTTGTTACTAAATTCGGTACTATTCAAACGAATAGGCTTTTAAATGAATAATTAAAAACATTCCTCGTCTCTCTCTCTCTCTCTCTCTCTCTCTCTCTCTCTCTCTCTCTCTCTCTCTCTCTCTCTCTCTCCTGAGGGCTTACATGACCGGGCATATTCCAAATTTAAAAAAGTATTTGTTGTTCGGGGATGAAACCAGGCAAGTGGATATATTCTATTTACAGATATTTATTTACAGAACGCACTGTAACATATCTCTGTGCATTCGTATGGTTTTTAGTAAACAAAATCAAAACAAAAAACTTACGCGACTTTATCGGGCAACATTAATCAAGCTCATAACATGATTACTATGAACACGACTGACAAGTTTAACCGATATATTACACTAACAAAGGCAAGTACAAGAGTGATACAGAGTACAATTCCCGTACATCCTCGTACAAGCATGTACAATTATAGTTATTGCTGTTCATTAATTAGGTAAAAAAAAACATATACTCATCTCATATAATCGCAGACATATGAACACAGCCATACATACAATCATTTATATATATATATTATATATATATATATATATATATATATATATAAATATATATATACATATACATATGTGTGCGCGCGTTACTGGCAGATAGTGAAACAAGGCATTTAGCGAACTGCCGGAAATTTCAGGCAGACAGAGAAAGGACGAGTTTCACTATCTGCCTATAAAACACACACACACACACACACACACACACATGTACATATACTATATATAATGTGTTCATAAAACACAAATATACCTACAGGTGCTTTATACATTACACCTGGTTATTTCGGGGTAATAAACACCAACGATATTTATCAAATTAGCAATTTTAAATCAACCCATTCTTGGAGTTCTCTACTACTTATACATTGTGCGATATGTATCAAATTAGCCATTTTAAATCAACCCGTTCTGTGAGTCTCTACTTACTAGTACATTCGATCGTGTTATCGTGACAAGAGAGGACAGCAGGCACGGTCTAGAAGGCTTGCCTGGGCCATGACACCAGAACACACAATGTAAACAAGAGTTTCCAGTTACCACTTTTTCTTGGAACGATAAGAAAATGTATACCATTTTCGTAACAAAATAAACGAGAGAAAATGCGCCGAAGTTTCTTCGGCGCAATCGAGTTTTCTGTACAACGTATGAAACTCTCAGTCACGGCCCATGAAACTTTCACCCACGGCCCATGAAACTCTCGGCCATGGGCCATGAAACTTTCAGCAACGGCCCATGAAAACTTGCAGCCAAGGACCGGTGGTGGTCTATCCAATAGCGTTCCCAGACGCACCATCACGTCTAACTTTCATTGAAATCGACTAAAAACTACCGAGGCTAGAGGGCTGCAATTCGGACTGTTTGATGTTTGGACGGTGGATGATCAACATACCAATCTGCAGCCCTCTAGACTCAGTAGTGTTTAAGATTTGAGAACGGACAGAAAAAGTGAGGACGGACAAACAATAACATCCCATTATTATTTTAAGTTTTTTTTATTTTAATTAAATTTTTTTTTTGCAGAAAGCAAAAACTAACACATAGTTGCACCTACAAAAGGGAATCTCGGTTCAATAAATCAACACTGCGGCATGCTATAAAATTATAAATGTTTTACTATAATTCAGATGTTACACTATAACATTTTAAATGTTTTATGTCAAATGATAAACGTTTACTATAAAATGATAAACGTGTTAAAATTACCGACAAAAATATTACAAGACAGGAAACCAAGGTATTACTCTCAACATTCTCTCTGATAAATAAATTGGAACCAAAAGCGAACTAAAAAACTAAGTCTTTTATCAAGAGTTATTCAATAATCTGGAATAACTGACGTATGGTTCTCATTCTCAATGTCCAAATAATGTCTTAGCAGGTAACGTTTAGCGGAGTTAATTCTCTATTAACTCAGGACCCAGGAGTAGTATAGTATATCATATATATATATATATATATTATATATATATATATATATGTATATATATATATATATATATATATATATATCACAATGCTAAGCTACAAATTTATTCAATATCACAAATCCATCCCCCTATCTATCTCTATATACTTATACATATATATATATATATATATATATATATATATATATATATATATATATATATATTTAATGTGTGTATAGAGAAAGTTAAGGAATATTTCCTAGCTGAACATTCATTAAACAGCAGAACAACACCGATACTGAAAACAAAGGTAATCACCCTATAATCTAGAAACAAGAATATCACAGTTAATGAGGGGTTGCCATTTCAACAATGTAAATCCCTCAATGCCTAGAGGACACTCGACCCAAGAATTGTCTTCACTACAAGTTCCAAAGATTCATGCGAGAGAACGAGCCCTATGTCAAACCACCTTACTATGACCTCAATCAGCGTCGTCCCACAAACGAGTTCAGTAGGTTGTTCGGCCAAGACCATCGACAGAAGCAGTGGACAGAATATAATCGTTTCTAATTGTTTATATCCTTCACCGTCGATAGACAGCAACGCCGCATTTATCCGTCGCGGGACAATTTTTATATCGTGTCACCCTTTGTTCTGTTACATTTGCTAAGCTTCTTTAAAGGCACAATTATATAATCATTTACATCCACTTATCTTTAAAAAAAAATACTACGTATTTTGGGACGGTATTAATAGTTGATGGTTTAATAGTTGATGGTTGTTCTGTTAATGACCCTTTTTAAATTCAGAATTGTGAAATGTATATCTATACCTATATATTATATATATAGTATATATGTACTATATATATATAATATATCTCATAATTTTGAATATATTATATATATATTATATTATATATTAATATATATATATATATATATATATAATTATATATATATATATATATTCTATTCTATTGTGTGTGTGTATCATAATTCTGAATATATATATATATATATATATATATATATATATATATATATATATATATATATATATATATATATATATATATATTATATTATATTGTGTGTGTGCTTAAAAATGAATGTAAATAATAAAGATATAAACTTTACAAAACCCAGTGCTATCAAAGGCAACAAAACTCAGCGAGCTAAACACACAAAACAATCTGCAGTGAACAACACAAACTTCGTGGCAAATCAAGTACAAGTGATATAGAAAAGTCCATGGTGGGTCACATCAAAGATTTCCATCTCTTACTTCTCCATTCAACTCATTGTCAAGTACATAATTCAGTATGTCTCTTGCGTAACATCCTCTAGAGAACAAAAAATAGACATTGCTTATTGTCACAGTTCAAGAGGAAATGCCTCCCCTCCCTACTGTTATACAATAACTCCCTAACCCCTTTCACCAACATATTCTCCTGAGGTTTCTTTGTTTCTTTATATACCAACCTCATACTTCTGTATAATAATAATAATAACAACAATTATTATTATTATTATTGTTATTATTATTATTATTTGCTGGAAGAAGACCTTCATTAATACAGGTTTTATTGAAAATAATGGCTATTTTAGCTGCGTTTATTTTGTATATAAGTTTCTCTATTCTTCTTATTACTGACTTCTTCTGTACTTAAATTGGCTGTTATTATTATTACTGTTATTATTGTTACTGAAACGAGTCTAAAAAATACTGATCATACATATTATGCATTCATCACCCGTCATAAGATACAAACAAACCTCTTCTGATCTCTATATTCCCTTCGCGTGAGAACAGTGTGGAACCAAAGAGAGGACATCCAAACAAAATGAAAAAAGCTTCTCTATGGCCTCTTCCTCTTAGAGGTGGTCAAGCGAGTCATACTATTATGCGATAGGGAGGTGAAGGTTGTAATTCCATCTCAATCTGGTGCCCTGCTGCTACCTGGGGAAATAATGACGAAGAAGCGAGGAGAGGTTTAACGCCACCCTCGAAGTGGGTTGAGGTCGAGGTCGTTCGTTTGTAATCAACTCTGACGCCTCCCCACCTTCTTCGGTCGAGGACGCAGCTACAGAAACGAAAGGCGGAAGGTGGCAGAGATTCGGGGGCGGAGTCCTCGCCTTTTCCTGGCATTCAGGAGGATAAGCAAAAGGAAAACAACCTTCGGTAACTCCTAACATAACTTTCATAGCTGGCGCAGAAAGACACCTCAGGGTATCTGCATCATGGGCTTATTTAAATGGACTAAGGTGGAAGGAAGTTATACCGGACATCTACATTATGTCTCCTTCAAAAAATGACGTCTCATTCTCTCATTAACAAAGTCATGACCGCACGATGACATTCGGGTCACTGCAGAATCCCCAGTAGTTCGCGTGATCAAAATTAATTTTCAGCTACACAACTTTGAACTCTCCACTCAACCTGAGAACTTCAGAGATGACACCGCCAAGTATGGAGTAACAGTAAAACGAGCGATAAACCTTTTTATAAGCACTGCTTGATACGAAGTCCTAAGGGGCAGCCACCTAAATGTTGTAACCATCTAATGTAGGAATTTACAGTAACATCACAGCTCTTTTTTGTTTTTGTGCCGCCTATGTCTGTCCGTCCGCACTTTTTCCTGTTCGCACTTTTTCTGTCCGCCCTCAGATCTTAAAAACTACAGAGACTAATGGGCTACAAATTGGTATGCTAATCATCCACCCTCCAATCATCAAACATGCCAAATTGCAGCCCTCTACCCTCAGTAGTTTTTATTTGATTTTAGGTTCAACCTAGAGATAATCGTGCGTCTGGGCATGGCTAAAGTTTCATGGGCCACAGCTCATACGGCATTATACTGAGACCAACGAAAGATAGATCATTTTCGGTGCCTTGATTATACGCTGTACAGAAAACTCGATGGCGCCGAAGAAGTTTGGCGCATTATTTACTTGTTTTCTACCGGAGATGATGGCAAAGCGTAAAATCATTTACCAAGACGACCTCGTCACGGCAGAGCCAGAGGGGAGATGTCCCACCAGAAGAGTACGGAAGGCAGAAGGTAACTGAGTCCATCATAACAATTGTATGACCTCAAGAACAGAGGACAAGGTGAGAGATGTTCCTCAGGGCGTTTTGCTTATTAATTCACTGCAAAAGAGCCTAACAGCACCAGCTTACAGATAGACAGGAAACCTTTCATATATTTAGATATAAAAGGAAAGTCTGAAAAAAACTAACACAATATTGAATTGAAAACAGGAAATGTCCTCTCCTGAATAAAAAGAGAAAAAATTAATCTGTCATGAGCACTGACAGTTTATCGGCACCTACATGGACCATTAGGGTATGGCAAATGAATAATAGAAATCACCAAGGTGCGACCAAGTCCTTACACAATCAGCATCGGTAGACTGCATATTTCAACTCCGTCTAAATGCTCTCAATAAGTATTATGTAAGAGGAGTGAAAGTACTCTCTCTCTCGCTCTCTCTATCTCTCTCTCTCTCTCTAGACTTCTAGGACAGTGGTATCGCATCCAGTTCACAAACTATATGACCAGGGTTCGATCGCCATTAAGCGGAGGAGGAGGGGCGATATGGGGTCATTCACTATAATCCAGAGCACTTCCGTAACCTAAGAAGTGAATGAGATACCTGGCTATTTGTCGACTGTTGTGATTCGGGGGTCGAAATGGAAAGAAAAGCGAAAAGCAGCAGTAATCAGTACTCCGTCAAAATGCACTCCCTTAATTAATACAGCTAAGTCTCAACACACCGGCTGCAACCAGACCTAAATACTCATAAGTATTCTCTCTCTCTCTCTCTCTCTCTCTCTCTCTCTCTCTCTCTCTCTCTCTCTCTCTCTCTCTCGCTGGCATAATTACATCACACCGGACAAAGCATTGCTTGAATTATTAACTTTAACGTTATGTGCCTCACTTGATACGCTTCTTCTGTCTTGCACTGATTAAAAAGTTAAATCTCTAATCACTTAATGAATACAATTTAGAAACAGCTAATGAATTAAGGATCGTAATAGTCCAATACACACGATGGTCATCTTCTGAGATCACTAAAGCGTATATCATGAAGGAAATCGGTGCTTAAGAATTAAATTGTGAAAGTCTGAATACTCTTACAAGTAGAATGTTTTCCTAGTTATCTGATTATTCACGAGCTTTGAAGGTACCGTAAATTTATCCAATATTCTTACTGCCAGCATTTTCTGAATTTTTACAACCTAATTTCTTTTGTTTCATATTCATGAATATATGTTTGTACATCCTAATCCCTATACACAACCAAAGGCAAAATCCCAACCCTAAAGAACTGAGTAGCTTGCAATTTTAAAACGTCATGAAAACTTTGTAAAAAGTAGCTCTTACACAGCAGACGCTCTAACTGCTTGATACAAAACACCTCTTCAGGAGATCTAAAGCGCAGAACATACGCATTAACTAATACGTACTCAAAATGACCAATAAACAAATCGTTCTCTATGAAGGACCCATGATGCTGTGATGGAATGGCAAGTATGCTAGAAAGCTATCCCAGAAATTCAGGAGGAATGACAAAAGAACACCTCCCACATGCTGGTCGACTTGTTAAGTGACGCAACGTCACCTGTTCTGGCAGCTTAAGGCTGGACCAGATCGATTCTCGCTTTTCATTCTGTTTCAAGACTTATTTCATATATAACTGAATATGACTGCTACCCTTTGCGAACACAAAAAGCGAAAGCTAATTCAACATAAATGAGTGAACTGAATTCATTTCGTTACAGATAGGTCACAACGCAATTGCTACCAATCTGAGCACGAATAATCTTAAAAAAAAAATAGCACGAAAAGCTCTTTTATGTTTACCTCTACAAGAGACATGAATGCAGAGACTTACAGATTCGAGAAACGTATCCAACAAGGACGCCTTAGGAGATACTGAATTCTCATGTCACTTGCTGAAGACTTGCACCTCGATTATCGACGCTCGACTATGCTCTTGTTTATCGTTAATGAAGATTCTGTGATGTGAATGAAGGAGCGCGAGGACTGTGGAAACTTCTTAAAGATTTATATATAGATTTTAGGCACACATGCCAAGCACTGGGGCAACTCAGGCCATTCAACGCTGAAACGGAAATCGACAGGAGGAAAACCTCGCATTTGCAATATGAATCAATTGTTAGGAGAGGGTGCCATTTGTTATGTAATGTTACATTTGACTAGGTTATTATTACAGAAGACATATACACAGGAGCTAAAAGTACTATCTCCGTGGCACTGAGGTTACGTTAGTTAACAAACAATTAGTGCCACTATGCAAAACCCGAAGATTGTTAGGCCGCAGTTTAAACTAACAAGCTTTCCATGCCTACCTTGTCTAAGCAATTAAAAATGTCTTGGACAAAACATTATCATAGTTTCCATCAGATACCAGAAACAACCCTCGCAATGAAGCCGGTTGTTTTGCGAACAAAATGTAACTAGAATATATTACAAATAGAGGGGCAAAATCGAACATGGCTAGTCTTCCCGTCAATGACACTGAGAGAGAGAGAGAGAGAGAGAGAGAGAGAGAGAGAGAGAGAGAGAGAGAGAGAGAGAGAGAGAGAGAGAGAGAGAGAGATTCCGCTTCACTAACGAATTTAATTTCAAGCAACGATCAAACTATACTATACGTAAATGCACTACTGAACATTAGTTTTTTAAAGGTTTCACATCATCTTTGAAAATGACTTTTAAGCCAATGAACATTAACAAAATAAATAAAGAGAGAGAGAGAGAGAGAGAGAGAGAGAGAGAGAGAGAGAGAGAGAGAGAGAGAGAGAGAGAATCTTCACCCTACAGCTGAAAAATATATGATGTCATATCCACAAAAAAACCTTCAACTGGATCAATAATTATTAGTAAATAAGAACTGAAACAAAAGGAAGAACGCGTGAAGGTCCGCGATTCAATCTATCTCTCTATATGTAGAGAATCATACTTAATTCTTTCGAGAACAGGGGATTCCCATTATCTAAACGAGATATCTTTTTAGAGCATTACTGTTAACAGACGATTGCAGTGCTATGACCTTTCTTTTGAAATCATCGTCAGAAGGGAAACTTTCCCTCAAGAATATTGAAAACTTATTGCGAACAACTTAATAAATAGTATAATACAAAACGCACTATCAAAGTTTCTTTTCGCTTCATCGGGGAATGAGCCACAAACTACTTTGTGTTGTTGTTGTTCTTGTTGTGGTGGGTGGGTAGCAAAGGTCTACTGAAGAGCCTATAAAAAAAGGTCTGAAAAAGGTGTTTCACACGAGTTAAAGATACAGGAATTTCAGCATAGGATATTTATGATTTATTATTTATTAGAATGAAAACGTAAAAAATAAATAATGTGCATGTTAAACAGTACAGAAAAATTATTTATCATAAAACATAGCGCATTTATTTGAATTTTCGTCGGTGTAAAAAGGCTCGATTTGATTTTAGCACGTTTTAATTTAATTGGTGTACTGAATTTAGGCTGCTTCTGTTTAATTATTTTGTGTTTCCACTTATAACTGAGAATGTATGAACGTGTTTAATCTGTGCCCTTTTTTATTTGATCCTTTTTTTTTACTATGAGTAGTACTACTAATTATGACTATTAGTCACGTTAAGTTAGGAATAATTATTAATGTTACAAATTATGTGTCAGGAGAAAATCTTGGCAACAGAATTTTAGAGAATTAGACCTCGGGTATTAACTTTACTCGTTGAATGGAATAATATTAAGACTCAATAATAAGAATATAAAACTGAACATACATCACTTCTTACTCATATAATTAACTTGCTACAAGGTTTTTCGACTGGTATTTCGCGCAATCTTGTACAAACTGAAACGCTGGGAATTACAACTACGAGACGGAGAACCCAACTGTTATTACCAAAATTCATATGTCAAAGGATTTTCATTTTAAATTTTGTAACAGAGAATTGAAATTGTCACCGTCTTTAAAACGCATAAAAGCTCGCAGTAGGGGCCAACACAGGAAGCAGAAAAGGAAAATAAAAAATCTTGTGAACGCCATTTGTGTTTTAACTGATAATTGAAATCAACAGTCTCAACCTGTGAAGTTTGTTTAAACAAAAAACACTGAGAAGAGGGTAAATTAACTAATTATTTATATCATTTTGCGTCACAACGAAAGCTGCTTTCATGATAAACAACATTGTGCTTACTCAAATGCGCATGCTTACGGCTATCACTCTTTAAATAAGGGAACAATGTTATCGCATTATTACACGATTCCGCGATTAAAAACGTTTAAAAAATACCCAAGTCTTTGAATCATAAAAAATGAAACTCGATAAATTATAAATCCTGGCTTTCCCTGACTCCTCAGCATAGGTTTGCAATTAAAGTAAATAAAAGTAAAAATGGAAAAGTCATATTATCCTCATCAGCGCTGTTTAATTCGACACCACTTGTGACGTATCGTTTTATAATTTATTCATAGCTTATTTTAACAACTACAAAAGTCAATCTTAAATCAATCATGAAACAGTCACTACTGCTGCAGCCACAGCCTTGCGCCGGCCACGAACTGTCAGTTGCATCTTGGAAATAAACACCCGGCCTGTCTTCTCTTCCTGAGAGAGAGAGAGAGAGAGAGAGAGAGAGAGAGAGAGAGAGAGAGAGAGAGAGAGAGAGAGAGAGAGAGAGAGACTTCGTGGCAAAAATTCAGTCATTGCTCTTTGTGTCCTATCTTGCAAAAGTTATTCGTAAGTCACGATTCATATTTTTCTGACTGCATTATATTTTGGATACCTCCATTTGCAAATTTAATAGCTTCTGCCTGACTGCGAGCTAACTGAGGCTCATTTCGTTCCTTGATAAGAAGTCCTCAAAAGCATTCCCCTGAGTGCTGTAGTGAAAGTCGTGAAGGACTTAGGGTATGTATACCCAGTGCTCTTTCTCCCTCATGGTGTGACCGCAAAGTGTAAAATCATCATCCTTGACAATCTCGTCTTGGCTGAGCCCCGAGAGGAAATGTCTCACCGGAAGAATCGTCATCCATTTACTCTTAAGAGTGAATGGATGACGATTTAAAAAGTGCATACACGCTTTCGCTGCTGTTTACCCTTTGAAAGTCCGATTTTATTATTTAACTTCATTTGCAGTGGCGCGTGTTGTAACAAGACTTCTAATCATAACAATCTGCTTTGTAAGGTTTAATGGTTGTTTTGTTTTGGGACAATCGTTTGCCGGTTGTTTCCGTGTTGCTCCTTACCCAATGGTGCCTTTTTTTTATGTCGAGTTCACCCGAGTTGACGTCTATCGGACGAATTCCAACATCGTCAATCAATAAGAGGACAGCGTAGAGTCACTAGCACGGCAGCTTTGGAATCGGTTTTGGAGCAGTTTCCGGTGTTCCTACCAGAAGGTGGGAGATGATATATTTTATTCACGACTCCCTCATGTTGGTGGTTTACCCCGTCCTGGTTTTGAATTTGCTCCTGTTCAGCAGCAAATGGCTACAACGACAAATTGCCCGTGAGGATTTGTTTTAGAGCAGCATGTGGCTGTCGGTTTGTTCCTGTAGGGCAGCATTTTTTATGATTATTTTGGTAACAGTATAATTTTTAAATGGCTAGACCAGGGTTGTTAAACTCCTGGCCCGCGGGATGGTCTTTAGTGGCCCGCGTGGTGCCAAGATATTTTTCAACTCGAGCTACTATAACTGTTAGAACTGAGGAAAATTTTAACTTAAAGTTACTAAACTGTTAAAACGAGATATTATAAGTTTTACCTTTCATTCATATGACAATATTTATTTATTCATTTAATATATTTGCTGGCAATAAGGCTTTTTATTGCAAATCTTAATAAATCAGGCTATAAGGCTTTTTATTGTAAACCTAAATAAATGAGTCATAAGGAATATGTAATTACCAGATCTTTGATGGCCTTCGAGACCATAACCAAATGCACAATTGGCCCTCGAAAGGATTTGAGTTTGACACCTCTGCCATAGACTTGAGTTGAATGTTTATTGTATGTTTGTTATTTGTATTGGTTTTTTTCTGATCCTCGTGCTTGTAATGTTTTGGCTACAGTTTTTTTTATACTCCTCTGTATAAACTGTATCATTTGCACAAACTGTAGTTCACTAATGTTTTAGGTCAATTGTATTCTTTTTTTTCTTGTTTTTCTTTCTTTTCTGATGCTATGTTTTTTTCTGACGCTCGTGCTTGTAATGTCTTTGATACAGACTTATTTTTCTTTAAAGACTTTTTATTTACTAAATGTAAACCATGTATTGTTTATTAAATTCATTTAAAGCTACCTGTTTAGTTTGTTAAATTCCTTCCTCCTTTTGTCCGATATATTTTTACCAGAAATGCCTGTCCCGTTCTTTTAAGGCAACGAAAACCTGTAGAACCAAGAGCAGAACATAACTTTTGACGGCTTTTGGCCAGAGATCTGTTTTGATTTGTCTGCCAGTGTCGTGCCGGCCTTGGTGAGTGAAGTAAGAAACAATTTTCTTTCTCACTGGATAGAGGTGTAAGGTTTAACTCTTAGCATAATAGCTAGCTATAATTTCTGTTCCTCCTTAACAAGTGGTGCTGGTTTTTTGTGCTTGAGTTGATGTCTCTGACGAATTCGGACTGGCAGTCGGTCAGTAACAGCCAACGTAGCCTTTAGCTCGGAAGGTTGTGAGTTTTAGGGAGCACTTTCAGGTGTGGTTATCTGATCTGAAGGTGGGAGATGGTATTTCATTCACGACTTCCTCATGTTGGAGGGTGATCCAGTCCTGGTTTATGGATTTGTTCCTGTGCAGCAGAAAGTGGATTTCTTCTTGTAAAGAAGCATGTAGCTGTCTTCACTAAATAGTCTGTCTGGCTTCGTACCGGTATACAGTATGTTCTGCTGGAAACTCCTGAGTTTATTAGAACGTGGGAATTTTATTAGTTTTCGATTGAGGCTAGTGTGAATATTATATTAATTTTGGTAATCTTCAATATGCTGCTCTTAATATTAAAGGTTGGGTTTTACCTATTGACTGTTTAATGCCTATTGTGTTGGTAATTTGTAATGTTTCTTTTCTGCTGATACCGCTTGTAATGTTTTTGCTAGGGACTTTTTTTTTCGTGAAATTTTACATAATGTAAACTAAAATTTTTACATAAATTTTAAGGTTACATTTTTAGTTTGGCTCCTTCCGCCGCCTCAATGTCTGCCAGATATTGCAGGCAGTTCTTTTAAAAATAATCTGAATCTGTACAACAAACCTATTCATAACAGCTCTTGCAACTCATTTGTCATAATCATCCCAGCGCTTTATCATCTGTAATTTTCCACTCCTCTCCAGCCTTCCTTCTACCAGTTGTCATTCAAGTGGTGGTCTCCAGACTTCTGGTACCCTCAGGACTCAGGAGTCCAGTTGACACTGGCCTACTACCCTCCCACGGACTGCGCAACGTTTATGTTCAAGCCATCTCCAACTTCCGTAATTTCCCTGATGGTGTCTTTTATAACTATATAGTCTGGCCAGGACCCAGACCCTGGCATACATCTTGTTAATGCTTTATTCTCAAAACTACAGAATAGTTTTATCATGCATCCTATATGGCTGTATAATAGATCATATAGTAATTGCGAATGTTACTTATATATATAATCTAGTTTGATAATCTTATTCAACATTGCCTATAAACCTTTTGAAATCTTCAACCTCATTTATTAAAAAATTCTCCATGTTATTCAGTCTCTATTAATGTGTTATACTAAGCGGATCTCGTGACGGTCTGCTAATTAAGACTGCATGATCTACATAATCTTAAGTGTCTCTGGTTTACACCGTTGCTCCTATCTAACCTTCCTCTTTCATCTCGTATCAGTTGATTCACTAGAAAATCTATATGAAAGGCTAAGGTGAAATAACATTTCCTTGTAGCTCCCGCTATCTACTATCAATTCTTTGGACACTACCAACAACACTAACTTTGCAGTTACTTCGTTCATAGATAATTCCTATAGTTTTAAATTTTTCACGGAAATGATGTCACACAAGGCTTGCAGTAATATTGGCCTGTGGACGCTGTCAAATGCCTTCTCGTAAAAAATAAATAAATAAATCATTAAAAAATAAATAAATAAATCACTTTCCCGCCCTTTCTAAAACTATCTACGCCATCTCCAAACTTTATTATCAATTGTTCTAGTCTATTGATAAGTATGCTATATATTTTTATTAAAACGTTGCTTATGATGCTTTTCAATTATATTCTTCAGAAATAATTTCCAGGTTTGCGACGCATGTTCCAGGGTTACGATACTTAACGACCGCTAATCCAACGGTATAAATATGACTACAAAACTGACGAATTTTTAATCTATTTCTATTTTTCATAGCACAGCCAACGCAAGGTGCAAAGCCTCTATAGTTACCGGTTTCAGTCACATCACTATTATATTTTGTTACCTTAGCTGTGACCTCTAATTCGCAATCATCAGGACTTATACCTTCGTTCTATGTTCCCCAAAACCGTTAAATCTGAATAAGAGTCATTTTACTTTTAGCTAAAATCTCTCGACAATGATCCCATCATGAGCTGTTGTTTTCCATCACCCAACTTTCGTTTTTACTGATTTTATTTCAAAAGGCTTTAATTCGTTTACAAACACAATCAGGTCTTCGTCAGCTTCCTTTATATCAATCAAATGATTCCCCTCATATTTTTCATTCATGACCTACCTCCCCCCCAAAAATGTTCGGCCCTTTTTTTTATTGACCCATCCCTCTTTTAGGTGTGTCTTTTCCCCGTTTTCTACTAACCACAGATATTTCATTAATACTTCGAGGGCTACCTTAACAATAACGCTACTCCACGAATACGTGGCTTTGTCAACAATATCAGCCTCTTCGTCAAAATATTTTCTCTTGTTCCTAAGATATGGATGCTATTTATGTATATATTATATATATTATATATAATAATATCTATATATATATATTCATATATATATATATTTATAATATATATATATATATATAGTTCCCATCTTCTATTACAGATAAAAGTTGTAGCAAACTACAAACGCATATAAATAACCCTAATAACCATAAAGACTGACGAATCGATAAGCGACGGAAGCCCAACACGCTAATTTACGAAACAACAGCAGATAAGCAGAAACAAGCACTAAAAATGACATTACACACGAGTTAGCAGCTCATCATATGCAAATGCCCATTCGATATACGCATAATTAGAAACGACGAGGCCTTACAACCGATTCAGGCAGTTGTTTTTTTTTTTTTTTTTTTTTTTTTGTCGATGATTGATATTCACTGCGCAGACATGAATGAATAAAGAATTGAGTATCCCTCCATGACCGTCATTTTAGTCTTTCTGCCACTGTAAATTATGTGAGAAGAAATTATATCATTCTTGCTTCAATGAAAGAAGCTACTTAAGCATGTTGTTGCAGTGGGCAAGAACCCGTAACGGCATAAGGCCTATCTGATTGAACAAGATGTGAGTCAGCGCAAAGCCTCTACCGAAAATCATCGAATGAAGAAAAAAATTAGATAATTATTTTCGTTTATTAATGCCTTTTTGGATGTCAATTTCTGATGTAATAGCTGACATTACCTAAACGAAGCAAAAAAAAAAAAAAAAAAAAAAACACACTCACACAGACACGTACACACGGTTAAATGAGGCAATAAAATATGGCGGAAAATCACCGCTACAAAATTTGACAAGTGACTCGATCTAATTAGCCAAAATAAACAACTTGATCCTTAAAATGATATAAAATATAGGAGCATCGATCGCTATCCTAGTGAATATATCCACCCTGGTGTATCTCGGCATGAATACTAATATTTCAAACATGTCGTGCAACAGTGTACGAACTTCAGGTTTGATTATGGAGTCGATGACGTATTGTACACAAAGCACTTCGCTCCTGTTTCTTTGAATCGTTTGGTTTCTTTGTTGTTGTCCTTGAAATTCCTACAACGATGGCAAGTTCATTGAAGTAGGTCAAGGGACCTGATTAGCTTCAGTAGAAGGTTTACAACTAACAACAGAATATGCGGACATCTCATTGTTAAGGTTCGAGATCTTCTTCCTGAACTCTGACCAGATCAGTCTTTTTTTTCTCTCTCTCTTTTTTTTTCTAAACTCTCTTCCCCTTCTAACCCAAAATGAACCGAAGTTAGTAAACTGAACCGTTGGGCTACTTCTCAGTACATCAGGACAGCTTCTTCGCACATCAGAACAACGAATTACTTACAGCGAGACAGACTGTGTACATGGAGCAATGCGACAAATGAACAATACACGTACACACCTTAAGCTGCTTCATTTGCATCAAAGAGCAGAAGGCTGCTGCAATGCATGCAAATTAAAAGGTAGTATGCACATGTACAATCTGATAAACGCAGTTACAAATACTCCAGTAAGGCAAAGCACCACAAGTTAATGCATAAAAATGAAAGTGGTGAGATCATAGACGAAACACGTTTAGGGGCAGAGAGGTAGTGTTGTAAAACGAAAACCGAAACTGACATTTGCTTTGGTGGATTCATAGAGTAAGGGAAAACGTGCAAATACCCTCGGATCAGTTGCATGACAGTAGGTTATATATTGAAGGCGATATCAAATACGGATTTATTTAAATGGTCAGGAGGAAAGCGAGATATACTGGTGAATTTTAAGTAGAAAATCTAAACGATGGACAATTAGACGACACGCGTCCATCATTATAATCAGGCTTTGTCGGTTTCGGAGAAGAGAGGAACGCTGAAACTCCGTCATAAATCAAAAGAAAGGCCACAAAAACAAGCACAAGAGCAGCCCCGTCCACGAACAATGTCACTCAGCGTCCACCTGCTCACCCTCCAACCAGTTCCAGTTTCCTGTCTTTTGACGAGGAAGGTGGATGGGAGGATAACCATCCAAAGAAGACCACACTGGGAGTCTTCCGAAGAGCAGATCATTATTGATTCATAAAAGACAATTTCCGTCAATGACAATCATGACTTGGCCTAGACCTAGTTCACGAGGCAAGCAGCCCACTTCTTCTTCGTGCCAAGATTCGCTTTGACGACGCCCAAGCGGCTATGAAGGAAACGCCAAGACGCAAATACACGGAACCGACATAGTACTGCTTTCGTTTCTCGTAGTTTCTTGCCTTTTACAAGAACAATATTGGCCATGCAGACGCAATCAGAAAAGAAGAGAGAGAGAGAGAGAGAGAGAGAGAGAGAGAGAATTACAATAATATCTTAATAAAGATAAAACTTAATAGGTTTAAAATCTAAAGCTAGTCTTATAATAATTCTTCCTCGTCCAGTCAACGCTTATTTTATGATAAAATCTAAACGACCTAAGAACGTAAAGCTCCGAACCTCAACATATAATCCACGGTCATAAAATATTCATGTTAAGGTCCCGGAATATACGACAGCATATTTATTTCTGGGGATATATTACAACAAAGTCTTGGCCCAATGCTCGTATCGACAAGCAAACACGGGCCTTTATCACGTACTTATTTAGCTCTTACAAGCGGAGATTTTTTTTTTACATCAACAAGGAGGTCAGTCTTCCGTCCCTGATTACGTATACATTCAGAGACGTGCTCTAATAAATATGAATTCAGTGTTGTCTATTGCCTTTTTTATTTCCATTACTATTTTACGGGAACAGAACGGAAAATCATATATACTACAAAGCCTTCGGAATGTATCCCTTTATTGGCCCGAGCATGTTCACGATTTGTAACTGATGCACACAAAAAAAGCTATGTTAACAAATCTTCTTAAAAGGTTAACGTCTCTAAATGAAGGAATTGATGTTTACGAACGTGAAAAACTTCAGCGAGGTTCCTTGGAATGTGCAATGTATTTAAAAATCTCAAAAGAAAAAGTTTTCGGTTGTTCACATTTCCGACAAAAATAACTTACTTCGACTTTACGATAAAAATTCAGTACGGTCTTATAACTATTGCTCGGTCACCTTTCATGTATTATACCCAAGTGCGAGGCAGCTCGTGGGAATATAATCACATTTTGAAGAATACTACGCGGTGATCAAAAAGTCCCTGTGCACCTAATCTTTATGATTCGACACTTGAGTGGCAGCATAACACTCAATTAAGATCTGAATTGTGATTATTTATAATGATTTTATTAAGGATTATACAGCAAAATAATAAAACAGATCTTAATTAAGGGTTATGCTGCCACTCAAGTGCCGTAGCATAAAACATTAGGTGCGCAGGGACTTTTTGATCAACCTGTAAGTGCAGGCTATTCTCCAGCATTTCATTCAAGCCCCGGAGGCCCAGGACGGCAAGAAACGAACGATTTTATGCGAACAAAGCTATAATAGACCATGTCGTAATTCCAGTGACACATACGGACAAAAATGGCAACCAAATGTACAACATAATGTTTATCACTCACGTCATTTCGTCACCTTCAAAATTTCAAGAATTATGCATGAAATGAGCGACCTTACTACCTTTAATTAACACAATGACGCAATAAAAGCAAGAAAATTACCCTTCCAAAGGCTTAAGCTCCTTGATATGCAGACCACCTCCCACCTTCTAGAGCCTAGGACTAAACCTCAGTCCTGCTCTGCCATACCAATGACGGGCGAACTTTTATTTGCTTGTCCACAGAACCTAAGTTACAGGTAATGAGGCACAGGTGCCGTCTAATTAAAAGCAGAGAGTATATTTTACGCTGTATCATCCACTCAAACGATCTGCTAATTCATTCCAGAGGAAAACCCGACCCAATCAGACAGTAGGAAAATGATTAGCGCGTACCTAAATAGAGCGCCGCGAACAGGTCTACTTGCTTGTCGTTGTAAGACTATCATGCTATACATAAGGTTAAAGGCAGAGGAACGTAATATGCAGTACTAGCACAACTTATATTTAGCTACAAATTCATACATACAAACAAATGGAACTGGTTAGTATGAAAGATGTGACAAGATTTGTAGGCACAGAGAGAGAGAGAGAGAGAGAGAGAGAGAGAGAGAGAGAGAGAGAGAGAGTCTGTAATGTTTTACAATTTATATTCATCATTTGGCATCAAACTTCCGCGTAATGACTTAAGAGTAACAACGTCAAAAAAACCCAGAATTCCAGAATATCAAATGACAAAATGAACGAAATTTTGTTGCACACCAAAGTAGCAATTAGTCTCGCTTCACTTCAGTATGAAAAGCAAACGTCCTCGCGTAGTCAAACCCTAATTTAATATTCACGTAATGCGACAGTAAGCCTTGAAAAAAAAATAATGCAACTAAAACTTTTCACTTGTTAACGTGCTAGTATTTGCAACATTTTTGTTCAAGTGAATATGCGTCACCAGGCGTCTGCAGACCACATAAAAAGATTTCGATGAGTTTGGGTGAAAAGGTTCATCGGGAAACCTCACTTGGGCGAATATCTTTGCAGGAGCCGGTGACTATCGATGACAAAGAGGTGGTCTGATGCCACGAACACCCCGCCAATTACTCATTCAGGCTAAAGCGATAGAAAATGACGGAAACTTACAGAGAAGGACAGCCATTTGCTGAAGGACTTTCGTAATTTTGCAAGTGATTCTTGTCTTGCGGGAAATGAAACAATATTATCATTTTAGGTAATATTCTAATCACGTTATTGTGAGTTTTTAAATATTATCATCATTCATCGCAGTGGTGCACAACAAATTATGAAAAATTATAGTAACCAAACTTACAAGCAAATGCTCAACGCTGAATGCCTGACAGATCGGTAGTACAACTAAGTCTAATTCAACCCCTCAACCCGCCCTCCCACCTACATCCAAACACCTGACGAACGGCTGTGCCTAAATCCCTTTTATCTCGCAATGTGCAAGGCTGCTGACCTTGCTATATGGTAAGCCCCTCTCCCATGTAACGCGCCCCCCCCCCCCCCCCTCCCCTTCCCTCCGCCACACACGTGTCAACTCCAATCCTTCTCGCGCCCTTGACTCAAGTAAAAGGCGAGATAGGAAAACATTGGACTGGACACATCATTTACTGGTCTCAAGAAACACCCCACAATGATTATACTGTTATAGGAAGTACAAATATTAAGACTCGCACGGAAGTCGAGATTGGCTTCATAGAAACCTCTTCATGATCTCAGTGCTCTTGCCAGCTTGACCTCAGCCGCCAGAGCGCTGAGATTAGAAGAGGTTTCTCCGAAGCCAATCTCGACTTTTGTCGCACATTCTGAATTCATCTTAGCGATGAAAGTTGCACGGAGATACTGAACAAACATCATCAGTATTCTGCCTGAACATTTAATTGAGGGAATAGCAGAACATAATTAAATTGCCAAAGGAGACAGCTGAGCGTGGCAAGTCTCCATTGCATGGTAATTTTGGACAACGTTAAATATCATCATGACTAATAAAACTAGAACAATGTTCAATCCGAAAGATGGTGCTTGTATTGCATAATAAATCAAAGTTAAAGAAAAAGCAAATCTGATTATCGAAGGTGACTGAAAAATTATGCATCCCAAAAAATTTACTCCGTAAAAATGGTCCACTGCTTGGAGGCATTTACAACATATTCGTTTCGCTTTCATTCTTCAAGGGATAACTATAAAAAGCACATTCCTCTAGATACGTCATAATAAGACCCTATTAACACGAGGACGCAGCAGATCCTTCTAATTTAACGTACCTGTGGATGTGACCTACATACAAGTGACCTTAAATGGTATTCCAGTGGGCAGGTACGGTGAAATAATGCCCTCTCGTTTCCGCAAGAACCACTGTGGGGCCGTACCCATTAACCACTGCGCGAACAACTCCTGCGAGTTATCTCTTCTACGGAAGAAGACATCACGATTCATATAAACTCGAGGTGGCTAGACTGAAATCTCTTTTGAAATCATTTCCAGAGCGCTCTCTTCTCTCAGAAAGTAATCAAAGAATATCAACCCCTATGACCGTTATGATGCAATAACACTACAGGTTTGCACAAAATTCACGCGAACTTTAAACTACAATACGATCCCCTCCGCCAAAAAAAAAAAAAGGGTGGTGGGGGGAGGGCTTCAAACGCCACCTGCTGAAGTTCCCTTCCCGAGCGAACGTTTCGCAAAGTAACCCTCGAGGAGGAGGACACTTCTTCATGGGCCTTTTGCTCTTGACCTTGACTTTCACCTTTGCACGATACGTCCGGGAACTTCGCCTCCTCTTCCTCCTTCCCCTGACCGCAACCCTAACCCTTTATGGCCTCTTATAAACTAATAGTTGCGCTGATCAAATATTCTTTAATTATGTTAATAATAGACACACATCAGTAGATCCAATTCTGTTTCTTTCTTTACACCACTAACTGATGCCGTTCACTTATTTTTAGCTTTCTGTAAAAGAAATCTAGAGATGGCTATATGACAGCTCGTCGGCAATATTTCCGTCCGCCCTCAGATCTTAAAAACTACTGAGGCTAGGAGCCTGCAAATTGGTATGTTGATCGTCCACCTTCCAATCATCAAACATACCAAATTGCAGCCCTCGAACCCCAGTAGTTTTTTTTTTTTATCTATTTAAGGTTAAAGTTAGCCATGATCGTGGTTGAGAGTTTCATACAGCATTATACGCTGTACAGAAAACTCGATACTGCCGAAGAAACTTCGGCGCATTTTTTACTTGTTCTGTTTGCTGTTAGTTGCCAAAAGTTCTGCTTGACACCGATTTTCTTACCAGCTATCAGTTTCGCTAACCACTAATCGTCCTATTACTATTTACTAAATTACTTGGGCTGAGCAAATCATTTTCTCCTATAGTAGATCCACATCAGTCGTGCATTTGATGCCTAGGCCAGTCCCTAAAGACTCTCCTGATTGGCTGTTGATAAGCCAATCACAGGGCTGGAAACTCAGTCTCTCCCGAGATTTCACATAGACAGGATGTATGTTCCATCTCTCCAATCAGGAGCCTAGGCAGGATGTATGTTCCATCTCTCCAATCAGGAGCGTCGTAAGGGACTGTCTTAGACGTCAAATGCATGGTTGATGTGAATCTACTATAGTCTCCAGTTTCGCTGATAACTTGTTTTTTCGTTTTTTTCTAAGCTGATTGATAGCCGACTACTAATTTCTTATCAGTTAGGTTAAGCCACACAGATTTCCTAGTTGCGCTGAAGACTGATTTTCATATCAGTTACTACTAGCTGAACAGGACAGTGACTATGGAATCAGATACGAATTACACGGCCCACTCAAACTCCTGTCATTTTCTACCTGTGCAGAGCAATATCTACCTACCAGCTACCAAATGCTTTGTAGTACATCGATCCTCCTTCCTACCAGCTCCTAGTTGCTCTGAACAAACCCTGGTCTTCTTATCAGCCACTACTAGTGTTGAAGACTACGAACTGTCCCTAACCATTTCGTCAAGAATTAACAGCAAATGTTTAAAACTCAAAAGTAAAAAATATATTAACATTATAATATTATAAAGACCTTAAACTGTACTAACATTATAATACTGTAAAGACCTTAAACTATATCTTAAAAGAAATAGGAGCATGGATGAAATTAATCACCTAATGCAGATTATATTTAGCTACACTTAACAGACATTCGGGTTTGGGCAAGTGGCGTGGCGCACTAACCATTGCCTTCTTGTGAGCTTTTTCTTATATAAAAGGAATCGGTTCCTTCGGATTTTGGGGTTCAAATGTTTACAACTCAACACAAATTTATGGGCACATAGTCATGCGAGGATTGTAACATATACAAAGAAAACTAAGAATAAAGTATTTAATGAACAAACCATAATTTTGAGAGAGAGAGAGAGAGAGAGAGAGAGAGAGAGAGAGAGAGAGAGAGAGAGAGAGAGAGAGAGAGAGAATGCAAGCGCAACTCACAATAATAAAAGGCTGCCTCATAAAATCAAAGTGATCTCATTAATGCTTTTGCTACCGTCTGGTTTATTAGTATTATATAACTCAAAATATCCTTCTAAAGTGTTGTACTCAACCTTAAATTTTTAGCATTATCAAAGTAGAAAAATATTTCTCATATTAAAAACAAACTGGCCAACAACAAACTTCTCTTCTTACATGACAATTGGAAATGATCACATCAGCCCAAACAAATGAATGAGAGTTTTACATAATTAATATCAGTTTTACACCTTGGTGAGCAAGAGCTAACATCATAATTAACTTGATCATCATCAACAGCATTGAAAGCATTCGATTCTAATCTCCAGACTTAAGGCTCCAATCACACATCATCCAGAGGTTATCTATTTAAGGGAATCGAGAACTAAAGGACAAATGATAATGAGAAACATCAATGTATTTTGTATAAAATAATGTGAAATGAACAAACAAATTTAAGTGGTAGCATTTTAAAATGCAAGCAGGCTCCAGTGATATTCTTCTATATGTCACTTTTAAATGTTCTTAAATTTTTGCTTGTATGGCTACAGTGCTATTACATAAGTCATGGAGTTTTGTAAAATTGTCTGTATAACAGCTACGAGCTTGTGGCTGAGACAACAGTCGGTATGGAAGTCAATAAATGGGGCCACTAAACCAGCAAGTTTTAGTTTTTTCTTCAAAACTTCATCCTTGAAGATACGAAAACTCTCAGGACAATGGATTAGTCACCTTAGACTAGTAGGCGTTACATCTCTATCTATACATACGTACATATATATACACATATATCTATGTGTGTGTGTAGATAAATTCTCCTGCTAAAAAGGATACTTCTAAAGTATAAAAGCCCCATTAAAACACTCTGGTTTAAAGCCAAGGACTGTATTTCGGTGGACTGGCTTCTACCCTTATCAAATAATGAATCACCGAAATATAGTCCTTGGCTTTAAACCGGGGTGTTTTAATGGGCCTTTAATACTTTATATATATATATATATATATATATATATATATATATATATATATAATATATATATATAGTTATACAGACATCTAAGGAGAAATACAAAATACAGTGTCACCTGCAATCCTACTCGCACCTGTTCGATTCGCCCACAAGCAGCTTCCTCGCTGGCAAAGCTACCCACCTTGAAGGAGTCGCCTACCGCCTACCTACGTATACGTGCATGACCTCTCAAGAATTCAGTTACCAGTGACTTTAGCTCATTATGCTGCATGCCAGTACTCCAGCTGCCTTTTCCTCGGGTGCTTCCTAAGATGATTAACAGCATGACGGAATCGACTATTAACTGACGAAGTTTTGGCTGCTTGAAAGAACGAGCGCTGCCATCTGCATTCAAATGAGGAAGGATTAGTTCTCTTTTAGTATATCGCCGGAACTGAATCAGACTTCGCAGGTCTTGCGTCTACCAGATATTCTCGTTGTGTAGGTTACAGGAAATTTCAACGAGAGAGAGAGAGAGAGAGAGAGAGAGAGAGAGAGAGAGAGAGAGAGAGAGAGAGAGAGAATGTTTTAGTCCCATAATGAGAATGCCCTTGTAACAGTCGTTTCTCTTCACAAAAATTCAAATAAGATGGGCACGGCGAATGGGAAGACACAAAAAATGAAAAAATAAAAGCAAATCAATAAATATGTTGATGTATATAAATAAATAAACAAACGAAGGTAATGTGTGAACACAGCGGACCCAAGCAAGGTCGAGTTGCGCTGATCAGGTGTTGGGTTGCGAAACTTGGAAAGGCTTCTCGAAGGAAGGTGTTTATGTGGCCTAGGAAGTTCTTGTAAATAAACAGGGATACAAAAATGAAGTTCATTGCAGGCCAACCTGAAAATAGTCACCTACAAACATCAACAGCAGAATAACGACTATTTTTCTATTAGGTTTTATAATTCGCCGACATTGCTGAATGCAAAAACGAATAAAGTTGGGAATCAAATGTAAAGTCGTAGGTAATATCATGACAAAAATAAACTTGAATAAGTGAAAGAGTATTTGTTAATGCTTTAATTAAGACAAAAGGGCAGTTTTTTCGAAGGCATACAAAGCAAAGGCCACTCAGCAACTCTGCCAGCTAGCCCGCCACCGCCATCCCCCCATCCCCCATTAAAAGAAAAAAAAAATTAAATTGAGAGACATTATGCAAAATTAAGATTGTAGATTTTATTTGTTAGAACACTTTCGGAGCATGGCTGAAGAGGAGCAGTGGGAGAGGAAGGCGGGGGGGGGGGGGGGGGGGGCGGGGGGGGGGGGGGGGGGGGGGTCGAAGAAGAACCGAAAATTCTGAAAGCTGCTAAGGCAGTCTAGTGGTCGTTTTTTCAAACAAATGAACATCATGACCTCAATTATGATTATTATTATTAGATGAAACCTATTCACATGGTACAAGCATACTGTGGCCATTGACTTGAAATTCAAGCTCCCGAAAGATTGTTGGTTTCACCCTCCCACCGCAGACCCCACACTGCAGCAGTAACTGATCATGCTACAGAGCCACAGATTTTTTTTTTTTTTCATCGGCCTTGGGGAGACGCGAACCCACAAAGAATAGAGGCCAGTGACAGAGAATACACACGCAGCTCAACTAGGTCTGTGCCATTCTAAGAATAGGTTATGGAGCTCTGGACAGCGTGAAACCGGTATTTCCTCCTCGACTCGGAAGTAAGCTGGTGGTGGGTAAGTAGAGCTGAACATTTTGTCTTACTTTTCATCTGACCCGGTCATGGCATAAGTGGCGCCGCTAAGACACTGACGAGATTTGGTGTAGGAAGACATGACGGTCTCTAGGAAATGCGAGTGCGATTATGGTCACTTATAAAGTGTATGAATTTGTATAACGTCTGTGTTTCATTATATACTCGTAGTCCCCTTCGTTCTCATATGGTAAATATTTAACTCAAAACCAATCCAGTTTCAAACAATATTATTACGAAATACATTAATGATATATATATATTATGTATATATATATATATATATATATTATATATATTATGTATATAGATACGTACACATTCATTTATATATATACTATATTATATATATGTGTGTGTATGTATATTTAATATGTATAAACGTATATAAATGCACATATATATCTATATAGTATATAGACCTTCTGGACGAATGATATATATATATATATATATATATATATATATAGATAATATGTATATGTATGTACATAGTAGGATATATATATATATATATTATATATATTATGTATATAGATACGTACACATTTATTTACATATATATATACTTCATTATATATGTGTGTGTGTATATTTTATATGTATAAACGTCTTATACATACACATATACTATATAGTATATAGCCTTCTGGACGAATGAATATATATATATATATATTATATAATCTATATATGATATATAATATAATTACTATATATATGTATATATAGTATATATATATAATAATATATTATATATATATATTATATGTATATATATAGATATATAAAGAATAATAAAAAAAAAGGGAGCTTAAAGGCGCGCAGGCGCAAGGAAGAGGCGGAGAGTTCAGCTCAGACCCGTCCTTCGCTGCCTAAGCTTTCATCGTTTGTAGAGTTAACCTACAGAATCGTATAAAATCTTCACTCTATCGATGATGAACCGTGAATGTTGATTTGTAATTTTTCTGCGTTCTCTAATAAGACTAATGAAAGTATTTTATCACTAGTGTTGTGCTCTTGTAACTTTGGTATTTCTATGGAATGGAGGTTACTGCCTTCTAAGTGGCGGTTGCTTCTGCAAATTATGAAGTAATTTTTACATACCTGGGATCCGGGCGATTATGTATGTATATATATCTATATATATATATATATAATATATCATATATATATATACATATTATATATATTATATATATATATCATCTAGATATATATACATATATATATATATATATAATACATATACATATATATACAAAGCCTATATTATGGGTATAAAGAATAAATATCATAGGATCCGGACAATTATATATATGTATATATATCTCTATATATATATATATACTATATATAATATATAATATATATATATCTATATCTATACTCATACGTATATATATATATAGATATATATATATATATAGTATATCCTATATATCTTATCTTTATATACGTATATATATATATATATAATATTATCTATATATATATATATATATACTATATATATATGATATATATCTATATATATTATTATATATATATATATGTATGTATATATATATCTATATATATATAATATATATATATATATATATATAATATACGTATATATAGATATATATATATACAATATATTAATTGTCCGGATCCTATGTATATTTTATTTATACTATATATAGGTGTATATCTATATATATATATATATATATATATATATAAAATGTGTGTGTGTGTGTGTGTGTGTGTGTGTGTGTGTGTGTGTATTCATATACATAATCGCCCGAATCCCAGCTATGTAAAAATTACTTCATAATTTGCAGAAGCAACCGCCACTTAGAATGCAGTAACCTCCATTCCATAGAAATACCAAAGTTACAAGAGCACAACACTAGTGATAAATAATTTTCCTCAGTCTTATTAGAGAACGCAGAAAAATTACAAATCAACATTCACGGCTCATCATCGATAGAGTGAAGATTTTATACGATTCTGTAGGTTAACTCTACAAACGATGAAAGCTTAGGCAGCGAAGGACGGGTCTGAGCTGAACTCTCCGCCTCTTCCTTGCGCCTGCGCGGCCTTTGAGCTCTTTTTCATTCTTTTTTGCAAGGGTCCGACATATCCAACTACGCACTTCCTGTGGCCCTTTGGACCCCTTCCTGCGTTTGGATGCAAAATTGTTCATTACGTACCTTCGTTGGTTTTTATCCTATCAGGATGCGTGTGGCTGTGTGTGTGTTTTTTTATTATATACATGTAGTTAAAAAAGAATTTAGACAAGCAACTTTATTGCCAAGGTAGGTAGTTGTTTTTAATCATAATATGAGCCTGTGCACATACGGCACATGAGCGTTCATTCTACCATGACTACCGAAAAGAACCAAAACCAAAGGCAAGCCGACATCAGACTTCGCCATTTGGAAGGAAGACGGGATCATTGCAGATGTTCTCCCTGGCCCTGGAAGTCTTCTCTCGTGAATGTACTTTTCCTAGAGGAAAAAGATGATCAGGAATTCCAGAATCCAATCGTGCAAGGAAAGAAAGCGACGGCCAAACCACTTATCCGCATCAATAGTACCTCTGTAGAATAAACATTTAAGTATCTCTTAGGTTAACCAGACCACTGAGCTGATGAACAGCTCTCCTAGGGCTGGCCCGAAGGATTAGATATTTTTACGTGGCTTGGAACCAATTGGCTACCTATCAACGGAACCTACACCTTATTGTGCGGTTGGCAGAGCGGGGAATCGAACTCGAAACTACCTAATCGGTAGGCGAGCACGCAAACCACTCGTCCAACGAAAGACTTGTAGAATAAGAACATCGATTACGAACACTACTATAATGTCAAACTATGTCGTTATTTAACCCGTAACTGGGAACTCCCGATTCAGAGAGCTCTTGATGACATAAAAAGAAATCAAAAGTTGCGAATGACTCCAAGGCCCTGATTTCGGCCAACGACCTCAAAATTTCTTGAGGTAGTTTCATTTCGCAAATAAATAGCGAGAGGGCTCAATCAGTTACGCTATCTGCGGTTATACTAAAACTGAATCTCAAGCTTTCGTGATCGCGCCATTGAGGTTAACCATTGTTACGAAATGGAACACAAAATTTAGGCCAGAGGCTAAGCTCTGGGATCTATGAGGTCATTCAGCGCGTCAAGAGAAACCGTGAATAAAGGTAAATGTTTGAATGGTGTACAATGGCGGTACAATAAAGGGGATGAAATAGGATGCAGCTAGGGGCCGACGAAACTTCAGTAATGCCTACGGTGAACCACGTGAGGTACATTGACGGCACTACCCCCCTATGGAGACCATTGTTACGCATCGTTCTTCTAAACTTACAGCAGATGGGAAACAACTTCGTCTTAGGAGCCAAGAATATCTCATCGCAAGTGATCGCTTAACAACAAATTTCCAACTCTCAACAAACTATCGATCTGGTTGATCAACGACCATCAAATCTGTCTGATAATATCCCACCACAAGTATTCTCGATGAAAATCACTCCTGGCTGGCTTTTCGATTCCATTGCTCTGGCATATCTCTCGGGGAATTATAAATCCTATTTGTGCACTCCTTATACGTGGTCTTTTTTTCTTTCTTTCTTTCTATTGACGACAGGTGTTACTCCAGCTAATACAGTGTCCATAAAGTCCCAGTACCATTCTGAGCAATAAATACTTGTAATGGTACTGGACACCCTGTACAATCTTAAGGAAATAAATTAAAAATTAATGACATGAATTAATTAAACTCCTGCATTTAAAACGGCAAATTTTTTCTCAGAAAAATAGCCAGCTCTTCTAGATCAAAATTTTAATGTATCTATTACTTTATCACTTGACGTTTCTGCTCCATTCAGTTCTTTGGTCGTTATTCGTGTCTTCACATTTTATATAATTTTCTTTCTATTTTATGTAATTTTCTTTCTATAAATTTCTCAAGGTTGTCGTATCAGTAGTTTTCTAATGGGACATCTAGCTTATAGAGACAGCAGCTAATAATGAAAAGTCAACATCATCGCCATTAAAAATAATAATAGTAATAATAATCGCCACTACCATCACTATTTAAGATTTCTCGAGTATAAGGTTAATGGTGACCGCAAATGAATCTGAACCTCTTAAACTAAAGAGACCTCGGCGTCTTGCGGCAGCGCCGTCAACCCCTCGAGAATGTATTATGATTTCTGACTTACCACATCATC
Source organism: Macrobrachium nipponense (assembly GCF_015104395.2). Taxonomy (NCBI): domain Eukaryota; kingdom Metazoa; phylum Arthropoda; class Malacostraca; order Decapoda; family Palaemonidae; genus Macrobrachium; species Macrobrachium nipponense. The sequence goes on from NC_087202.1 coordinate 97,421,105, forward strand.
TCGGGAGACGGATTCCTTCAGGAGTACTCTAGTAGATTCACATCAACCGTGCATTTGATGTCTTGGCCGGTCCCTTACGATGCTCCTGATTGGCTGTTGATAAGCCAGTCACAGGGCTGCAAACTCTCAGTCTCTCGAGAGAGTTCACATAGGCAGTATGTGTTCCACCTCTCCTAAGGGATACTTTTGAAAGACGTATCCCTCAAGAGAGGTTGAACATAGATCCTACCCATATGAACTTTCGAGAGAGACTGAGTTTCCAGCCCTGTGACTGGGCTATCAACAGCCAATCAGGAGCGTCGTAAGGGACTGACCTAGACATCAAATGCACGGTTGATGTGAATCTGCTATAGTAATGGTGGCAGTAATATTGGCAGTTGTTGTAGTATACTACATGCCGTAATAACAGTAGCAATAGTAGCAGTTGCTGGAGGGATGAGCTTTTGTAATGACTCCCCATTGTGACATGTACTTACCTGAAAAGAAAAAAAACAGGGTTTAGTGAATGGTCAAAATAAATATTATAAACAGAAACAGCATATAGACATTATCTTTGAGTACGTTGTTGGTAAATAGTACAAACGCGAAAATGAAAGCATTATACAGCACCTAACATTACCTTGGTCACTGTCAAATATAGCACTAGAGTTGGAATATAGAATTTAGTCCAAAGTACATGCGCTGGGACCTATGAGGCCATTCAGCAATGGAAGGGAAATTGACAGTAAAAAGGTTTGAAAGGCATAACAGGAGGAAAACCTCGTAGTTGCATTATGAAACAATGCTTAGAGAGTGTATAAAGTCAGATGAAAGAAAGGCAATATGACCGGATGTACAGTAAAAGGAATGGAAGAGGTTGCAGCTAGGGGCCGAAGGGACGCTGCAAAAACCCTTAAGTAATGCCTACAGCGCACCACTGAGGTGCACTGACGGCACTACCAGCCGACGGGGAATGTTAAGTATAATGTTTACTAGGGTGCAAATTGCAGCTTACACAGTTTCTCTGGACAGATGCTTTTGGTGAAGTTTAAACACCATTCCATGAAAAATGTTAGTTTAAATGTGTGCATCCTTAAACAATATCGCCGATTTCAACAATATATGCAAAATAGACTGATCAACACAATGTGGACGACCTAAATGAATTTGCCAATTTGATAAATAAACCACTGTTGTCTACAGATGTCGTGCCTGATAGAACAGCCCCTCCCCTCTACATTCGTGACAGAAAGTGTCACGGAATGAAACAAAAACCCACAAGGCGACAGAAACGCCAATGACGCACACTGTTCTGCTTTCTCCCTGGTTAAATTCCAGAAAATTTCAAACAATTCCCTTAACATCACATAAGGCTGATAAGAAAATGTCCCAAATATCTATGATAAAAAAAATATTGCGCCGTTTAAAATGCTTTTCCCTCACACAGTGTATGCCGGTGATAATACCATATCACTTTTATTCACAGTTCATTAAAAATATCCCGTTTGATAACTTGAACTAACTGTATTGCTTAACGAAATCAGACTACTGTTTCCTGTATCTTTCAAAATATTCGATTTCCTTCAACTCACCTGTCAAATCGTCACTGTAAAGTTTTCCCGAGAATATAGAAAATTAAGTAATATCATCTAAAGTCACTTTATTTTTTGTTTCTCAAAATAAAAACGAAAAATATTTTGCACAACGTAAACAAAAATGATTGATAAATAAACGGATCAAATCCAATACTAAAAACTGCTCATGAAATAAAATATAGAAAAAAAAATTCAAAAGTAAATGAGACCGAGTATCTGAGTTAATAACAGTTGTCAAGAAAAAGGAACTGTTGCTGTCAGTCAGTCTTGGTTTGGCCTGAAGCGACTATTGCGCTAAGAGACCAACGTTCTCATCGCCAAGGGAATCCCCGGCTCCCTTTCCATGCCTGGGGATACGATCATCAGTTAGAGCACTGCAGTAAAGCTCACATCATCTTCAAAGGGCTCCTAAACCATCTACTATCAACCCTATGGGTAATCATGAGAATTCGGTTTCAGAATGGAAAACCTCGAAGGTTCAAACAAGTCTCTAGAGCGAAAGACTTGCAAAGAGAACGGTTGCAGGAAAATTTCGACGCAATTTGTCAACTGCCTAGAAAGGGTACAATGAGTGAGAGGTCAGATCAGTTTGGGCACACTGCCAATGCCCCCAATCGCTCAGAGAAGAGGTCGTTTTTGATGGACGGCAACTTTTTCCATAGCAACCTAAATTGTCGGATTCCGTGACAGAAAGAGCTTCAGCTGTCAAAAGTAACATTATGAAGTAAGGTGAGTCAGTCTAGTGTACAAAAAAAAGACAATTTTCTTTTATTATGGTAAATTTAAGTCAACTTTGATCAGATTTTGCATGTAATACTATTAAAATAGTGGAATATTTCAGATTTTTCCTAATAAAAGATAAAAAAATAAAAGACATTTAAAGTTACGAAGGCTGGTTACAAAATTGTTTACGAGACACCCGAATTATTACAATGAAAAACAAAGGGAGAATACAAATTCGTTACTGTAATGGCTTTGAATTTACTGTGGAACTTAGGAATTAATTACAGCAATTAACCGTAAGCATGAATTATACAGGAAAAAATATCAAATGAAAGTTCATAACTACACGCCATACTGAACACCTTCACCTCCGTTCTAAAATACAGCGGAGATAAACCAAGTCACAAAAATGGGAAACAAGGATAAGTTATCAAGCGTTTTCAACTATCCAAAGGTAAGCGTAAGTGCTTCTTCAACGCCAAAGGTTGAACCATGTGATATTACAGTACAATAACTGTTGTATAACGATGGAATCCTCGGGGTTTCGCAAAGGAAAGGCCGAGTATGAGAGGCTTTCCTTTCGCAAGATGGCGCCCGGCCAGGTTTACAGGAACCCCACCAGAGCGCCAATTCTTGTTGCAGTCGCTTCTCGAATGCATTACCTCAAGGACAGAACGAGCGAATGTCAATGTCAGTTCTAAATGTCCCTTGATACAACTTTCTCTCTATGCGGCCCTCAACTCTGAATAATCCCATTCACTTTCGGTCTGTGAAAATAAAAATGAATGCTAAACTGAGCTCCTGAGAACAGCGCAAGGGCTGTAACCAGACTACTTGGTTTTCCCATGAATCATGATAAGGATGAATTTAATGAATTCCTGTTAAATTGAAAACCGTAACCTAAAAAAATCTGCGCTCGTCGAACGCTTCGCGTTGGCGTGGTCGTAAAGCGTGCCTCTCCCGTAACTGGTTCATACCGGTTTCGAGAAAACCTTCACTTTGCAGCAGTGCACAAGTCCTTTAACATATAATCCGATCCTCCCTCGACGATCGAACCCCGGGAATGAGGCACTATTACTGCTACAGTGCTTCCATTGGCATCATCTCTCTCTCTCTCTCTCTCTCTCTCTCTCTCTCTCTCTCTCTCTCTCGGGATTGAAATTCTGGGGTTATCACCTCAAGCGGATGTTTATCAAAAGGCAGACTTCCGAAAGAGAAATCCGACACCTTAAGTGGTAAAGCTATATCCATTTATGATGCAATACTTTTCAAACCTTCAATAAACTGTTTCCAAATAAACTCAATCACGAATAAAATTCGCCCTAAATATGAAATCAGTCGCGTGGATCGTCATGCGGATGACCAACAAACTATGGGTAATCCTCAGATGGTACAGAAGTAATCCGCTGAACCCCTTAATGAGATATTTACTAAGAATAAAGGAAATACACCAAAAATAACGTTTAAAATTCGAATGAAGTAACCAATTCTCATGATACCAAATTATCATTACCGTATAAATTCCATTCGAAATGCTAGCATTACAATGAACGAGGAAGCCCACCAGAGAGAGAGAGAGAGAGAGAGAGAGAGAGAGAGAGAGAAATTAAATTTTAATTAAATAATTAAGGACGAATAACGGAGTGTGTCGGATGCGATGATGTCAACAAGATACGCTGGGCAACAAGACCGCCGGAAGTGAATATAGCACATGAGAGAAAATCTAGACCTACTGAAAGCACAAGATACTGAACCCACAACACTTCACGAAGATTAACATAATCGACGAAAGACAACGACAACAGTTAAAAACAACCTGAGCCTCTGCTGACCTCATCATTCAATTAACTGCCTGGTACTGAGTTATCTGTATAGAAGTTTTTAGGCGGGACAAGGAACGAATATGAGGACAAGCGCGAGCAGCTTCATTCCTGGTAGGCGCTATTTCTTCAAAGGAGGGAGCGTTTGGGTTAGAGATGTATGAATGTATGTATTTGTATGTATATGCATATATACTTCTGGTGGAGCTATTTCTTCAAGGGACAAGGCGTTTGGGTACATCTGTATGCATGTATGTATGTATGTGTGTGTGCATACTTCTGATGGCACTATTTCTTCAAGGGACAAGATGTTTGGGTACATTTGTATGTATGTATGCATGATGTATGCCATACTAACTCTAATACATATATTATTATATATATATATATATATATATATATATATATATATATATATACATGCATGTATATGTCTACAAACAATATACACGCATCTATATATACATATGTATATATATACATATATATACGTGTATATATTCGTACGTGCTAGCACCCACAAAGCACAGCATACAAGATCACGCAATATGCCTAAGAGATCAGAGAGTGCAGCAACATAAACAAGACGCCACCTATTCATGTTCATTTCCACGATTACTGAATTACCTTCCGTGGCGATGAACGCCAGCCCTGTATTTCTTTCATGAGAGA
>NC_087202.1:97428393-97450893 GCF_015104395.2 Macrobrachium nipponense
ACTCTTAGTGGTCAGGTGGGAAAAGTGACCTCACTCTGATATTCCGGGTGCAGGTTCGAATCCTGTCACGGACGTCAGAATTTCTACATATTCTTCCATTTGGATTTTAGGCTGTAGTGACAACAATATACAAAAGAAAACACAAGGCGTGGTCCGACCTCCAGCTTACTCTGGACATGTGCAAGATTTTCCCTTCAGGCATAAGTTGTAAACATTATATTCCCAACTTTTAACGTAAATCAAAATGTGCTGAAATCTGCGGTCAAATACAGCCTTGTTTCACCAACAACAATTAAAATAAATAGGCAACATTTTATTAGCAATAATTTTTCTATGCTGTTTAAAATGTATATTACGTATTTTTTACAATTTCAATCTAATGAATAAATCATAAATATCGTATCTTAAATTTCCTGTATCTTTAATTCAGCGCGAAACATCTTTTTCAGACCTTTTTAGGCTTTTCCATAAACCTTCCCTACCAACCCCAGGCCCCCAACAACACCAATAAGGTGGTTAGTAAGCTTACTCCCCGAGTAAGCAAAAAATGTGAAGAAATCGAGAAGTTAAGGGGGCAAAAAGTACCAGTAGATTTTACATATTCACCTTGACAAGAGAGTCAACCTAAAAAACAAATATTCTCTCTGCTTTCCGATTATTTTCAATCATCCTGCACCGTTCTCGTGGCCGATTTGAAGGTCGACAACAGTACATTCTTCACCTGAGTTACTGTGACTCAACCGGACACTTATTTTCACTGCGGTCGATGATTCTGATGATCTCCTTTCTAAATTTCCCTGAAAATCGCGTCAGTTTTTAAATCTTACACCGAATTTTCCTCTATAAAAAAAAAAACATCAGTTGTAGCCCCTTCCCCAATAAAATGGTCCCTCTATTTTGTGCTCCCTAAACCTGACGTATGACAGTGTTCGACTTAAATAGTTACCCGGCTGTTCTCTCCCACCTTCTCATGAGACTTTCTAGGTTTTCCAGGAACGTGGTATTTTCCAGCTGTGGTCGTCTCTTGGCATCACGGTTTCTATATATTCATCACCAAGTTCCTCACAAATGTCCAATACTATATAACTAATTTTATGTATAATACATCCCTAAAAAATATATATACATATGTGTATAGTACATGTATATATATGTATATGTATATGGCTATATGACATAAATATTAATAGATATAATAATATATATTTATATTATATATATATATACATATGTATATATCAGATTATATATGGGTCGGCAACGTGACCTCGTTGTGATTATGGGACCCGGGTTCGTTTTCCCGCTCCCGGACATCATAATTTCTTCATATATCTTGCACTTGGGTCTTAAGGCTTTAAAGTGACAAGCGAATCCAAAAAAGTGCGAAGAATTCGAGAAGTTAAGAGGGCATTGTGGCTACTACAATTACATACACACACGTGTGTATATATAATATATATATATTATATATATATATATATATATATATATATCTTCGATACAAACATATGACGTACAGAAATACCACTAGAGCCCCTTTTTTCTCTTCTTCCTTAAATCGCAATGGGATACAGTCATTCGAGGAAGATGCAGTGTTTAAAAGCATAAAAAATAATACATCTAAAGTAACAAATAACAAGCAAAAACAAAAAAAAAAAAAAGAGGCGGCATCAGATAACGACCTACTGATGTGTTGAGGTCGCTCGACAACTTCAAAAGGAATCATCAAAAGCATTTCAGTTTTCAGTGTTCCTTACTTTGCTGGGCTTCGAATACCACCAGACTGTCAAGACGATTATTTTTTATCCGAACTTATCCTAATTTTAAAACACTAATTTCTTAAGATTTTGCCACATCTTTCATTCATATGCGAGAATTCGAGTTAATATAATGCAGAGTAAACAAGTAAAAATATAGTATTATAATAATTTGCCATTGCGTAAAAATGTAACAGCTGTAAGATTTCAGAGCTGATTAACAAAATTACATTGCCTAGTAATAAATTATCAACTAACAGGAACACCGTATGTTCACCTACCTTGTGTGTACAGTCCTTTACACATAAAGTATACGGATATGTACATGCATTCTCTCGCGTTAAAAAAAAAAAAAACAATAAAAATAAAACCGACTTCATATATCCAAAACAAGCGATGAATCCGGGCTTGAAAACCAGAATTCTTACACCTTCAACTGATTATCTATTGAGGCATTCGATGTCTAATTTCAAATTCATGTCAAGACGACTTTTCTATCCGTGCATCTGTACCAAAACCTCTCAAAGAAGGAGAGAGAGAGAGAGAGAGAGAGAGAGAGAGAGAGAGAGAGAGAGAGAGAGAGAGAGAGAGAAAAGTAATTTGAGCTTGAGAGTAACCATGGACACGGCGAACGAGAATTAATCAGGTTAGCGGGACACAATGGCTGAGCAAAAACAGCAAACAGTTGGTTCAACGAAAACACGAGGTTGTCACAGGGTTGACCCGACAGGAGAAAGCAAATACGCCGTGATCACGCATCACCAAAGAACCTTATGACGAAGATCAAAAGATTAATACTATGAAGGCCTCACGGCAAACGAGTGAGCTGACCTAAAACTAGCAGGGATAGAGGGAGAGTAACAAATAAAATAATTTTAAATGATTGTTCTCTTGGAAAAGATTCACACTGAGAGAGAGAGAGAGAGAGAGAGAGAGAGAGAGAGAGAGAGAGAGAGAGAGAGCGTTGTATTGTATGGGAAAATATTGAGCACTTTTAGAGTGAAAGCGAAAGATATTTTTTTCATAAATTTTGTTTTAGCGAGAGAGAGAGAGAGAGAGAGAAGGAGAGGAGACGAGAGAGAGAGAGAGAGAGAGAGAGAGAGAGGAGATGAGAGAGACTTTTAGAGAGAGAGGGAGCGAGCGTTGTATTGTATGGGGTATTAGTAAGTCACTTTTAGAGTGAAAGCGAGATATTTTTTTTCATAAATTTTGTTTTGAGAGAGAGAGAGAGAGAGAGAGAGAGAGAGAGAGAGAGCGTTGTATTGTATAGGAAAATATTGAGCACTTTTAGAGTGAAAGCGAAAGATATTTTTTTTCATAAATTTTATGTTTGAGAGAGAGAGAGAGAGAGAGAGAGAGAGAGAGAGAAGAACGAGAGAGAGAGAGAGAGCTAGCGAGCGTTGTATTGTTTTGATATAGGAAAAATATTGAGCACTTTTAGAGTGAAAATGAAAGATATTTTTTTTCATTTTTTAAAATCTATGTTTTTGATAGATTTAGAGAGAGAGAGAGAGAGAGAGAGAGAGAGACTAGACCCACGACAAATGAAGATTTTATCACATTATTCTGACTTCTGTGGGAGCTTTAATTGACCAACAGAGTGTTGGTTAACATGGATGACAGCACATACCGACCAGACCAGACCAGAAGGTCTGCTTCCCAAGACAATGGAACGGACGATTGTGAAAAACCAGCGATATTGACTAATCAAGATTTTCGTCTTTAATTTAAATAACCATACAATGTGTCTTTTAGTAGACTTGATTTGAAAAGTTGACAGGAAACTTTTCCGAATTTTCTTAGCTCTTCTTTTAGAGGTAGTTCCTCATTGAACGAGTGGGTTACGTGCTCGCCTACCGATTTGGTAGTCCGAGTTCGTTTCCCCGCTCTGCCAACGCGGAATCAAGAGGAATTTATTCCCGGTGATTAAAATCTATTTCTCGATATAATGTGGTTCGGACCCCACAATAAGCCGTAGGTCCCGCTGCTAAGTAACCAATTGGTTCCTAGGCACGTAAAAATATCTAATCCTTCGCGTCAGCCCTGGAGGAGCCGTTAATCAGTTCAGAAGTATAGTAGATTCACATCACCCGTGCATATGATGTCTAGGCCAGTCCCTTACGACGCTCCTGATTGGCTGCTGATAAGCCAATCACAGGGCTGGAAAGTCTCAGACATCGAATGTACGGTTGACGTGAATCTACCATAGTGATAAAGACTTCTCCCTTGAATTCTTGACGTTCCCACTTTATCTTTATGTTCGCATTAGCTACCTCCGCATCGGAGGAACAATCTTGCGAGCTCTTTAAGTAAGCTGTGACGTCATGACAGTAACCGTGGTAGTTGCCAATTTACACGACGCAACCTAACGTCTCATCATAAAATAATTTGTACGAACACGCATACACATACATACATATAAATATTTGTATGTATGTATGTGTATGTATATGTATGTGTGTGTAATATATATACATACTTACATATACATATATCTGTGTGTGTGCTACGTATATATGTGTATGTGTTTATATATGTGTGTGTATATACACACCTCCTGTATATTAAATTAAAAACGCAGTAATTTTGTAAAATGGAAATAAAAATCCATTTTTTGCTTGGTGAGTTTTACCCGAGTCCGTTGCTACGCTACCATGACCTTCCAAACTGGGACAACACGAACAAAACCATTTCATGGGCCAGGCTAATTACAAAAAGTCCTAACTCGCCTGGTTGCGTTTGGAATACACCTGGAACAAAGCTGCCTCAGTCTTGAGATCAACAACCAGATAAACATTAAAGATAAAAAAGGAGCGAAAAAAAGCATAAAAATGAGTTAGCACCCTTGAATTTAACCTTACCAATCATCATCAACATTTATTATTATTTTTGTATGCCCTTCTCCAGAAATTCTATATTTGCATTTATCACCATCATATTCTTCTTCTTCTTCTAGAGAGAGAGAGAGAGAGAGAGAGAGAGAGAGAGAGAGAGAGAAAGAGAGAGAGAGAGAGAGAGAGATAATAATAATGATAATAACTTTATTTCCAATTGACACTGGTTATTCTACAATGCATATTAAATACGTATTAGGTAAAAGAATGACAGATCAGCATTAAAATAAATTCATAGTAATGTAACAGGTATTTCTTCAATTTATTCTTGAACGAATGTAGATTGGCAGCATCCTTAAAGTCTTGAGGTAGCTTATTCCACAGGGAAGGCCCCTAGACGGGACCTCCCTTGAGGCGATATCTGAGAGAGAGAGAGAGAGAGAGAGAGAGATCGAGATGAGAGAGAGAGAGAGAGAGAGAGAGAGAGAGAGACTCTTCCACTCCGTTTGCTCCCTGAAAACGTCAGGAAACTTCCAGGCCAGATCAAATTAACAATACCAGAAAAGGGCCAACGCAAACTGGCTTCCTTTAAAGTTCATCCAGGCCCCTCAAAGGCTCGCATTGGAGTCCTCTTCCTCTTCTTCTTCTTCTTCTTCTTCTTCTTCTTCTTCTTCTTCTTCTTCTTCTTCTGACTTTTTGTTTGTAGTTTTATTTCTGCAAAGTTCAGTCATAACATACGCGGACATCGATTCCTCCTAATGATGAAGTAAAACACTTTTCAATCCACTTCTTTTCGAAAGTTCTCAGTTTCTTCCGAAATATCGATAGCTTACATGGTCATATGCATATTTATCAAATGTCTTTTCCTTGTTTTTCCAAAATGATCATTTCCCGTGACCTCCCAAAGCGTAAAAAATTATAATGGAACTACCATGAGTGATATCAGTAAATATATCCGACTTGATTACTTCGAATGAAGGTTATGGAAAGCAATTAGGATATGCAGGGATGCGTATACGAAGGCCATTCAACGGCACTAAATTTTCGTAAAAGGAACAATATTGCACTAAATCTTTCTACATGCATATACTAAATTAGCAAATTTACAAAACAGATGCGTAAGGAGAGAGAGAGAGAGAGAGAGAGAGAGAGAGAGAGAGAGAGAGAGACTTTCGGAGCCGATAGCCACAAATAGAACCAAAGCTAGATGTAACTAAACTATTTTATAGTATTCAAACAAACAATATACATTACAAGGAAAACTAAACTGACATGGGGAGATTTGCCTCCACAACTAAAAGACGGTCAAGTAACCGTGGAAATTCTAATGAACACATTAACATAGCATTATGAGGCAAAGTCAGCATTGGCAATAAAATGAGACAACCGGTAGTTTTACATTGGTATTGCAGTCTCAGAAATGCCATCTTTAAGAAATGCAGCTAATGATCACTTTGGGGAAAATATTTCTCGACCAGTGGTCTCTTGAGTTAGATGATTAGGACTGCATCTCAAAAATGAGTCTATATAACTTTCTCAAGGGCATGTGTATCTACAAACTTTAGGTTACATCCAATCTGGTGAGTAAACCAAATTGCCGTAATAATAATGATTTGGAACGCAATCGTGCCGAATGCGTCAACTGCTTCCAGGAAGATGTTTTCCTCTATTTCTTTTGGCCGTGGTGAACGTTTCCTGCAGGAAGAAGCATGGCTCCATTCATCTCAGTGCTTGCGAGATCACAGTGAAAAAAAGCTTATAGAAAACGGGGAATTTTCAACCCGCACCGACTCAAATAATGTCAACGTAAAAACAAAGAAATACAAAACGTGAGCGTCTTGTAAAGGTTGGGGGCATGAAGGCAAACAAGTTACACGAGATGAACGTAAAACTGGGTTAAAGAAAAAAAGACGCAGACATGGAGCGGGTTACCATCCACAAAGTGAGTTCACAACAGGCGCATGACGCATCGCGATGCTCATGCACCAATGGGAACAATAATGGCTATAAAAGAGCGAGTATCGAGGCCTCCGCCCAGTCACGCTCCGTGACTCTTCGACAGGAACAGAAAACAACGGGTTTCCAGCGACAGTTCCATCTCCCACCCTCCTTCAATTCTGCTTAACAGATTCATTTTTGCCTAATGAAAACTGGAATTGTAATAATGACGGTCGTCGACGCCGAAAATACATTTGCAAAAATACTTCACATGGCCCCTTGTCAAACTTCCCAGTTCCACAAGTCCTTTATTCCTCACACCGTTGGACTCTGGATCAGTCTCCCTGAAGATGTACAACTGGACCCTCAAAAGTTCAAGTACCCCAAAACAATTCTCTTTGTATTTTAATAATTTACTTAGATTTTTTCCTATTTATTCATTAATTTTTTCTAATAGCTAAGCTCTTCTTTCTGTATTTCATATTATCTCCTGTTACTTCTTTGAAATGAACAGCATATTCTCTGGAAGCTTGAATTTCGAGTCAATGGCCCCTGAGGAATTGTTCCCTATGAATAGGGTTCATGTTCTGAACAACAACAACAACAACAACAACAATAACAACAACAACAACAATAATAATAATAATAATATAATATAATAATATAATAATAATAAAATAATAATAATAATAATAATTAATGATAATAATAATAATAATAATAATAATAATAATAATAATTGTTGGGAAACACTCTCTATCACGAGAGGAGTCCACAATAATAAAAATTTTAAAAGTTCGTGTGTTATTTTAAAACACCTTATAAAAGCTTTCGAACCCTTCTCTGGGTTCGGCATCAGTCCCAGAGAAGGGTTTGAAAGCTTTTATAAAGTCTTTATAAATGATACAAAAACTTTTAACATTTTTATCATTGTGGACCCCTTGGAACAAATAATAATAATAATATTAACAAAAGATCCTGGAAAATACTTTCTGCAGGAGCAAGCAAACAATGAGGAAAGCAAACAACCACCCCAAATGTGCGAGATGAATGGCGTGAAAACAAGCCACTTAATAAATGAGTAATGAGGAGACTCGCCCGCATGAATGCAAACAAGACAATCACAGCTGAGTTAGTAACGAACAAATAGTAGTACCGCTTCGTTAACGAATGCAAATATAATCTTGTGAGGCCAACATATCACAGTAAGTGTGAAGTGTAGTCTTCTAAATAAACAACCATTAATGGTTCCATATTACAAAATATAACGAGACTACTTAGCCACGGCACCGGTGTATTATTTACTACAAGGGACATGCAAATGTATAACTGAAGATGGTTGTTTATCAGTCTTTATTTCCATAATTCATACCACACATTACACATCTAAGGACTGCGTCGCATTAATCTTCCTTATTCATCTATTGCAGGCTAAATATTGCGGCATTCACATGAATATTTCGCCATTAAATTCAAGAAACATTTAATTTTGGAAGTCGCTAACAAAAATATTTTCATATGAAAATGTGTAAGACGCAAAATGATTCTTCCCGGAAAAAGTGAAAAATGCCTACGAAGGAAAATCATTCTTCTCTGAAAAGGTACAAAATGCAGAGCCTAGCCAAGCAATGCGCGCAAAATTTATAAGTAATCAATATTGCTGATAAAAAAACAAACACTAAAAGAAAAAAAAAGAAAAAAGGTTGTCATTCTTCCAAACTGACATGGAACCCGATTCTATGACTTATTCAAAAAAAGCAAAATTATCCCTTAGCAAAGAACAAGTGTAGAACAGCAACACAAACAGAACGTCAGAATTGTAACTCTCATATGGTTAAGGACTTTTATCATAACTCATTTATCGCATGATATATTCAGGAACCTTCTTGAATACAATTGTAAAAATATGACAGCTTCCGACTAGTTTTAAGAGTACTTGAGCACACAAAGTAAGTGGAGATGTTAACCCGGATACATCTTTACGCGTCCTGTACTCCGAGGTGCTACTATAGTAGATTCACACCAACCGTGCATTTGATGTTTAGGCCCGTCTCTTACGACGCTCCTGATTGGCTATTGATAAGCCAATCACAGGGCTGGAAACTCAGTCTCTCTCGAGAGTTCACATGGGCAGGATGTATTATATAAGGCATTATATAACCCCTTTTCTATATTGTGTGGTTGACAAATTATATTGGTAAACGAAATCTTCGTGAGGCCGTCTACTTTGCTCAGCATGCAGTTTACCCTGGACTTTGACAAAGGTGGATACCGGGTTAATACCAAATGTAGAAACGTAAAAGTGAGAATGAAAAAAAAAGGCTGTGAATGTCTGAGTAAGTTTAACGGAAGGGATGAAGGAAGACGTTCATCTTGAGACGCCAGAAGGGATTCTAGACCGTATGCTGCTGCCATCGTCACCTCGCACGCCTTTCAGCAGTACAATGGGCGGCAGAGGATAATGAACCTCTTAACCGCAAGAGGCCAACGTCTACGGTTAACGAACCTTAAGTACCTAAGAGTTACGGATAACCTACCTTAGTAAAACTTGTAAAGGAAATGAAAATTAAGAACTTGAAAGTTATTCAGTCAAGATAGATCTTCAAGCTTCTGATGAGAAAAAAGTCATTCAAGAGGGAACGTCAGTTTGTGCCTCAAACTGTTGACTTTGTGTCGCGGTATAAAGCTGAACACAAAAGTGCTGCTCATTTCTGTAAGATGCCATTATTTCAAAAGTATCAACTATACAAAATGATCGAGTTAATCCTCATTTAAAATTAATTTTGAGACATATCTAACAATATCACTTGATATGATTTGTATTATATTTAATTCTTATTAATATAGACTCACATCTACTTAAAAGAGGAACCAGAAGATACAGGAGAGAGAGAGAGAGAGAGAGAGGAGAGAGAGAGATTGCCATCATACTGCCAAGTACCAAAGATTTGAAATAAAATTACAAGACAGATGAAGAAAATCACTTGGTAGGAATATGAAAGTCCTCAGACATTATACTCAGTGTGTCTTTGGTGTCTGGCTCTTAAGTCAACTGCAGATATGATGGCTATGCATTACACATTCTATCTAGGAATAATTACAAGTAATGTCAAAAACAGTCAACTCATCTCGTTTGTATAGTAAGAGTGAAAATGCCAGCAAATAAGTAGCCTCTATCCATTGCCGATATAACAATTGAATGCTTTTAAACAAACGCAAGGAGGCTGGTAAATAAATATAATTAATCACCGAAAACCTACTGGTCAATTTCAGAGCGACTGGCACTAGGAAGGAAACAATTAATCTCCGATAATGTCTTCAAACTGACACGGGAAATGTCTACCCGACACTTCGAGGGCAGATCTTTCTGGTAACACGACACGACAAGAAGCCGTAGCTATGGGAGCCAAAGGCCCTGGCGCCATCGACGTCTGATAAGCATCGCTCAGAACTAGAGAGACAACCGCCTCAAAACCTCTCTGCTCATCGATCTCCTTCATGGGACTTGATTAGGCACAAGACAAGTGGATCCTGATTAGGCTCCCTCAACAACACTAACGACCTCGCTCGCTAACTACATAAATTATTAAGGCACAAAAAGGGCCTGGCCATTTTTAGTAAAATGACTCTGGTAGGCAAGACGCTTTAATTTTTTTTTTTTTTTTTTGTAGCACATACCGTTATATGAAGTAATAAAAAAAATTTCCGTTATAAAACACAAACAAGCAAATAGCATATTTTCCATTCCCAAAAAACAACTAATATACTGACCTTCAAGGAAAAGACATTGATAAACAAAATTAAGATTTAAAACGATCGCGGTTTTGCATTACACGAAGAATCACAAAACTGCCCTTCCAACAAGTACAAAATACTGGAAAGTCTAAACGGCTGATTGCAGTCATAAATCTCCAAAATTTCAGGTGGTGGGGGCGGGGGGGTTATGTTCGGGAGTGTAGAATGATTGTTGCTTATAATATCAAAAGAACTGAGTGTCAGCACGAGACATTGTTCTCAGCCAACGTTAAGCTATAAATACAAAGTGCTTGTCATTCACCATGAGTGAGTGCACATCATGACGCCACAAGGACCAATGTCAGGAAGCCTATTTAGCCATTCTTCTGCAGTCAGCCCTCTTCATGAATGAATACTAAAGAACAGATGCTTTTTGGCCCGATTCACAAAACTGTGACATTTATCGTCATTCAATTCGTTATTCGTCTTTTTTTTTCACTAAACGGTAATGCCGTGTGTGGATAATTATTAAACTGTACGAATAACTCCTTTATCCTAACGATATTTCTTTAGTCACGTAGTGTCAATTTGAACCTTTACCATCTTAATCAAATAGGCAAAAAAATCCCGATGTGGTCACAAAACCATCCAGGCCAGCGTAACAAACAGCGAAAAAATTGGTCTATTTTGATAACACCTAAAATACTAACATATATGATCTTCATATTAGAACTAAGCTCACAGAATCCCACACCTCTATCTTGAGCTAAGCACTTTAACAGAAGTACAGAAACTCGGGACACTCAAAAGATAAGCATTGCTGGATTTCCAGCCGAATTCAAAAGTGGACTTTCGTTTCGCACCTTCCGTCGATATGCGAAGCTCTTCCTCTTGAATGAAATCCAGGTACAAGCTACTAAAGCCATTGATTCATACCCAATTAATTCCTCCTTTATGGTTGATTTATTTTTTGCTCAAGATAAAAGGAATACTTTTCTTATTTGTCTACCTGAATGACACTCGTTTCTTTTCTTTTTTTGCTTTGATTCAAAAAGAGGAGTCTTTCTCATGCTCAAATCTCGGTTCCAGAACTAAACGAAGCAAGTTTATAAGCGTTGAGATTTTTAATCAGAGATTTAGCTTGGCTTTGCTGTTTGTTAAAGTAAATTACTAGAATATTTTATGTTAATATTAGATGAGATGCCAGCTTTGAAATTGTATGGAAAAACGTTACCGCTGTTGAGTGCCCTAGTTAAGCGTGATTTTAATCTGTTGAGAGAGAGAGAGAGAGAGAGAGAGAGAGAGAGAGAGAGAGAGAGAGAGAGCTTAAAGGTCATATCCTAGGTTGAGAGGAAGTTTGAGGTAACTACATCATATCCATAAACACCATCACAAGGGTGTTGTCGGTTGCTTGATTTCTCTTTGTAATAAGAATAATACTTTAGAAACCCTCAAAAGAAAATTCACGAAAAAAATAAAATTCTCATCGTCTCTGAGTTACTATGGTCAAGTTGTAGTACCAGAATCATGAGCTGTGGAGAGAATTCGCTCTGTGGAGCACGCTCTGACGCAGCATTGTTTGACTTTGCATTTTACAATGTTCAGAAGAAAATTGTGATAGGTGTTTATGGCTATGATGCAGTTACCTCAAACTTCCTCTCAACCTAGGATAGGACCTTTAAGTTCTCTCTCTCTCTCTCTCTCTCTCTCTCTAGCAGTAACTTTTTCCATATAATTTCAAAGCTGGCATCTCATCTAATATCAACATAACAAAATATTCTAGAAATTTACTTTAACAAACAACAAAGCCGAGCTAAATCTCTGGTTAAAAACCTCAACGCTTATAAACTTGCTTCGTTTAGTTCTGGAACCGAGATTTGATCATGAGAAAGACTTCTCTTTGCGAAGAAAAACAAAAAGAGAAACGCGTGTCATTCAGGCAGTCAAATAAGAAAAGTGCTCCTATTGTCTTAGGCAAAAAATAAATCAACCATAAAAGCCTCAGAACCAAATCTGAGAATATTGGGAACACAAAATACAACAGTCCTTGCCTTTGCAAGGTAATTGCACCCTTAAGATACTGCATTTAATAGACTTAAAAAGTTAATAATTTATGAGATGTTAGTAAAATAGGAAAATTTTTCCTACTTACAAGAGTATTTTACTGAATGATGTTTACCTCTGTATTCATTCAATATTGCTAATATCTTTAATATGAGTATATGATTTCGGGTCTATGAATATTACGGAGTCGTCCTTTTGCAAAACTTCAACCGGAATCACACATCATAAAAACCAAAACAGGAGTACACCAAAAGCAGAGCGTAAGGTACAGAGCTAATATCGGAAACATTCAATTTCATTTTGCACCTCATTTTTCACAAGTAAAATGTTCTTATCAACCGCTCAGTCTATCTCAATTTCCCTTTCTTAGTTCACAAAGAAAACAACGACAGTAAAGACTCGGCAGTCGGTCTCCCGGGGATGCACGCCAAAATTATACGATGCACAAATCCCCCGTCATCAACGGCGACCTTCAAACGAGACGGAAGCAGAGAGGAAGATCTTCTGAGAATTACGCAGTCTCAAATCATTCTGCAACACCAAAATTTCTCATTTCTATCAGTCCCAAGTCTGTTGGAAAATCGCTAGCGTCATGAAATAAATGGCAAGGTATAACATCCTTGTACAGATATACGTGGTGGCCATCGAGTAGCGAGCAGATCTCATTCAATATTATTTCTGCTACAGAGAAACGTCAAAAGTTGTGATAAATATATTCTTCATGATTTTTCCTCTTCAAGGAGACATAACTGGTAACTGCAAGAGAAACAGAAACCTCGTTAGGACAGTCACGTTTTGCTTTCGTGATCCTGAGTACGAAATGTCACCAGCTACGACGTTTATAAGAAAACTTATATGCGGACAGAGGACAGCAGCAGTCTCTGGAAACAGAGCGAAAGCTGACCAAGGACAAAGGGTCCAAGCAGTCCAGCAACTGACAGTGCCATCTTGGAAGTCGGAGCCGCACTGCGCCCTTCCACAGCAAAACAATGGCCGACTGTGGTCGAGTTCGTCTTACAACACTTTTCATTCCCAGAAAAACCACAAAGCTTTACTATAATACTAAGCCTACTTAAGGTTGTTGAGACGACCCTCTACTTATTTTCCTAAATTTCATTTCTCTAGGTCGAGAAAAGTCTACGTGAATAACCGCGAAACCTCCAAGTTCTGAGCATGACGCAAACTAAACCAAACCAATTTCCACGTCGAATGTGAAGCGACGAAACAAGACACACTACAAATGCGTCAGACTTCCAGCCACAGCATCATCAGTAGAGGCAGCAGCCTGACTCCTCACGGTATTATAGGTAACTTCGACCTTGTAAGACTCCGATCTTCTCAACTGTGCCTCGCATTGGAAAAAAATTCTTTGGAATTACTTACAACAAGAAGAAGGCAATCATACCAATTCACAAATAACAGATGACACCAATACTCTTGCAATCGTAGAGGTCATAAAAGACGCTTACAAATACCGACGGAGTTATCTCGGGACCGAAAATAAAAGGACAAGTCTTCTACTTCCATCCTCACACTCTTTTGACGTCACTGTCAAGGTGACCTTGCTGGCCAGACCTCTTTCCGAAACGACTTTCCGCCCCTCTCAATCCACCACACCCGACATCCACTTCTCTAAATAAACACACACAGCTATACATACACTCATACAAGCGCACGTAAAATTTCATTAAGTCTGTCAGCGTGTAGATGTCGCTCCATTCATAAAGATCTAAATATCCCCATACGTATTTCCTTTCAGGTAATTCATTAAAAGAAAAAAAATGTCGGTTTCCCTGGGCTTCATGTAACTAGATTTCATTTTGGTTTAGCGATCATGAGCTTGCAAATAATGCAACGTAAACAAATTTCCATTTACACAAAAGCAGCGAAATCTCGAGTTCTGTCTTGTGTTCACATAAGGTGATTCATTATACCATGGCATCGTGCTCTAAGTGTTTTCATAATAGTCGGCACAGACGATCTGCTCATTCCAAATGGCTTTCAACTCTCAAACTTCTAATAATCAGTTTATTTTTCATCATCTTCTTCTGGCACTTCCTTATATTGTAGCCTTCTATCCACACACAAAAATCTAGACAACAATCGTTTTTAGTTCTAGCGATCCTTAAAGTCATAACTTGAGGCAGATTGCTTTTTCTAAACAAAATAAGTTCACAGACCATTAACACTTAAGAAAAATGTTAACAGGTACCTAAGTTTTCAATCAACACCCATTGATATTCAACGACATCCCTCATATAGAACGAAAAAAAAGCAGCTATTTACATTTCCCTACAGATAGATCGAAGATTAACAAGGTTATAGAACCCTGTATAAATCATTTAAAGCAAGTCTGATGATAGTAAACAAGGAAATATAAGTTGTAACACTGTTTATACAGAATGTGACACGAATTAGAAATTGGAACTCACAAGCACACGTACGTAGTATGTGTGGGTGCAAGCGTGCGTCTACATACATACACACATACACACACACACACACACACACACACACACATATATATATAATATATATATATATATATATTATATATTATATATATATTTATAAAATAATTTGGTAATATATATATATATATATATATATAATATATATATATATATATAATACCTATATATATAATATATATATATTATATACACACACACACACACACTATATATATATTATATATAGATATATATATATATATATATATAGCCCTATAAATTAATTATAATATAATGGATATATCTATATATAAACTAATATATTATATATTTCAGCTTGTATCCACAAAGGAAAATGCAAAACGAAAGATTACCATACTATATAATATAAATATATATCATATATATATATATAAATATTTACAGAAGCACAAATATGTGACTGAGTACATAATTTTGGATACTACATTATTTATGTGGTATTACGATTGTATGAGCTAAGATGTTTGAACGATTATCCACTTCACGAATTTCGTGACATTTATAACGCGTGACAAATATTGTAACTATTGGTTAAACGAGATAAGTATCCGTGTGGTCATCTCGTGGCATCGAAGCGGGACGTCCACTCCAAATATGCCACAATCTGGATGCAGAGAACGTTATCCGGCCAGCCACCCAGAACGGACACCGGGTGGAGGGACGGACAGGTACCGTTCTCCGTTCAGAATCCTACGTATTTTGGATGTTCTGGATCGGCGTCTGAGTTTATCTCTTAGATAATTCATAGAAGGAGAAGAAATGCTTCAAATCTAGATGGGGCTAAGTCGGTTTTCATGATCCCACAAGCTTCGACAATAAGAACCTTTGACACAACAGTGTTTGTTCGGCAATATTATTGTCCTATATTCAATGGTAATATTCGACGTAAAATGGGCAGCCATAATTTTGTAGTCTTGATGGAACCATGCAAAACTTCTTTAATGCCTGCCAGTTACATTTGCCGACGCTAGAGGCATGAAGAAGAAAAAAAAATTGCAAAGTAATGGTTTACAATCGAGCTAGACTTTATGAAAGAGTTTAGACTGCTAAAGAGTGACAAGGAAGTGGAGATGGATAATGTTTGAGGTCAAATGTGAGTCAATATGGGTAAACATCAACCTAAACACATTCTAATAGTTGACATACAAACCACCATGAAAGAAATTAGGTTCAGATTTCTCGAGGCACAAGGAAACACGTTCTACAATATAATGAAAATATTCAGGTGGTAATACGCTAAGCAAAACTAAACTAATGCTAGCTAAATGCAACTATATGAACGCGACTCCATTAGCGTCAAACTTCAATGTCCAGGGACTCCCGCTGAACATGTAGGAAAACTTCATCATTCGACCGCATAGTTGCAATAGCCTGCAATCGTAATTCATTCTTAACTAAGAACTATCACCAAGACGTGCAATGAAGTTTACCAAGCTGAACCTGCTCCTCAAAATTGTTGGCATCCAAAATGACTAAAAGAAGACAAGTTCTCTTACGAGCGATCAATGAAACTTCAGGATTCAGAAAGTGGGTTACTAAAGTGGGGGGGAAAAACTTGACGAGTATCCGAAAGGAAAATCTAAATCCAGTCAATTTGGAGGCAAAACAATCACTCGCTAATCAACTGAAGAGGAAATCTTGAATTTCCTCGATCCCTTACAAAAATTCCATTTGAGAAGGTCGTTACTGAAACTTTCAACCGTTAGTCCTGAAAGTGAACGTTAACTTCAGGAAAACTGGATTGACTACCACGGGCAGAGGCAACTCTGCTGGGAAGTAACGGGACTTGAGGGCCAAGCACAAGTCTTTACTTACAGTCGCCCGCCCAGTCCTGAAAGGGAAGACTCTCCCACTTTACCCTCGACGACAATAACTTTCCTCGAGTACTTATTTCACATAAACGTGATAACAATCATCGTACTAATGGTAGGTCTGAAACCACTGTTTCATTTGAGGTCTGTACAATAATTTGAACGCATTTAGAACAAAGTTAATGAAAAGTACTCGTAAGGCGAGGCGGTTGTACAAAGACCGATCAACTATGTGTACAAACCATATACAAAATGGACATTCGCGTGGTTGGTATGGTCTCTGCTTGCCACTTCGGTGGCCGTGAGTTCAATTCTCGGGTATTCCATTGAGGGGTCAGAGATGTGTATTTTGGTGATAGAAGTTCACTCTCGACGTGGTTTGGAAGTCGCGTAAAGCCGTTGGTCCCGTTGCTGAATAACCACTGGTTCCATGCAATGTAAAAACACCATACAAACAAACAAAATGGATATTCGTGATCCGCTTGTGAACACGTATCTTATGTATACAATATAAAACAATGCGAGAACAATTAATGCTACCCTCTATAGTTTTAGCAGTTTATGGAGGAAGGAGGGGAAGCCATAAAGGACTTCATTCAACAAATGCTACCTCACGGACTAAATTATGTTGATCTCCCGCAGAACTTGAGACGCACGCTCCTTCTTTTCAATATTCAACTCTCACAGTCATGCAATAGTAGTATTCAGGGGCAGCCTATTTCTGAAGTTCTATTTCCTAGAAACGTTACGGTAATGATCACGAATTGTCTTGAAGTCAGTGTACAGATTATTCCAGTCGCATCATACTTCTAGGATACGACATGTTTAAATACCTCACGAATGGATGAGGCTAATAATTGTATAAAAGGCATTTGAACAAGACAAATGTTACGTTACGTCAGTAGTTACTTACACGCATAAATACAGCTTATTTAGGTCGAGTTGTAAACAAAGACTAAAATATGAATCCTACGACCCGATTTTTTTTATTAAGCCCTTCTATTATTTTCTATTTGAAAAACAATATCAAACCAATATTGTGAAAAACAAAAGCTGGAAAAAACAAAGAAATAAAATCTAAATTTCGATGGTAATCAAATGAGAGAGAGAGAGAGAGAGAGAGAGAGAGAGAGAGAGAGAGAGAGAGAGAGAGAGCTACAAGGAGTTCCAAGGATTAGAATGTCTCAAAGACCTATTGGTCCATCCAAGGAGACATCATGCGCTCACTTTATCTCTAGGAGCAGAGAGAGAGAGAGAGAGTGAGAGTAGCATAAAGGAGGGCGATGCAGAGAAAGCTGAGAGACATCGTGAATCGGATCAGTATTTTCCCGTCAGGTTTTCGATTTCGTGCGAAACTAAAGTTTATTCCTCGATCCAGCAGGTAAGAACGACTGTACTGCTGGACTCATACTACCTGTGAATCAGCGGATCACTGGTTCAACCAAACAGAGCATCAAGTGAAACTGGAAGTGCTTCGTTTAGAATTCAGTGGTTCCCAACGTGGGGTGTATACGCCCCACTAGGGGGTAATTTGATTTTTTTAAGGGGTAGGGGGCAATTCGGGAATGTTTAAACCAAGTAAATGGCCTTTTAGGCTTCCTCCATGTGAATATAAGAATTATATATCACGAAAGTGCATCAGGATTTTAGAGGTGACTAGGTGCGGGCATGGCCAAATAAAGGTTGGGAACCACTGGTGGTTTACATGAGACCAGCCATGTGCTGGCGGCGGCTTTTGCTTCTAGAGTACCCGGTAAATAGTGTACCCTACCCTCTATGTAATATATAATGTTATCGCCCACACACACACACACACACACACACAGAACTTAGTCGAGCCAAAAGTTAAGTAAATCTGAGCTGAATAACAGCTCTCCTAGGGCTGGCCCGAAGGATTAGATATTTTTACGTGGCTAGGAACCAATGGGTCACCTAGCAACGGGACCTACAGCTTATTGTGGGATCCAAACCCCATTATATCGAGAAATGAATTTCTATCACCAGAAATAAATTCCTCTGTTTCCGAGTTGGCCGACCTGAATGGCAGCCGAGCGCGATAACCACTTGTCAAACGAGGAAGTAGCCGAGCCAAAACTAGTTCTTGCATTCTAATTGTAAGAAAGAGGTTTTCCCAACCCTGACCTACCGCAGTTTTAAGGAGGTTGTCCTGCCACGTGAAGTAACACTTGACCCCCGTTGCTCTTCGCTCTGTCCTACCTGCTGCTTGCCTCACGACCAAAGCACGGTGATTAATTGATTGTGTCTATTAAACCTGGCGTTACAACATCTAGGTCACTGACACCGAAATAAATTTAAATAGAAAAAATTAAATTTAAAATAAATTACATATAAAAATATCTAAAAATATATGTTTATAAATATATTTGTTCAAATGTATAAATTCTTACATAGACAATCTGTGTATAACCTAAATTTTGTTGAGGCTCGCTTCCCACATAAAGATATATAACTACTCTATATTACAATCCTTTCCGAGAATTGTAACTCGAATAAATCTACCTTCTTTGTCACGTCCCCAAGACAGGAACACATGTCTCAAATTCCCAAAACTGGGACATTCAATCTGCAAATGTTTCAGGGAAACGTTTGTGGCAGCATGTTCCATGACATTAATTCCAGTGCAAGTCTCTACAGGAATCTCAAGGGGTCATATGGAAGTAATTTTGGAATATACAAATACGTTATATATTCCGTAAGTATAGAATATATAAATACGTTATATAGTCCATAAGTAAGTATGTATTATAAATTCGTTATATATTCCATAAGAAAGTATAGAATATACAAATACGTTATATATTCCATAAGTAAGTTTGGAATATATAAATACGTTATATATTCCATAAGTAAATATGGAATATACAAATACGCTATATATTCCATACTTACTGAGAGTCATGACGATTACGTTATATATTACATACTGACGGAAAATCAGGAAGAGTTGATGGAAAGGAACGATGCATAACAAGCATAACCCAATTGGAGTATAACTTAGGAATCTCCCCTCACTAAATGACGGTTCGTTGCGAAAAGAACTAAAGAATAGCCAGGGAAGAGAAGAATCGTTCGCACACCAAGAAAAATTTTATTAGTTTTACTCATTTTATTAATTACTTCCATAGAAATAACCTAACAAGAATCACAAAACCAACCATCAGTCCATCTACTTTACAACATCTTATGCAATCAATTTCAACGAGCCGAGGTCTTAAAAGAATAAACAAAACAGCCAAATCTATCGATCAATTTACCTGCCACGCCTGCGGTTTATATGGACTTACAAAACACCGACAAAAGAAGGTCGTAAAGCGCTCATATGACATTATATTCATGTTAACATTACTACAAAACGCAGCAAAGTCATAACATACTGTTTGAATGACATCGCTCTGTTATTTTCACCTCAACACACAATGTAAGTATGCATGTGTGGAGAGAGAGAGGGAGAGAGAGGAGGGGGTGGGATTTGATGCCTTGTACTGCAATACTTTCGATTTCTCATTCTATTCACAGGGATAAACCGTGAATGAGCTCTGCATATGAAATAGTCAGATTTAAAAATCTATTTAAGTATTACAAGAACAATCCCTCTTAAAAAAAGAGAGAGAAAAAAAACAAAGAACCTTCCATTCTGATAAAGCGACATTTGCATAATGTTAAATAAGAGGATTATATTCATGTGCTTGTCCTTACACTAAAAACCACTCTGCCTTTTACAGTTGTATGACAAGGCTCGTTCAGCCTACCAGAATGTTTACTCCTCGTATACAGACGCAGTTGTATATTATCCACCATTAAAATCAAAACTCGCATGTTTAATACTTATGAAGTGAAAGTGAATGAGAACGAGGCGTGATCCGACCTCCAGCCTACTCGGGATGCATGCCAGATTTGCCCCTTGCGCATAAGTTGAAAACATTATATATTTCTAACTTTTGACGTGAATAAAAACGTGCTAAAATCTACGGTCAAATAGAGCTTTGTTTCACCAACGAAAATTAAAATAAATATGCTATATTTTATTAGAAATAATTTTTCTGTACTGTTTAACATGAACATTATTCATTTTTTTTACATTTTCATTCCCATAATTAGATCATACACATCCTATCCTCAAATTCCTGTATCCTTGAATCAAGGCAAAACACCTTTTTCAGACCTTTTTAGGCTCTTCCAATGACCTCTCTTACCCCCAAACAACAACAA
Organism: Macrobrachium nipponense; assembly: GCF_015104395.2. Classification (NCBI taxonomy): domain Eukaryota; kingdom Metazoa; phylum Arthropoda; class Malacostraca; order Decapoda; family Palaemonidae; genus Macrobrachium; species Macrobrachium nipponense. The sequence continues at coordinate 97,449,258 of NC_087202.1, forward strand.
CAAAGTAGTTTGTAGACTTACTCCCTCAATAAGCGAAACTCACTCCCTGAGTAAGCAAAAACTGAAAGCCGAATTAAGCAAACTGTGAATGAGTTGCATGCGGACAAAGTAGCCAGGCTGAAGAATGCTGATAAAACGACAGTGTTGTAAAAAGTTGTGACTTAACTGTAAAAAGAGAGTGAAGATGATATATCAAGTGGTAAACCAAAAGCTAGCAAACGGGGAAACACCCGGGCGAAATGTGAGGTCATGGCCTACACGTTTTGAACAGATTGAAGCATACGGAAGAGTAATGCACAGATGGAGAGGTATGAGGTGCATTTGTACAAGCTGAAAAAAAATAATAGACTTGGTGAATGGCGTGTGACTTATGCCGGGCCAGTGACGACTTGTTGCCGCCAGCCTTCGAGTTTGTTTTTGTAAAAGTAGTTCTCAGACTTTTTATTACCAAGGAGGAGGATTTTTTTTTTATTTATATAGATTTTTGGTATAATGCCAAGCACTGGGGCAACTAAGGCTATTCACTGCTGAAACGGAAATTGGCAGTAAAAGGTTTGAAAGAACTGTTAGGAGAGGGTGGACAGTAAGATGAAAGAAAGATAATATGAACGGGGGTACAGTAAAAAGAATGAAAGCAGTTGCAGTTAGGGGCCGAAGGGACGCTGCAAAGAACCTTAAGTAATGCCTACATTGCACCGAATGAGATGCACTGACGGCACTACCCCCTACGGATCCAAGGAGGTTGAATAAACCTATTTAACCTCCTTGTTTATTACCACGCCCGCTCTAAGAGTTGGTCCTTACACCCACGCCCCACTTGCATCTATGAGTAAAATCGCACTCCCTCCCCCCCCCCCCCCCCCCCCAGATTTAAAGGAAAATTAATAAAACAAGAGAAGGATAAGGGTTTTCGAGGGATAAGGAGGGAGGTCAATAATCACAAAACATGGTAAACCCAATGTGTCTAACTAGAGTAGTAGACTATAGGAAACTGACGTTATTAGTTCCTCATTCTTGTGAAGAGAATAACGAATATAATTATAGAATTTTACAATTTCTCCTACGCCTCCGCCCCCCGGTTGAGAACCACTGCTATAAACCCTTCTGCAGTTTTTTTTTTCTCCGCAGAGGTGTTTCATAATTGACATAGCAGTTGCAACGAGAGCGCGGCAAAGACCTCTGTATTTGTTTGCTACTCGGTACACTAACAGCTTTTGGGTTTCAAATACTTTTAAACGGAGTCACGTTTATTTTCTTAGGGGACAAGTTAATTTATCACCTTACTAAAATATAATAACAGTCGAGATATTCTTACGCTGCTTGTGAATGATACGCTTAACATTTAAGCAGAGGGACATCTGTAGCCATACTCACCAAGTTTCACAGACCTCAGAAAAAGAACAAAGAGAGAGAGAGAGAGAGAGAGAGAGAGAGAGAGAGAGAGAGAGAGAGAGAGAATGTCTCAACCATAGAAACTGTCGCGATATTCTGTGAATTTTCCTTCTTTCAAGAAAAAACATTCAAGAATTAGTTTAAAAGCTGTAACATCTATAATGGTGGTTGGCAAAAGAAATCCGGCAACCACAGCTTCATAGCACGATTAAGATCTCCTTAGATTAATACATAACAAAACTAA
>NC_087202.1:97453393-97551764 GCF_015104395.2 Macrobrachium nipponense
TATTAAACAGTTCTGAACATTTTTTCGCATTACTTTTCAACTGTCTTCCGACCATGGCTATATCAATTGTACAGTAAAAAACAACAAAAAGGTGAAGAGACAAGACAGACTTTAAGATGCAAAACGTATCTCCACTGATCAAAATAACAATGCATGTCTCGTAAGACAGTAAAAGAGTTTGTCCCAAGCGCACAGAAAGTACACTCAAGGTTACCGGAGGGTATATATGTATGTGTGTATGTAGCCTTGTGCTTCCTTCTAACGGGGCAGAAGTGTAAAACACGCGGGGTGAAAGTAACATGGCCCCGGGGAACATTCTTCTCAGTAATAACGTCAACGTTCATGCCACGGAGCTTCTCAGATTCAAGGTTATTTCTCTTGATGGGAAATTTAAAAAATATTCCCGCGTTTTTATTCTTTGCAAAGGCACACCAATATGCAGTGTGTGTGCCTCTCTATCGAACTTCTGTTCCTGAGGTTCTTTGTCCTTCACATCGCTGGACAGGGGAACAGTCTCCCTCAGGGCGTTGGTATTTTATTATTTACTTACGTTTTTTCATCTATTTACATATTAATTTGTTATTTTATCCCTTCTTTTCAGTAACTAATCTTTTTTTCCTATATCTCCTATTACCTTCTGATACTTCTTTCAAATGAACGCCATATCCTTTGGAAGCAGAATTTCAAGTCAAAGGTCCATGTCGGCCCCTTCCATATAGAATGGGCTTCATGTTCTGAATAATAATAATAATAATAATAATTATAATAATAATAATAAACTAATAATAATCCAATAATCAATACTAATCAGAGAAACCATTCGGCAATACTCTGATTTTGTATCACTTCCCTGAAAGTAAAGCCACCTTATCAGTGTCAGTGAAAAATCTTCATATTAAACAGACGATAAAAGACGTTAATTAATCTATTGATTTTTCCTCTCATTTTATATATTAAAACTGATAATAAGAATTATAATAATCTTACAACTCAGATTTCAAAGAAGAGGCTTAAAATGTGAAAAAATGGCAACTTTCAACACAACTTACTACATCTTAACGTAAACTTTATCTGAATCTCCTTTACTTCCCTCCTAAACGTACATAAGAAAGAAAGAAAAAAAACAACAAAAGAAAAAAACAAGACTTTCTATTTGCACTTTCACTGCCTCTTGCCAAAGGGTTTCACTTCCTCACCCGACTGCAAAGCGTATAGCAATGAAAGTTGCCGCTTACGGTAAGTAGGTAGGCAGTTTCAACGCTCGCACTATTGAAATGGAATTCGTATACAACCGAATAATCACGAAATCGGTGCAAACAAGTTCAGTAGCTTAGGGAGTTAAGCATTTGGATTGGAATCTCCTACTAGATCGTAGGGGACAGTCGAAATGAACATTCCATTATAACAGGATCAGTAACCCAACGGCTTTTCCTTGCTCACACTTTGTTACCTTGGCTCACATATTTCCGGTCGAACAGAAGATAGAATTTAGGCCAAAGGTCAAGCACTGGGACCTATACAAGGTCACTCAGCGCTGAAACGGAAATTGACAGTAAAAGGTGAGAAAGGGGCGACACAGGACGAGATCCTCGCAGGTGCACTATGAATCAATTGTTAGGAGAGGTTGGAAAGTAAGATGGGAGAAAGAGAATACGAAAGGCGGGACAGTAAAAGGAACGTAAGGGGTTGCAGCTAAGGGGCCGAAGGCACGCCGCAAAGACCATGATCGCTTACGGAAAAGAATACCAATGAGCGTAATGCACTACAACGCCACAGAGAAATTATCCGGACATTGACCCACTCCTAGGGGTGGCTGAGTATCCCGACCAGGCCCTCCTATCCTACCTTTATACCATTTCGTGCACCGATTAAACGCCACGATGGTAGTCCTTACAGCATCTTGCCTCTTCTGGCAGGAAGTTCATGAGTATATCTAACTTTCGCTTGAATATGTGTGCTGATCGATTTGCGAATGGTCGAGAAGCAGAATGGGAGACACTTGCATTACATAAGTACCATGAGAGTCAGTGATGGTGCTCGACAATTTCTGCCGAGTCATGTATATGGAATAATGAAGCCAATGGGAGGGTTGTCCAGCGTCGAGAGTGCCTATGATATGGAAAGTTTGGGGGCCAGAGCATCTGACGCCACTTCTGTCACTACGTTGAACTGAAGAGGAAAGGTGTTAAGTTTTAATGGGTGTAATGGTAGATGTGGAACAACCCTCCTGGAATTTGAAGATGTATCAAATTTCAAAGTATTCATGCCTCTGCGGAACGCTGCTAACTTTCATCAACGTCGGATCAGAGGAATTTATTTCTGATGATTAGAAATTAATTTCTTGATATAATGTGGTTCAGATCCCACAATAAGCAGTGCGTCCCGTTGCTAAGAACCCAATTAGTTCATAGCCACGTAAAAATATCTAATTCTTCGGGCCAGCCCTAGGAGAGCTATTAATCAGCTCAGTGGTCTGGTTATACTTTTCATCACCATTAATTAGTATGGTAGTGAAGAATGTTTTATTTTCAAATAGTCTATCCATGCGGACAGCTTACGACAGTTTGGTGTGATTCTGTCTGGTCTTCAGCGATGATAACTCCGGGTCTTTTATTAGGAGCTGCATGGGAATGCCCTTTACATCTGGATCAAATTAAGTGGTCAGAGTTTCATGATGTCACACCAAAGAGTAGGCTATTAGGCGGCGACCAGCCATAAGGCAAAATTGTGCTCATAAAAAATTCCGATGGCATTACTTGTCAGAAGCAGACAGTCATGCTAGAGTTACACCTTATAGGTAACTTATTAGGGTGTTGGTCAGTCTGGATTTGGATTTTTTGCAAAATATGGGCCATTTTTGCCCAAAAATGTCCAATTTTACCCAAAGTCTTATTAAATTTACGTGTTTTTTTTTTATATATACAAGCACTATTTAGACATTTGCAAGCCACCAACCAGTACAAATCCTCGCTTCACATATTAAATATCAGGATACTAGATGTTGGCCTCTCAAAACATATATTTTTACAAAATATGGTTCATTTTTTGGTCATTTTTGTTCAGAACTGAGTAAAATCACCATAAATTGTTTTTAAAAGCAACGTTTAGCTTGTTACAAGCTACTAACTAGTAAATATTGACTCATAAGTTTTCCACATACAAGTGCAAGAATGATCCTTGGGTATTATGCCGAATGAATGATGATGAAGACCGAAATGCTCCATGTTGGTCATGATTCAATGAAGCAACAGGCGCACTTAATCCACCTCTAACAACCACGGGCATGCTTCCTATTTTCCGAGCACCTGCAGATAACAGTGACACAATTACTTCCATTGTGAACCGCCGGACATCGACTACGATAAGCGTTGGTTTGGATGCTGCTCCATCCAAGCTAATCTTCTCTGTATCGTCCAATTTAGTATGTGTGTTGCCGAGGTAACAACTGCTGATGTTTGAAGCGTTCGATTGGAGCAACTGTATTAGAAAGGTTAAGTATATCTCAGTTTAACCAGACCACTCAGCTGATGAACAGCTCACCTAGGTCTGGCCTGAAGGATTAGATATTTTGACGTGGCTAGGCACATCGAGAAATGACTTTATCACCAGAAATAAATTCTTCTCGTTCCGCGTTGGCAGAACGGGGAGTCAACTGTATTACAACCAGGTTCTTACAGCCGCCTTTCTTGGAGCTTATTGCATAGTAGGAAGTGAATCACTCTGAAGACATGGCGAAGTCAGGGTGAATAGTGTTAATTTTGCTGCCTGAGAGAGAGAGAGAGAGAGAGAGAGAGAGAGAGAGAGAGAGAGTCATGCATGCCGAACCATGACCAGGCTTGTAATTGATCTGAACAAAGGGTAAAAGAAGTGAAGCACAAATTTCACAGGAAGTGCAAAGGCAGCGATCACGAGAACGCCATTTGGAATATGAGCTCTCAGCCTAATTAGACCGTTCTAGGAAAGCTCAAAGGTAAAAGAAGGTTTGTCAGATCATCAAAAAAAAAATTTTTAATTGTTACAAAATACTGTAATAACGGACGGTTGTATGAGTTTAAAAGTCTATTACTTTTTCACCCCCCTTCGGTTAGCATATATGAAAATATATTAATTCCGAGGTAGAGCGAATTGGATATTAAAGGGCATTTGTAGTTCAATGCATGTATATGAATCATTTACTGGTCCTGAAACATCGGACAAATAAAGTATAATGGACAAAGGAATTGCCATTCCCATACTTGCTTATGTATATATATATATTTATATATATATATTTATATATATATATATATATATATATATATATATATATAAATGCTTAAAAATCGCTGTGACTTCATTAAATAATCGAATACCAAAGGAAAATGATAGTCAGATAGTAAAGACGAAAGCGCTTGGGTTTCTGACTACCATTTTCCTGTGGTATTCGCATATATATATATATATATATATATATATATATATATATATATATATATATATATATATATATATGTGCATAAAAAAACCACAGTAGATGCACGTGACTTCATTAGATAAGCGAATACCACAGGAAAATGATAAGCAGAAATCCAAGCATTTTATAGTAAAGACGAAAGCGCTTGCATTTCTGCATATCATTTTCCTGTGGTATTCGCTTATATACATATATATATATATATATATATATATATATATATATATATATATATATATATATATATATATATATGTATCTTTCAATTACCACTTTACCGTCCGCATTCTCCCCAACGATCGCCGCAACACTAAACCAGCCGATATTCTAGGTAGATTGCTGTTATCAAATGATTGTAAAATATACCACAAGCAACCAATGCATAGCTGGCGCCATCACAATAACAATTTCCAAGAAATCAAATTGCGTCCCAAACAAGACGGAAAAAAGGGGAAAAAAGTCTAAACGAAGTCAGGTAACGACTTCACATCAGACATAATACTAACGTAGTCAAGGCTATACATTCGTAGACAAGCGAGCGTATCAATGACCTTCCCTTGGAAGGCAAAAAGAATGCGAATCGGGCGCAGACGTGTGACGCACCCGGAGTTTCGAAGCTCCTTTGTCATTCTAGGAAGATGTACGTATGTAGTAATAGAGTTAAGAAGGGCTTGAAACCCAGTTGCCAGGACGAATAATTCCTCGCATCCGTCATGGCAGACGAGGCAGCGACGGCCGACTCACACCCCACCCCGACATTTCATGTATAATATGGAGGTGTCACGGTACAGGCCTCAGATGTAATAAATAACAAAACGCGAACTTAATTTTTTATGAAGATTACAAAGAAGTTAATCATTCATTACCAAATGGGGACGAATACTAAACAGGGCTCCAGAACCTTTCCCTTTTCCACAGGCGTTACAGAACGTCAATCAAATTCGTTTACCCAAACCAAGACTAGTTAAGATAAATACATTGAACGGAAAAAGTATATCTTGGTTTAAGCAGACCACTGAGCTGATTAACAGATCTCCTAGGACTGGCCCGAAAGATTAGATATTTTCACCTAACTAAGAACCAATTGGTTACCTAGCAACCGGACCTACAGCTTAGTGTGGGATCCGAACCACATTAAATCGAGAAATTAATTCCTATTCACTAGAAACAAATTCCTCCGACTCCACGTTGGCAGAGCCGGGGAGCGAACTCGCGACGACCGAAATGGTAGGCGAGTACGTTAACCACTCGTCCAACGATGAACTGTAGTAAGTAACAAATAAATACAATTCAACTCTAGGGGGTAGAAGATCAAACGGGCAACTAATTAAATGCGAAAAAAAAAAAAACTTGACCAAAACCCAGTTTCTCCGTTCTCCGTTGATACAGTACTATACACAACTGAAAGCCTCCTTTACACATCTACTGCATGAAATCTGGATCATTTATCAATTAATTATTAGAGCATCCCTGAATTCACAGTAAAACCCTTCATATTTCAGTTGACGTGGTTATCCACTCTAATTATTATTACAGATAGAAAACGGGCCCCACCTCAAATAATCCCAGGTCTGCCAACAAAGTTCAATTTAAAAACTGTATAAAGTGATAAATATCTTGATTAACAAGTTGTTATTTCCAGTTGTCTAATGACCTGATAGTATGGATGGGGTGTGTGTCAACTAATACTGCCCTCAAAATTCCAAATATACCGAGCAGATGTTAAAGGGGTCATCTTTTCGCTAAAAGAAAAATTGTCGCGTCTCAAAGCCTGTCACAGAGAATAAAGTTGAATCTGTAACAAGGCTTGATCCGACCTCCAGCTGACTTGGGACACGTGCAAGATTTTCCCCTCATGAAACTATATTCCTAACTTAACGTAAATTAAAACGTGCTAAATGAAATGAGAATTAAAATAAATACGCGCTGTATTTCATTAGAAATATTTTTTCTATACTGTTTGACATGCACATTATTTATATTCTACATTTTCATACTAATAAATAAATCATAAATATCCTATCCTAAAATTCCTGTATCTTTAACTCTAAGCGAAACACCTTTTTCAGACCTATTCAGCTTTTCCACAGGGCTTTCCAATAACCCCAACAACAAAAACAACAACAACAAACTACAACAAAGTCGTTTGTAGGCTTGCTCCCCGAGTAAGCCGAAAAGGAGAATAGCAACTGAACCCAAAATTCGTTTCCTAAAATACTTGGGAATAATCAAAATCAAGCATCCGTTTACACAACAGTATAATAATTCAGAACCAAAAAGGCATTTCATTCCTACATCAAATAACAAATAACTTCTTCTCAAAGAACTCTCGCCCCTGAAGATGCATCATCAAAGGAGAGAGAGAGAGAGAGAGAGAGAGGGAAAGGGATAGAGAGAGAGAGAGAGAGAGAGAGAGAGAGAGAGAGAGAGAGAGAATCGCACAAATACAAGGATCTAACTTTTTCTTGAGACATCTCCCACAACGGTGTCTGGCCGTTCAAGGGCTTCAAGAGTCCTGCAGCTATTGCGAGGTCCCGTGATCCTCGGAATAAAAGGTACCTCTTATTATGCACTTAAACCCCGTTTCTGGCATAAACACGAGCAACCAAGAACAAACTTTGGGCTGGCTATTTACTGTTTATTTATTCATACATTTCGTGTATTTCCATATGCCCATTTAAATATATATATATATATATATATATATATATATATATATATATATATATATATATATATATATATATACTCTGCATGTATGTTAACATACACAATCAGAGCACAAGCACAAGTAAAATAGAAGTAAATGAAAGAAATGATTGATAGTGTAACAGAAAACACAAAGAAAATGTATGAAAAACACACATAAATTGGATATGAAGTTCTCCTTTATTATCTTCGGCCTATTCAATAATACCTAATATTAGTGCGTTTATTCTCCTGTCACAAAGGAATACCTTGGGGGAGGGAAGAAAGGTTATAAGAATTACATCAGTCATTTAGACACGAATGACATGTTCTTACGCAATGAATAACCATTAGCTATGAATAAGTGATTCTTTCCCCAAGAAAAATTTTCATTTTATGTCAGAATGTTCATCTGGACTTGACCGTTCTCAGAGAATTTAGAAAAAAGAAAAAGGCCTCTGGGTTTGTTTTTCGGAGGAAAAAAGGCAGCGGGAAAGAGTTCATTGAACTCTTTTATAGCACTTGGAGATGCAAGTTGGGTGTCCAAACATCGTCGACCTGCTTTGATCATTCAACACATCCCGAGGGAACTTCGATTCCCAAACTGGTTCTCTTACTCAAATTTTATCTCTTCCTTCCCACGCTCTCCTATCTTGGGACTTGCTTTTATAACACTTCTTCTCCCATTAAATCATTTCACTTCTGGCCCAGTTGTTAAACTGGAGCAGAATGATATGTTGCAGAGAACAACACTTCATCCATTACCAGTTACGAGCTGCTATGAAGCAAGAGCCCGTGCCAGTACAAAGCTGGATTAATCTAACGACGACCACTACCCGCTTTGACATGACAGCGATTTTCAGCGTCTGCTTGACACCACACCAGATCACCGTGCTTCACCTGACACAGTCTTCGCACATCGCCTTAGTAAATATCCAATGTCTTCCCCCCTGTATCTAAAATCACAGATAAGCTTTCGTGGAAACTTAATCCAGCCTTTCCGTTACTTCCATTTAACCAATAAATACATAAGGCATAAAAAGACAAAAGTAGATGCGGTGAAAATTGTACATAAACTAAGGCAAAGAATCTTAGAGCTTTTTTTTAAGGTACGTTAGTATTTCCTTAACGTCCAGGGTGTGGTCGGCGCGCCACCACGAGTTGAGCAGAGGTCCACTGAAATGTACATTATATCTATACAATATCATTTTCTGTGACTGGATACATCTAGTTCTATGTTAAATGTTCTTTAGCATTCATCTCAACAGACAGAGTGAATACACAGGTTCGTTTGTCTCTGCATCTGTGAAACGCGTCAAGTCATTCACTAAAATCTGACATAAGAGATTTTCCATCATCGATTTGACTCTTACAATCATTTTTAACGAAACTAGAGATATTATACAGAGCAGTGTACCTATTCATTTATGACGACTTTGTTTCATACGGAGGATTTGCCTTTGCTATATTCTAAAATACAAATTAATTTTCTTCAAATCCTTAATAAGATACTGTATACACGTATTTCAGCGTAAAATATTTAGAAGAAAAAAAATACCGCCTTTCTCGTAGCGTTATCAATCAGATTTCAAAGTGCGGTCAAGTGTCTCATAGCTTTCTTTTCTTGTCTTCCACCATCTTCATTTCTTGCCTAAAAACTAAGAAACCAGTTCTCCTATCCAATTACACCTGAATCTTTCGAGACCCAAGGCGAGTGGTTTCGAAGCAGAGACAGTCATACTCTGGCGTAAAGAAATTCAATGTCATACAAAGCCTTAAAGTTCAATTGAATATACAATTTGAATAAAAGGAAATCAGGTTACAACGTCTGGAATTTTTCAGACTTCGCATTGGAGAAAACATTGTATAACCAGATTCACAGGACGTAGCACGAAATAAATTCATATCTCTCTAAAAAGGAATACTCCCCGTTGTGAAGCTTGATGAAGGCTGGGTAGGTACGTATATCCAATAAAAAAAAATACAAGGATTAACATTTAAATGTATCAACATTACCTCCACGGCAAAAAACAAAGGCCTGTCAAGCAGGGAATCCCCGACTCCCGTGTAAGACTGCCTCAACAGAAAATGCCTCATTGGCTGCAGTCTGCAAAAAAGCCCTTGGGCAGAGTGAGAGTGGGCTGGGAGACAATGCTGCCTGACCCCTGCTGCCATCTCAGAAGCAGCTCGAGACTCAAGGAGTTCTGCTGCCCCCACGACAACAGAGACATACACTCATTCTAACCAAGGTCCTTTGCTTCTAAATAATGACAGGTAAGGACGAGCCTTTTAATTTATCCCAAAGACAAAGCTGAGCGGGGTACCAACACAATGACGTCCATATCCGAAGATGTCTTCACAGGGGTATAGCGAAGCTGGAGACATGAGTTTTAGTGTAGGCGCACTGGACGTTCATTAGCCCCAAGGTCGCCACTTTTCTTTCCGATGTTCCTTTCCCGATGCATCAAAGTGAAAATTGATCTTAAATGACGACGATTTTTACATCATGTGATTATATATATATAATTATATTTTATATAAATATATATACAAATATATATATATATATATATATATATATATATAATATATATATATATATATTATATAATATAATAGACTATATATATATATATATATATATATATATATATATATATAATCCCGATATAAAAAAATCGTCGTCATTTAAGATCAATTTCACTTTAATGCATCGGGAAAGGAACTTCGGAGAGAAAAGTGGCGACCTTGGGGCTAATGAAAAATTTCAGACGTCGTAGCCTGATTTCCTTTTATTTATATATATATATATATATATATATATATATATATATATATATATATATATATATATATATATAATGTGAAAGATGTTTCTCATTGCGATTTATGTTGTAGATGTCCTGTTCGCATTGCTCATATTGTCTCTTTTCTTCTGTCCTTGCTGCTAATTATTCCTTTCGAGCAGTAAACTAATTTAGTTTCTCTCATTCCATCGACTTCTAGACGTCGTGGGAGGCATATCCCTCTTCTTCTTGTGAAAGGTATATCGATCGCAAGTAAAATCTACCTGTGAAATATGGGAATCAGAGTCCTGCATTTATGTTCACTATTTTACAAGAAGATTTAATAAACTTCATAAAAAAAAAACCTTATCTGTATTTACGAAGTGACAGATGTTTGACTAAGGTCTGTCGTTTGGTCAGCCTACATAAGTTTTCATTTCCTTTACCCCGTGCTTAGTGCTCTATAATGCACTGATGCTAAATAATAAAAGTCAAAATGAAATGCATACAAAATTTCAATAATGTTAATAAAAAAATAGAAAACAGAGATAAGTACGACAAACAGGAAGTTCCATATAGCGTACTTTCCCTCGACAAGAAAAAGTTCGTGATCTAACGGCACATATGAGTGGGAGAGCGAATAATGGTCCACTACTAAAAAATACTGCACAATCACGAGTAGACATTGGCCCTCCGGCGATCTGATATGACAGACATCAGAGCAGATATAAAAAATGGAGCGCGCAATCACCTGTACTGTTATGAGTTCCTGCCTCACCATCTACGCGCCATCAATGGAACTATTTTTAAACATGGCAATGAATCAAGAGAATTGTAATTAAGTTCACGAACAAGACATTATAAAGCTTAGGTGCCAAGATGACGGTAGGAAACAGGAACTAATCTCACTTTTTTTTCGCTCTTTCTGGCAAAATAATATTACAGCATATAATCCCGGAAGGTTGGAGAGGAAAACCCGAATCCCATCTTCTAGTTCTCCCACCTGAGTTTCCTGGTCTGGATTACTTTTTTACAATGGAAATTCGATCGTTTTCCTTCCTGCTCCCTTCACGTCCCTTTTGGTCCCCTCCTCGCCTCCGGACCCTAAAGCACCCACCCGAATATTTCCCTGCAGCTTGCAACGAAGTCAGTGATCTAAACCCCATGACTCACCTTCCCTCGACCACTGTTACTCAGAAGACACACGTCTTGGTCAAGTATCCCCTCGTCCGGTAGGCCGGTAAGGGGTTAATTGAATTGAATATAGAGTTGAATATAGAATTTAGGCCAAAGTTCAAGTATTGGGACCTATAAGGTCATTCAGTGCTAAAATAGAAATTGACAGTAAAAGGTTTGAAAGGTGTAACAGAAGGAAAACCTCGCAGTTGCACTATGAACCAAGATTCTAGGAGAGGGTGGAAAGTAAGATGAAGAAAGAGAATGAGAAAGGAGGTATAGTAAAAGGAACGAAAGTGGTTGCACCTCCCGCGGTGCACTGTAAGCATTACTTAAGGTTCTTTGCAGCGTCCCTACGGCCCCTAGCCGCAGCACCTTTCATTCCTTTTAATATGCCATCGTTCACGCTCTTTCTTTCCACCCTCTCCTAACAATTGTTTCATAGTGCAACGAAGAGGTTTTTCTCCTGTTACATCTTTCAAACCAAAATTTTTACTCTCAGTTTCCCCACAGTGCTGAAGGACCTCATAGGTCCCAGCGCTTTGCATTCGGCCTAAAATTTATATTCCATTCCATTCCAAGCATACTCCACCCCAACTTTTTTTTTCTTTCTTTCTTTTCATAGACTTGTGAATTGATACGAGATTTCGGTCATGTTTCTTTTCATGTCACGTCATATCTGAACTATTCAACGCGTAAAACATCATTGTAGTAATACTCTGGTAGCGAAGTTACCTTGCGCGACATGACTCTCTGGACTCCAGCACGTCAAAGGCGCGCATGGTGCAGGTTAGCCAGCTGACCACTAAGAAATCACGACTTTTAAAAAGAAATTGCTGTCAGGTTTTGTGTCAATCACAGTATTTGAGATAGCTGATTTGCAGGAGCAATCTTTAATAAATAAATATGCACAGCAGCCGATTTCTGAAGAAAATGTTTTACAGTGGAGGGTTCAATATTGAAATGACGCAGTGAAAATCATGTCAAGCTAACGCGATTTAAATACTACATAAACTCACATCAACTAAAATGAAATGGCTTTCGTATTTCTCTCTTTATACGCAAAATTCAAAGTGGTCATGTACAAGACTTCTCAGTCAGTCACGTGAGCAAAGTAACAGTTCAGTTTCCTAACAATAGCCGCGAGTCATTTCTCCACTTGGCGCGACTTTCCTTGAAGTTAAGGAAATCTTTTTTGCCCAATAATTCAGAGGATATACAGGGCGAACGTGCCTCTCTTATCCAAGTAGGAAAAGATCATGTAACTGTTACTAAAGTCATGGGATACCCGAAAGACGCGCTATCATATCTCCTATAAATGTAGGAAAGAAAAGCATGAATCAGTGAAGAAAAATTCGGTTGCTGGATTTAAGTGCAAACGTAAACTTTGACTTAAATCGAACGTATTTCTTAACCATAGGCCTTTTATACTTGGCGTACCTTATTATAACAAAATAACAAAAACCTTTTTTTTTATTCGACTGAAATCATTTTGCTCCCAGTGACTAAACCTGTTTATAAGAGAAGCATGAGGTGCAGGACCTTTCAACATCCCCCCCTTGGGAGGGATGAATCGGATAGGGGGGAGGGGCAGCAAGCAGTCTACCAAGAACTGTTCATCCACCTCTTAAGATGAGTTCTGGAAAATTGCCACTTCATAAAGTTATCACGCTCATTTTTTATAATCTCTTCGGGGTCTTTCCTTGACAAAATATTATTGTATTTAGGTTTGGAACGCATTTCTAGAGAGAAGAAAGGATGCTAAGAGTAATAAAAATGTTGACGTTTTGAAACAATGCAAACTGTGGGTCATCCAACTACCGCAATTTGCGAGTCAGGAAGACTGATGAAGCACCAAGACATTTCTCCTGTATCTTATAGATATCAGGCGAACCTCGTCTTGTTTGAGAGATGGGCGTCAAAATGGAGAACATTTCAAATTTTCATATAAAAGTACTCATGACCAGGCAGACATGAATACATTTAAGAGGAGGAACGGAATCTTCTTCAGAAGGCACTGCAGCCGCTTGGAAAGCCATGATCCAGAATACCTGGAGGCTACACTGGAGGGCTTCTAGCAGATGCCTGACCTATTCACGACCGCAAACAAAAAGGCGAGCACTGCGAAAGAGGCTGCGCCTCACACTTTCCACATCTGGGAGCTATTTGCGCTCGATCATAGAGGGGAACTGGAATGCCAGATCAAGAGATTATTCCTAGGAATCTGGAATCATCTTTCACCTTACTAGAACAACCTCCAACCTCTAGGAGACTCCTAGAATCCTCTTCGGGCACCAGCTAAATGAAGTTCTTTATATCGTCTGCCAACTCATTCAAAAAGGGGACGAAAAACCTATTCATAAAAGATCATGACTATCAACAGTTCTCATTCTTCATCATCTCTGGTATACAAGAATCAACGCAGCTATTTTCACCAAGTGTTCAAATACGACAGATGGCAACAACATTGCAACAAAGCATAGTAAAAACCGAGGGGCGCTAAAGTCTACTGTCAAATAGAGCGTTATTTCACCAACGAAAATTTAAATAAATACGTTATATTTTAGTAGAAATAATTTTTCTGTGCTGTTTAACATGAACATTATTCATTTTTTAAAATTTTATTTCTAATAAATCAATCATAAATATCCTATCCTAAAATTCCTTTACATTTAAGTCAACGCGAACCTCCTTATTTAGACCTTTTTAGGCTTTCCTAACCCACAGCAACAGCAACAGCAACCACAACAAAGAAGTAACAAATGCAGAAACAACAGATCTACGTCTCTTTACATCATGGTCCTGGAATTTTCCCAACCAGTAGTACCTGTAAGCACAGGAAAAGGGCAATTTACACCTTCGTAAGATAACCTATCAGAAACTATATGACGAAAACATCTCGGGAGAAATATGCTGCATTGCGACTTACTTCAACCTTGAAAACGAACGAGCTCTTAAATCATGGATAACAGTGTCATTTCCTTTTATTCATCCTCTGGCTCCTTTGAGTGGCGACAGCTCATATATATATATATATATATATAATATATATATATATATATATATATATATATATATATATATGTGTGTGTGTGTGTGTGTGTGTGTGTATGTATGTATGTATATAGATATAGATAATATATTATATATATATATATATATATATAATATATCTATATATATTAATTTATTAGTTAGTACTATTTTAATTTAACTCCTCAGTAATACTGCATCATAATTAGTAATATTATTTTACAATTTAGTACTATTTATCATAATTAGTAATATTTTACATATAATTAATAATATTACTTTCATAATTAGTAATATTATTAATTTGTAATTTGAAATATTATCATTTTATCACTGTAATATTGTTATTTTTAGGGATTATCATCGCGTGCCGCTATCAAATCCTCTTTACACACACACAAACACACACACACACACACATATATATATATAATATATATATATATATATATATATATATATACATATACATATACATACGTATAATATATGTGTATAGTATATATATACATATATATATATAATCCTTAAAAATAACAATATCGCTAACCGTGATAAAATGATAATATTACAAATTACAAAATAATAATATTACTAATTATGAAAGTAATATAAATTATTTACAAAATTATATTACTAATTATGATAAAACAGTATTAATTATAAAATTATATTACTAATTATGATGCAGTATTACTAAGTATTAAATAATGTTACTAATTACGATAAAATTATATTACTAGTTATGACAAAATAATCATATTACTAATCACGATTAACAGTTATCGTGACCTTCGCCTCTTAGGAGAAAAGTTTCTTCCTCTCCTCCACACTTTACGAACCGCCTCGAAGGTCACTTGAAAAAGACCGTTCAAAATGTACTATAGATGACCATTAGGAATACTGTCATACTGCCGAAAAAGATTTCCGCAAACTCCCATGACGTCAGTGGCGTGAAAGAATGGTTCACACCATAGCAATGCCAGAGCACTGGAAGCTCTGCAATGGTAGAATAATCACCTTGTAACAAAGGACATGGCGATTACCTTCTCAACTGACTAACCTCTGAGAGGGTTTGATGACAACCACAAACAGAACGGCGGGCGGTGTATTATTATATTCAATGGATCGGCGAGCAAGTGGCATGTTAAGAGGTCTCGTAAACGATAATGTAACACTTAAGCAGTTCGTATCGCCAAGGATACCTTCATAGCTATTTTATTTACAATTCAAAACTATGTAAATGCCTACGGAAAATTAAACGCGGTAATTGACGTCATGACAGACAAAGGTATACCTACCGACCCCCTTACGTCATGAGTTTCTCTGCGGCGGAAAACCCAACCTTAGTTGGTCGAATCATCCCGAGCCGTGAACCGACTCGCTCCGGTTCAAACCAGATACGGGAGCGACTCGGCAACTCCGACAACTCCACTCCAATCTCCTTCACCAGGAGGCGAAGAGCGCAAGCCATCGCGACTCGAGAGTCTCCGAGAGGGTCTCGAACTACGAACTGAATATGATGTTTTGCAGTTTCCAACAAAACATTTTCATCATCGCCCTGGACATAAAGTGGTCCTTACACAATAAATCTATCTCCTACATTATTTTTTCTTGTGTGCTTCAAAATTCAATTTTAACATTTTCAGTAAACCTTGATGTTACATAATTCATTTAATAATTCACAAAACCAATTAACCCGCATTTCATGCATTTCCCTGCTGTAAGGTCCCTGATCAACCAGGCACGAAGCCAATGGCTCTGCCCATTTCTTGTTCTGTTTAATCTTAAACATTCACATCTCTTCCATCAAAACAATTGCAACACAGCTCCTAAGCACAAATTAATACCAACATACAAATGGGTGTTCTTGGGGTCGTGCTTAATACAAGCAAGTCATGTAAGTCATAGAAATGAAACAAAGGCAACTCCTAGATATCCGGTTTCAGTGTCTTACGTATCATAAAAAAAAAGAAAAAAAAAAAAAAAAAAAAAAAAAAAAAAAGGGCTGGGCTTGTTGCGCTCAGGTAAATTCCACGGATGCAGCTGAAATCTTCAAGATCGAAAGATGTGTCTTGTCGAGAATCTTCAGACAAAAGATACAACTGAAATGAAATCGTATACCAATGACAATACGAACTTTGTTTTTTTTTTTCTTTTTTTTTTGTTGTATGGTGTTTTTACGTTTCATGGTACCAGTGGTTATTCAGCAACGGGACCAACGGATTTACGTGATTTCCGAACTACGTAGAGAGAGAACTTCTGTCACCAGAAATACACATCTCTCATCCCACAATGGAATGCTCGAGAATCGAACTCGCGGCCAACGAGGTGGCACGCCAAGACCAAACCGACCACGCCGCTGAGGCGCTAAAACGAACTCTGTCTACTATAATGAAGTGCTCAAAATAGAAGACTATATCTCTGGAATCCACAAACCAACATTTTAATTAAACAATCTAAGCCATGAAGGTACTATACGACCAAACAATTTTCTGATAAACGCTATTCCTCAAGAATCTTAGAAGTTCCAAAAGATCAGCACTGGTAGAACCGGTGCCCTTAAGGGGGACCTTGGAAGTTATACTTGACGCTAATTTCGTCATTCCTCCAAAGAGAAACCTGAGGCTAATTCTAATTTAAGAACTGCATCTAGCAATTGGAAATTATATTTGTATTCAGTATATGCATCGGCGTATAGCACGGAAACATTCTCTTGCATCCAGTAGATCTAAACTCCATTGAACAATAATTATTATTCAGCGTGAATGATAATCCGGGAACAAAACTTCGTGAGACAGCCTTCAACATCCGAATGTAACTTTCATGTGTAAAATCCAAAGTCAGTTGAATTCTCAATTGCGCTTTAGCCAGCCAACCACAGGTGCCGGTGGAGGTCGGCCATTTTAACGAAAGGGTTGATTCCTTGATTCCCCATACGAGACTAATCTTCCAGACAGAATGACTCGGTGGGAAAAGCTCTCGGCACAACGCCATGTGAATATTACTCAATAAGTCAAAATATTAGAAAGCAACCATTTCTTGGCTATAATCGACATTTTCTTATTTGGATAACAGAAGAAAAAAAGACGAGAAAGCATAAGTATGACGTGACTTTTAATACAAAACATGTTGAAAACGTAATCTTGTTATCTGGATATTTAGTTCTTACGTTTAGCGGAATGACGCGCCATTTTATGAGCAAGTATCGGTACCATGACTGCTGAATCTAGCCGCAACTCAAGCGACAAAATGCAGAGGGAAGAAAAAATATAGAAAATGAACGCAAAATTATGAGATACTGAACTAGCGCCAAATACGAGTATGTAATTATAATCTGCCTAAACAAGTTGAACCACTGCATCACCCAACATGCCACGTACCACGGAAGAATAAATGCTGCAAATTCGACCCTAAAAATCATCAAATGGCAATGAGACTCCCGTAATTAGAGTCCAGTAAGCCAATTATCAAAAGCTGGAGAGTTACTCTCGACAACAAAGAACGCAAAACATCCCCCGAGCATATCTTTCAAATGCAAAGCGAGTGCTGATGATCGTGGCGCTTGACGTGCTCGAAATGACGAAACGGTTAAAACCCTTTTGTAGCCGAATTCTGCAGAGCGCGATCCGTATGGAAGCCAGGCCTTGCAGGTCGTGCGTGGTTCACCAGACCTCATGCACAAGGAGATATGACGACTCCTGTTTCCTCAAATGTGTTTCCCTGGAACCCTCCAAGCAGCCTTCGCCAGACCGTTCTTTTTTCCTCCCAGACAGTCACTCTCTACCTTCCTCCTCCCCCTCCTCCTCCTCTTCTTACCCCTCCTGCCTTGTCGGTTCGGTGGAAGGCTGCTATTTCCGGACGCCACAAAAAGAAGCTCATGATACTTGCGGTAATGAATGAAGAAACGTTCCAAGTTGATACAAGCGATGACTGATAAGGATACAAAAGTTCCTAAAAATGTCCTGATATATACAGCCATTCATTTGACGTCCAACTCGGTTACCTCAACCGCAAAACAGCTTTGAAAATGGACAATTTCAAAATCAACGTTTTATTTTCTCATCATGTAACCTCTATTCAACGTGTTAAGCTTCACTACCACCTTTCATAAATATTCAAATATAGTCATATAAGCACGCGTCCTTATGTACAGAGAGAGGAGAGAATTATAATCACATATATGAACATATATTGTTTATTTATGTGTGTGTACATATGTATGTATATGTGCATTTGTATATATGTGTATATATACATTATACTATATATATATATATATAATCTATATATATATATATATATATATATATAGTATATATATATATATATATATATATATATATGCAACAAACGCCAAGCAACCATAAACAAGCCTTTCTTTGAATTAACTGCCAATGGCGAGACTTTTTCTCATTATAATCCCATGACTGTTTCTTTCCAGGTAACCTTCGAATTTCTCTCCCTATTTCCGTTTCCCTGTTTCGTATATAACCCTTCCGTTAGAAAAAGGGTTTGGTTTTTTCAATGTTGTTTATCTTATTCTTCAGTCGATGGATATATATATATATATATATATATATATATATATATATATAATATATATATATATATATATATAATATACGCACATCTATATATATTACGCTCAACTGAAGAAAAAGATAAACAAGGTTAAACAAAAGCAAAGCTGATAGGTCCCAGCGCTTGGCCTAAACTTTATATTCCCTTTCCATTCTATTGATGGAAACTCGGATATAAATGGAATGATTTGTCATTTGATAAATAACAACATAATAAAACAAATGATTAAAAAATTCTCTACGTTTGATATCTGATTTTGATTGCATAACAATTTTCGATGCATTGTTCATAATTCAAGTTATATAAATATATGTGTAAATTGCCTTTGCTGTAATGTACATGGTTTTGGTGGAGAGGTATTAGCATGCTAATTAATACCTTCCATTTGATGTATGTCTTTTAATATATCAATAAATGTTTTTGAATTTGAATTCCATTCCATACCACCGCCTACATGCCCGTTAAATACACTCGGGGCAAGGTACAAGAATGGTCTTGGCAGTGGTTGTAATACCGTTTGCGAAGTGAGTGAAGCATCGTAAAAATTATAAATAAAAAGTCTTCAGTCCTCTCCCCTTGGCATATTTCCGTGTGGAAATATGCGCGTAAAGAGCAATTAGTCCGCATTTCATATATATACCTGTATATATATTATATATATATATATATATATATATATATATATATATATATATATATATATATATAATATATATATATATATATATATATATATATATATATATATATATATATATATGGCAAGGGGGAAGGACTGAAGACTTTATATAATACTGACCCCATAAAATACCAGTGCGGATGGCTTTCACTGTCACATTTTTTTTTTTTCTTTTTTTAGGTACAGCGGTTCTTAAACATTTTATTACCACGCCGCACCCCCCCCCCCACCCCACAAGAGTTGGTTCTTCCCTCCACGCTCCCCTCGCATCTATGAGTAAAATTCCCTCCCAGACTTAAAGGAAAATAAACAGAAAAGAGAGAAAGAGAAGGGGTTTCGAAGGATAGGGAGGGAGGTCCATCATTACAAATCACGGTAAGCCCAGCGAGTCTAACTAGAGCAGTAGACTAGAGGAAACTAACATTAGAAGGAGATATTTTTGCATTATTTCATAAACTTCTGAATATTAGTTCTTCACTCATGTTAAGAGAATAACGAATTAGAGAATTTTTTTCCTGGGGCTCGCGCCTCCTTTGTAAATTACTGACGCTCCTTAGGGGGGGCGGCCCCCCAAATTTAAGAGTCATTGTACAGTGTAGGACATCCAGTTTGGTCACAACATTTACGTTCCTTTTAAATTACGTTAAATTCTTTATGTCTGGGAGAAGTAGGTTAAACGCTAACCTTAGAATTAGAATATTATACAATATTACAATTTCCAGTATCACTGGATTATTGTAATAACTAAGCGAACTTTTGTTCTTGACTATAATAAAATCTTTTTTTCGGTAAGGCTCGGTTTACTGAAAAAAACAGTCAGAAAGTTACATTATTTAAATAGTATGTTCATGGCAGATCTCAGTTATTAAGAATTCTCGTAATAACACAAAGCTTGGAAAATACATAATGATTAAAAAGTCCAGTCAACTTATTATGAATGAGCACGTATGATTAAGAATCTTTCTCGTAATTCGAACCGTTATTCATACTGTCAGATAACATTACACATTTTTTACAGTTCGATTTCTTGCTGTTGGAAGTTCCTTGCCGAGGGCAAGGCCTTTTCAAGGTCTACTGCAAACGCAAGCTTTAGAACCTACTTGACCTGGGTTGACTGACCCGCTGCGCTGTTTGCATCTTGATGAGTTGCTAAAGAAAAGACTGAATTAAAAACACCCCTTCAGTTAAAAATCATGATAAACAGTTATTCTCTGACGAAATATAAATGGTTATTACCAGGGCAGAGTAATGCTCTTCTTGTGTTAGCATTTGATGACATTTTTCTCATTTCAGGACCCCCGGTGAACCTGACAGGTTTATTCTCACTTACGCCACGAAACAAATGCTATTCAAACTCGTGTTACTTCATATGTAAGACAGTTCTCTCATATATGAAAAGGGACGCGTTCAAAGAATCAGCTGATTTATGTCCAACAGGTGAGTCAAAGGCTTGAAGCCTAGTGTGTTTTCTGCCTAAATCGTGGGTGTCAAACTCAAATCCTTTCGAGGGCCAGTTATGCACTTGGTTATGGTCTCGAGGGCCATCAAAGATTTGGTAATTACTTATTCTTATTCCTCATGACTCATTTACTAAGATTAGCAATAAAAGAGCCTTATTGCCACCAATTATGATATGAAATAAATTATAAATCATTGTCATATGAATGAAAGGTTAAACTTATTATGTCTCGTTTTAACAGTTTAGTAAATTACTTAAATTTTCCTCAGTTCTAACAGTTATAGTAACTTGAGTTGTAAAATCTCTTGGCACCTCGCGGGCCACTTAAGACCTTGAGTTTGACACCCCTGGCCTAAATAAAGGATGTGAAAATAGTTTCGAGATAGTTTCTGATTTCGTTTAAATTGGTAGACATCTACATCTGGCTCTCAGACCTATTTACAAGCACTCTAACATCCAAACTACAGACATACATACAAAACCCGAGTCTTCAGTCAAAATAAAGCACGCATTATAGTGTTTTCTCCAGCACAACAACAATACCATCAGCCGAATTTACTTTCAGGGTAAGCTTGTGGAGAAATAATAATAACGGAGGAAATCTCTTCTCAGAAACCAATCTCCACTTTCAGAGAAGCCGTTATCTTACGCAATGGATCCTCTACATTTTTCTCACAGGCTGCGGGCTGCAGCTCATCACGGCTCTGGCGCAGTTATTAAGAAATCATGAATCCGTCTACTGTACCCGGTCTACACACCGAGGGAACACTAAATCAACAAGTAAATAATAAAATATTTAAAAAAAATAAAAAACAGTAAAAACGCGTAGAAGTTTCTTCAACGCAATAGAGTTTTTTGTGCGGTCTATAATGCTGTATGAGCAGCAGCCCATGAGACTTTCACCCATGGCCCGGTGGTGGGGTGTCCTACAGCGTTGCCAGACGCATGATCATGGCTAGCTTCAATCTTAAATAGAATAAAAAAAAAACTACTGAGGCTAGAGGGCTGCAAGTTGGCATGTTTAATGATTTGAGGGTGGATGATCAACATTCCAATTTGCAGCCCTCTAGCCTCAGTAGTTTTGAAGATCTGAGGGCGGACAGACAAAGCCACCTCAATAGTTGTCTTTTACAGAAAAATGAAAAGTCTTTTCAATGCCGTGTAATGAGCGTGGACTCGGTATCAGTCCTCTTTCGCATAAGATACAAGAAAGAGATGGCGGAACTAAAGCTGGGTCAGAGCAACACTCGAATGCAACTCACACGATCTACTCAAGCCGCCATCTCATACTAACAAACCAGGCAAATGTCATTTAAGCACGACAACAATATCAAGTGCACTTGCACTACAAGAAAGCTGGTTTTCATTGTGGCATAAAAATCACAAGGCTCTTCCAAATAAAGAACGCAACATTCGAGGTAGAGACCCCTCAGTAGCCGGGAGTCATAAATAAATCGAGAGAAAACAAACTTACTAGAAGACGCGCAGCCAATCACGACTGTATCCACTGAAAGACAAATTTGGCAACCCCGTCAGTCGCATTTTACTGAAGGGAATCTGATCCTTTCTTTTATCCCGCCATTGCCAGCGCAGAAATTCTTACTTCGAACTCGATGAAAAGCTCAGAACACAATACGTCTTTCGCTAATTAGCTAGAATTGGACTCTGGGAACACAACAGAACGAAGACTGACTTGAAGGCGGGGCTTAAGCAAGTAAAAAAATGCGCCGAAAAACCGCGCAATCGAGTTTTCTTTACAGCATATAACGCTGCATGACACTCTCAGCCATGGTCCGGTGGTGACCTGTATTGTTGGCACCTATAACGGTGCCAGAAGCACGATCATGGATAACTGTAACCTTAGATAAAATAAAAACCACTGAGGCCAGATGGTTGCAATTTGGTATGTTTAATGATTGGAGGGTGGATGATCAACAGACGAAATTGCAGCCCTCTAGCCTCAGTAGGTTTTAAGATTTGAGGGCGGACAGAGAAAGTGCGGACGGGCAGACAAATAGCCATCTCAATACTTTTCTTTTGCAGAAAACTAAAAATGGAAGAAGAATCAAAATAAAACATGCCAGTAAATTTCGGAAATCGAGTTTCCGTAACAACATCAATCGCTCAAGATAATTGGTAATAAATGGTTCTGGACCAAAATTTATGATATATCAAAATCATACGCCTCCTGCGGTATTGTGCATAAGCTGTGCTAGATGTTACTAAGAGGGAAAGTAATATAATACTGCTTACATAACTGAAACAAAAGGGAAATATTAATTTTCAAAAAAAGTCATTTCTATTGCATGTGACCAAATTTCGAGATGATAACACAATAAATTCAATTAGCTGGTTTAAAAATGATGACGATCTCGTTATACAGCGGAAAATGAGGTATAATTCAGTTCTTAAATAACTAAGCAATTGAAACTCACTACACACGACTTGACCAGAAATCAAAGAAATCCAGCGATATTCATTCTCATCAAGTTCCTTGGCTACAGCAAATTTAGGTCTATTATGGTCTGAACATCAGTGAGCCGAAAATAACATCTATAAACGCATACTCTGCATGTAAAACCGCTGTCATACAATCAGTTATTCTGCCAGTGCCCTCTACGAATAGATTCATTGAATCTCTCCAAATATATCTAGGTTGAAAGCAAATTCTCACTTTCCTCCTCAGTCTCTTGCGAATCCTATGCCAGATCTGTCAGGCTATAAGTAGGTATAAGCTGGTGATGGGCGCCAAGAGCTGGTTTCCATACAAAAGTTGGTAACCATGGGAGACAGTCAGCCAGCTTGGAAGCTGCCTGAGCGAATGCGTGCGAATAGTGGACAAGAATGCAAAATGAAAAAGGGCGGTTATAGTAGAACTTTGCTTTATTCTTTAACAGCACTCAAGATACTCATAATCTTAGAAGCAATCAGTACAGAAACAGACGTAGAGTCAATTTCATTAGTCTAATCTTACGGTTGCGTTTCTTGTAATGATGCGCTTCAATCTCACTTAATGCTTACACGCACTACGAGCCATAACTAAATATGCAACGCAGCGAAAACATCGAGAAACAGAATTTATTTCTTAACCTTTATAATTCAGTTTGATAAAAACTAATTAGACAAATATTTCTCGAGCAAGCACAGCCTCACGAGCCTCTGGCTTGTTTAAACTTAAACAGTTTACATCTTCAGAATCAAGATATAACTTTATAAATCCTGAGAGAGAGAGAGAGAGAGAGAGAGAGAGAGAGAGAGAGAGAGAGAGAGAGAGAGAGAGAGAGAGAGGCATTGACATTCACCCTCATAACTTCAGTTCCACGTATGTCCTACATTCAATACGCAATGTGTGTGTCCATTTAGGTTCGACCATCATTTGAACAAATGAGGAATTCAAATGAAGTCTTCGGATCACAACTGGATACCAGTCAGTCCGACTGTAGATTACATACAAAGACCATTGTTATCCCAGCAATTATTCTACCCAATGCCTTCGAGGTGGGAGACATCATCGAGATCGTCTTCAAAACATCTTATCTTCGTTGGGACGCATAAGTTTTTTCACTGACTTTGCTAATCACTTGATTGCGAACCCTCGGCCCAAATCATCCGGTCAAAGGCCAGTTTACACCAGTAACGCGTGCACGGACCTGCCACATTTACAAGGTTATGTGGCTCTTGCATTAAAATGTCGGTACTTATATAATTCTCAAGGCAGAAGCTCATGCCCATTGCATAAGCTATCTAAAATTAATATCATTCGTATGGTATGGCCTGGCAGTCGAGGCACAAAATAATCTGCATTGGTATCGGCGAAGATTTCGAAATGCCCCTAGATTCTTTTACCCTACTTCATTTTGAAAATCACAGAACTCGAAGCAAAACGTTGTGCAATGGTACGTGGCAAAACTGTTAAAAACTATGACATGCCTGGATTTTTTTTTTTTATTCAGGTCCGACCCAATCCTTTCAATTCTGAAGACCAGTCTCATAACAATATAATGTTTTAAAAGATATCAAAAAATATCATGCTAGTAATCCAGCCTGGCTGAATGAACAATGGTTGGACAATGAATCCTGCATCCAACACTATCAATTTTCTGATGAATAGATAGAGATTCAATAAAAGCCTTTTGACAGACTAACGTATCTAGTGTTCTAGTATCTCGGGCGCTTATGCAGAACCTTCACAAAAAAATGAATAACCTATGACCAAGGATAATGCAAAATGAAAAAAAAACTCATAATAACAGCAGGAACTATTAGATGTGAAAAACCTCTCTGTGCTCCAAAGGGCAGACACAGCAAGCAATAAAAATCCCCTGAAACTAACAACGACCTAAGACAGCAAAAGACAATCTAAGCATTTAGGAAAATAAACTTTAGCAAGTAAGCTTGGGACGCAAAATAACAAGGAACTCATAACACCCGAGAGACGACGCTCTCGACAGCCATCAATCGGAACCCAGCAAAATGTGGGACCTAATTCGAGTCCGGTTGATGACGAGTGAGTTTCTCCAGGGAAGCTTCTCACAGGCGCTGGAACTTCCTGGAAAATGACGGGACATTACGTGACAGGGCCTTAATTCGTTTACGTAACAAATGAATGAAACCGTAACATTCGTTTAGTCTTGTGAAAGAAAGGCTGCCTGCAGTCGGTGACTTCCTGCCTCACTGAGAAGTTACATAAAGATTATGACATTTAATTATCTGAAACGTCAGCACAACCTAATAATATAATAATAATAATCAATAATAATAATAATAATAATAATAATAATAAAATAATAATAATAATAATAATAATAATAATAATAATAATAATAATAATAATAATAATAATAATATCAATAATAAAAGCATCACCCATGGCTCACTTGCCAACGTGGCATTTACTGGGTTCATAAATCTTAGACATTTTAAGAATATGAAATAGATACAGAGAGAGAAAGAGGACATAATGTTTTCCACAACGCAAAAATAAAGGAATTCCGTGAGACTTACAATATTAGCCATCATGTCAATACTTTGCCCAAACAAAGATACTACAGCTTGTCTTTCTAGAGGCACCTCAAAAGGAAAACAAAGGATAAACACACAAAAAATCACGTTAACAACAACAACAACAACAACAACAAGAATAATAATAATAATAATAATAATATTATTATTATTATTATTATTATTATTATTATTATTATTATTATTATTATTATTATTAACTCAAGAATATATTGGCTAATAATTGTAATAGGATTTAAAAGGCAACGGCAATTTTAAACTTCAAAATAACTTTGCAAACAAATCAGTTAAATGCAACGAACGTTGGCAAGGCAGGATTAAGGCGGCAAGATCTTAGCAAAGACGACAACCACTGACTTTTGCGTTCATAAAAATTTCTGTGAACAAGGAAGTCTTCCCTCTTGAACACAGACATCCCCAACGTTTTAAAGGAACCTCGTGGCTGAAATAACAATATCCATCCCGACTTCAAAAGCTGAATTGCAATGTGTCTATAGTAATATAAAGAACCTCCTGTAGCGAAGGATCTCTCCAGCCCGTAAACAAAGGACGCTGTTTTTAAAGGGTAGGATCTTGATGAAGTCAAACATCCTGCGCGGATGATCGTCCCGCCGCAATTCATTTAATGCCTCTTACCAGGCAAGTCATCTTGCCACGCCTCCGGGCACGGGATAAGAGGAGGCATTCACGCAACGCTGTATAAAAAGAAAATAAAAAATGTGGTTTCGCTCTCCCTCCTATCCTCACTCGCCTCTTCATCTTTCCCTACTCCCCGTCTCTCATCTACGTCTCTTCCTCTTCCCACAGCAAGGACAGCTGGGTTGGGCCAGCCGTAGAAAATTGCTTCGCCAGAGTAAAGGACGACCGAAGGACCACAGCATGGCAACAGGCTAACAAAGAGGATTTAATCTAACATATTTCTCTCGTCTCTGTCCTTCATCTCTCCACTGTACAAGGAATGCATTGCTTGTTTGGTGTTCAAGGAGCAGCAGTCAGTTTCAGGGGGAAGACACAGAACAGAACCGGGACTCGGTGGTCTTGGCAGAATCCGTGACGCATTCCCGTCAGCACACTGGTGACTGGCGGATCTCGAGTACTCGGCGCTTACTTAAGTCTCAGTGCCAAGTTGCTCCCATCGACGATATATCAGCGCGCTTGACAAAAGCCTCTTCCCTTACATTTCATATCATTCCGAGGACAAACAGGCGATAAAACATAATGAGTAGTGATGTTAATCATGTATCATCATAATAATAATCATTCATCCTCACCGCGACCCTGAATAACACTAATTCACGCTGCCTAACCGTGCTCATAGCAGCACCTGCTTGTAATTAACTTACATCTCCTGCAGCACCGTCGTCAGCACATGAGTAACCTCATTCCCACATGACTTGGCTTATCCATGAGACAACACTTCCTCAATTCTAAGAACACACAGCAGCCTATTTCTGTAACATGACTATTCATAACCATGACGATTTTAAACTGAAAAGTTACGGATTTGCATATAAATGTACACTACAGAGAGAATGTGCACTGTCATCATTTTTTCCAGACTTTCAAAGACCAGAAAGGCTGCAAGCGACACTCGGTTTTCCTAGAACGCGAGCTTAATTTTTCATGAAGATTATAAAGAAGTTAATCATTTATACACAGCATGCTCTTCATGACCAAATGGGGACGAATACTAAACATGGCACCAAAACCATTCCCTCTTTCTTTTCTTGCTACAGGCGCTACAGAACGTCAATCAAATTCGTTTACCAAAACCAAGACTAGTAAAGATAAATACACTGAAATGAAAAAAGTATATCTTAGTTTAAACAGACCACTGAGCTGATTAACAGCTCTCCTAGGGCTGGCCCGAAGGATTAGATATTTTTTACGTGACTAGGAAATAAATGGTTACCTAACAACGGGACCTACAGCTTGTTGTGGGGTTCGAACCACATTATATCGAGAAACGAATTTCTAACCACCAGAAACAAATTCCTCTGATTCCACTTTGGCAGAGTGGGGAATCGAACTCGGGATTATCGAATCTGTAGGCGAGCACGTAACCCACTCGTCCAACGAGGAACCTCACTAAACAGAAAATAGAGGGGATTTCACCCCTGCGAAAGAAAATAACCCCATCCCTTCAAAGGATAAAGCATATGAATAATCTCACATGGTGCTCATTAACAGGCTTGATGGCCAGAGGTCACTCTAATCAAAGTTACAGGATGAAACACGGAAGTAGTGGTGAAGAAGGAATTTCCAAGAACAGAGGGATGGAGTAAAGGGGAAAGGGGGTCCCTCCTTTAAGTTCAGCACAACAGTGATTGAAAAGGCTATGGAAAAAAATAAATAGCTTACCACAGTATGGTCAGAGCAAACTACTTTTAATTCAAGTCCTTTAAACAGACGGAATGAAAATACGCCTGATGGAAAATTGTCCTGTACAGGGATGGATAAGAAATCTCAGATAACCGGCGAACATCATTGATAATAAAACTAGTAGTTTTTTATATCTTATATCAAAGATAAAAATTTAGATTCATGCGGACACCTTAAATTCATACGAAATTCGATTTAGCAATCACTCTA
Source organism: Macrobrachium nipponense (assembly GCF_015104395.2). Classification (NCBI taxonomy): domain Eukaryota; kingdom Metazoa; phylum Arthropoda; class Malacostraca; order Decapoda; family Palaemonidae; genus Macrobrachium; species Macrobrachium nipponense. The sequence continues at coordinate 97,481,866 of NC_087202.1, forward strand.
AAATAGTGAAGAAATGAAGAAATGGGCGCTATGCAAGATCTGCTTGGAAACAGCTGACCTCGTCCAAATAAGCTACCGAACAGAGAAGAGAAATTCTCCAAGGAGCATAAGAGAGAGAGAGAGAGAGAGAGAGAGAGAGAGAGAGAGAGAGAGAGAGAGAGAGAGAGAGAGAGAGAGAGAGAGAGAGAGAGAGAGAGAGAGAGATATAATACACCAACGACGAAAGTAAGGAAGACCGGACTGCAACTAAGAGAATAAGAGCACACGCAGACTACAGTTCAAAGGTAACGAGAGAATTGCACTGATATTATGTAAGGCAGGTTTGCAATGACATATGTTCTATGTGATATCTCTGGTGGCCGTTGATTAAACTGCTCTCCGTTCACACTGATGCGACGATGGGTATTTCTATAGTTTGAAGGGCAACATGTTAGCTTCATAAGGCCTCTACCATTAACTGTCTTTTACATCGTCATCTTTCAATGAACACTGATCTATGAATCAATGAGATTTTTCCATAAATCTCTTCCCACTTTCATATTACATATATTCACAACATTCTCTCGTCCACTCTCCTTGTCCACCTTTTCACAGCAAGTATTCACACATGACAACGAGAAGCGTATTTATGCAGTATTACCAGCAAAGGGACACAGATGTGTCTTCTCCCTTCAAGGCTCTATTTCCAAGACTTGACATATTTACGCTAATTTCCTTCACTTAAGCCAACTGACATACCACCTTCATACGTAGCTTCATGATAAAATGACGGGTCGTCTTATCTCCTGAATCTCTGTACAGACATTTATGGCATAAATTACACTGAAGATACAATTTTCATGCAACAAGGTCCTGAAGGTATAAAACTCAGTATCTGAAGATGAAGAATAAGAAAAGAGAACATTATCAGAATTGATCAAGCATTTCTCGTTAACCCGAATCTCATGTTTTTCTGGATATTTACTTTTTATTCCAAAATTATTCCCGAAACTCTCTCCCCTCCCCACCCCGGCAAGGGATTTGGTACAATTTATAATTTTACTCCTAAAATGGTATCCCAAATTAATCTTTTGTATAGAAAGAATTATTCTTCCTGACTCAAAAACGCTCTCACACAAATCTAGGGTAGGGTGATAAGATATGGCAGCAATCCATTAACATGCATTTTCTGGACCTGAAGTTATATGGAATTGTGGAGGGGCGATTATGAGGGACAGGGATTTATTTGACATTTTTATCTGCTCCCGATAAAGCAACGCAGAAAGCGCTAAGGAACTTTTGCTCTCTATTCTGGTACTATTATGTTGACAATGTTGAGTGGCGTCACTGACCTATGAAATAATGACGCCTGCAAACTCGTCATGGGGACTCAATAACACTTAATCCTGAATTTTCAAGCTGTTTCCCCTACACTGTCAAGGCTATTCATTGCCAAAAACCGGAGAAAATAAGAACAAGAATAATGGGTAATAACAATGTAATTCGATACTGTATGTAGGGGTCGATATAAATAGAGACATATTCATCAAACGGAGCCCTTCCACAGAAATTTACCCGAGCTACCGAAGGCCTATTACATCAACCACGACCCCACCCACAAGGAGAAATGAAACGAAATGAAACTAATCAGCCAAAACAGTAGGTTTTAGAGTATTGATATTGTGGCTCAGAAATTATGTATAAGATATTATGGTTCAAAAATAATGTAAGCCTTAAATTGAGTCAAATTTCGAAGTATTTGAACAAGATTTTCTTTTTTACGTCAAGTACCAAAGTTCCCTGGTTCCATTCATTTAAAAATAATCGCGTAGAAGTAATACTAATACTGTTTCCACATGATCTAAGAACCGTCTAACACTACTACATTGTAACGTAGACAGCCACAGGGAGGCTTTAAAACCGTTAGCGAGACACGAAAAATATTTAAAGAATGTTTTATTACATTGTGCACGCCCCTCCCTTAGAGTACACACATTGTCGGAAACCATGGTCAGAATGAACGTGGTTAAAATATACATTTGAACTATGTATAAATATACGTAACAAATATAGTTACTTTAATCTTTAAATAGACGCAATTGCGGTCAGGGTCTGTAGACAACGATGGAGTCAATTTTGGCATCATTATAACAAAGATTACACGAACAATCAGTTTTAACATAACCGCTAATTTTGTTGTGGTCAGTTTCAGAGGAAAAATAACAAATGAATTTCAGTTTCCTTTCACTCTATTTTTAGAACTACAAACTGCCAAGTCAGCGAGAGCATATTAATTGCAGTATTTTCTCTTATTTTCTCTCTCTTTTGCTAAAGAAGGAACTTGACCAACTTCACAATATGTCTTTGGAGGAAGAAGAGCTTTTATCAAACAATTGTTCCGTCAATACTACTTGATACCCGAGAGAGAAAGGAGAACTTTCTAGTAAATGATATCCTGATAACTTGTACTTGATGAATTTTCTTTGGCTTTACCCAAAAGAGAAGTTCCTCGTTGGACGAGTGGTTTTCGCACTTGGCTACCAATTCGGTGGACGAAGTTCGATTCTCGGCTCGGCCAACGCGGAATCAGAGGAATTTATTTCTGGTGATAGAAATTCATTTCTCGCTATAATGTGGTTCTGATCCCACAATAAGCTGTAGGTCCCGTTTACAGATGACCAATTGGTTCCTAGCCACGTCAAAATATCTAATCCTTCGGGCCAGCCCTAGGACAGCGTTAATCAGCTCAGTGGTCTGGTAAAACTAAGATATACTTAACTTTTACCCAAAAGAGAAAAGCCTCGATACTGTAATACAAAGGTGACGTCAAATAAAGGGACGGGGGTTACGCAACACTTTTAAGAATATCCCCCGAGTCTTCCATCCAGGAAGGTTTCCTCTCACTGGAATTGCAATTACATAGATAAACATTTTTCCGAATGTGTTTTTCTATAATTATGAGGCAAAGTAAAGGGACAAACCGTGAAGCTGTCAGACTTGATCGTAACTATTCGTAACATCAACAAAATCTCGTTACAGCAAAACCCCTCTCAGCATTGAGGATCCTTCTCCTGTCCTTTCGAAATTGAGAATATTTTTTAGCATTGATGAACCTTCTCCTGTCTTTTCGAAATTTAGATTTTTTTTTTTTAGCATAGAGGATCCTTCTCCCGACTTTTCGAAATTTAAAATTTATTTTAGCATTGAGGATCTTTCTGTCTTTTCGAAATTTAGGCATTTTTTTAGCATTGAGGATCCTTCTCCTGTCTTTTCGAAATCGAGAAAAACTTGGAGGGTGCTCCAAAACGAATAGAAAAAGATAGGACAACATACCAGACTTGAGCAATTTAAAAAAACAAAAAACAAAAGACGAATCAGCCATCTCTGTTCCAGTCACATAATCAGCCCTTGAGCTCAGACGTGCGAGAGAGGTCAAAACCTTCATGGTTTCTCTGGCCTCAGGCCAAACGACTCCATCAAGATGTCATTAGATATTGCATAACAGACTCAACGTAAAAGACACTAATGTGGTATAAATTGGAAAGAAGAATCAAACACAAGCATAAACATGCCATTAGATATTGCATAACAGACTCAATGTAAAAGACACTGCTGTAGTATAAAGTGGAAGGAAGAAAACAACGCAATAACCGGCAGGCTGGAAAAGTATAAATAAATAATTAAACAATAAATAAACGAATAGATAACTGAAAAGAATATGCCAAACGAAACTCGAGATGGGACGAAATTTATTGCATTGTTGTTCTTGAACTTGCTTTCCCACGTGAAATCCTAAGCGCAGCGCAAACATGCTGTATTTGACAATCAAACATAATCCTCTCTCTCTCTCTCTCTCTCTCTCTCTCTCTCTAAAAATCCAGATTCATCTAAGATATTCCTCTCGTCTATGACTCTTCATCATAAACGTTACCTGGGTTAAATAGCCACCATTCTTTAAATACCAATGACTCTTGTAACGAAATATAATGCCTTATTTTCATTACACAAAACAAAAAATAAATAAATAAATAAACTGCTAGGTACGGACCTGCACTGTCTTCAATTATTAAAGAATGTAATCGCTAGTCCGATTGTGTAAAACTTGTATCAAGTTAACAGAAATAGGAATTGTACAATCTACGACAAAGGTTCTTTTGAGTATGAGAACCACATGCTGTGGGTATAGGACTTGATCTCTAGATATTAGTATATATTTGATTTTAATGTGGCAATGCATACATGGGTACATCTTGTAAATAAATGAACCTATAAATGCTTTTGATTTTCTTGTGTGTTCTAGTCCTAGCAATTTATATCTAAAGTATAATAAATTTTATTGTCGACAAACAGGACACAAGTGGACTTAAGCAAAGGGGGTATGGAGCCATATTGAGCAATTCATTGGGGGCCTGGAGTCATCAAAAGGTTAAGAACCCCTGGTCTAATATGTCAACGTTCGCTATAGTTGATTCACATCACCCGTGCATCTAATGTCTAGGCCAGTCCCTTACGACGGTTGATGTGAATCTACTATAGTTTCTTGTACCGCAACTCATTGGCTACTACGCACTTGAGGGTCACTGCTCTAAATGTACAGACACGTGTAACAAATAACTGTAACATTCGTACCTCCATTTCAATTTATGACAAACAATGTAGTTTACAACGATGACGATGAGATGTGGATAAGGTTATTTCTTACGGGAGTTTCACGGTATCATGTTTAACGACAATACAGTGAAATGAAATTACCCTAGAACCGTAATCAAAATAAATAGCAGGTGATTGGGATTAATGATTACATATCTAAAAGTCCTGTATAATGAGTACAAAAATAGCTGCCAAAATTACAAAAACGAACATCCGCGCACGCGCGTCGCGCTAGTAGAGAGAGAGAGAGAGAGAGAGAGAGAGAGAGAGAGAGAGAGAGAGAGAGAGAGAGAGAGAGAGAGAGAGAGACTTATAATAATCAACGCATGTACATTCAAAGCTTATTCCGCTTCTGACTTGACCTCAAACAGATACGAGTGACGTAACAAGGAAGAACCACTCCTGGGCAGATAAGTTGCTGTGCATCGTTTAAATTTCTCTCGCTTTTCATTTTCCATATTTCATACAAGTTTTTTTTTCGACCGCCTCCTATTGTGAACATGACAGAATATGAGAGACAAAGTCCTCAGAAGTGGAAGTCTTGGAAAAATATAATCGGAAAGATAGGTTAGGCGTGAGTAAAAAAGCAAACAGCGCCCTAATATACGGAAGCTAATGTACTGAGCTCAGTCATGACTCAAACTCCCGAGTTCAAACCAGGTGTTAAATTTACTACATCGCCCCATGAAACGATCGTCGACTACACTATTAAACTTTTCGCTTACTCGGGAAGTAAGCCTTCAAACTATTTTGTTGTTGTTGTTGTTGTTATTGTTGTTTGGGTTGCAGGAAAGCCCTATGGAAAAGCCTAAAAGCTTACTCGGGGGTAAACCTACAAACTACTTAATTGTTGTTGTTGCTGTTGTTGTTGTTTGGGTTGTAGGAAACCCCTATGGAAAAGCCTAAAAAGATCTGAAAAAATGTTTCGCGTCGAGTTAAAGATACAGAAATTTTAGGATAGGATATTCATGATTTATCTATTAGAATGAAAATGTAAAAAATAATAACGTGTATGTTAAACAGTACGAAAAAATATTTATAATAAAATACAGCGTATTTATTTCAATTTTCATTGGTGAAACGCTTTATTTGACCATAGATTTTAGCACGCACCCCCAAGTAAGCTGGAGGTCGGATCACTCATTGTTTTTGTTGTTTATTTGTTTTTGTACTGAATGAACTTTACGAAAAATAGTTTTAAAGACTAAAAGAATCTGATTCGCTTGTTTCAGTTACAGAAACAAAAATATACAGGCCAGCAGTCAGGACATTTTCATTGTACCTGTAGGTCCTCATTTTGAGACGACAATGACCTTGGGGCAGCCGGTCGGTCAATTTTCCGCTGACGATGGCAACACGTGACCAGACTCTCAGGGTGATGAAACTGGTCCACCAGAACCTTGACAGTACAAATTATCATTTCACTAACATTCTCAAAGACACTCCCTGAATTAATTTTCTAAACCACGCACCACCTAGTTATTTCGCAATCTACTTATCGTGTATTTAGTTGTATGCATTTATACTAAGCGTCACTGAGACTATCCTTAAGAGAGACTGCACATGACTGGCCTTAAAACGTAAAAAAAGGAACAAGATATGACCCCGCGTCCTTATCTCCAAATGAATAAAGCGTCGTAAACTCCAATGTCCAAAAAACACGAAATGGGATCTATGGTTGCCTAATCTTTCTTAATCACTGAAGCTTTATGGTAATCTGGCCTTCAACGCTGGCGGCACCACTGTCTCCAAAAACAACTGATGTTAGGCTACTTGAGAGGGAAGTCGTTTAACGGGTTCTGGATTGTGAAGTCTCACATGAGGAACGGAAGTAGGAAGGATTGCGGTATACTAGATAAGAGCAGGAAGTCTAAACATGATCTGGAATCATTAAGCTGAACATAATCTGGATTTGGACTTCTCTTACCATACTCTGCGGTGGGGAGTTTTAATGCAAGCTGGATCTGAATCCATTCTATAGTAGGAAACCTTAACATAATCTGCAAAGGGAAGCCTAAATATTATCTGAATCTGAATGTCTCTCAACAATATTGGAATTTGAATGTCTCTTAACACAATCTATTGTCGAAAATCTCAACATAATCTATAACAGGAAGTCATGACATAACCTGGAAAGGAGAGACCACCGTAATCCGGCTTTGGACGTCTTAATATGTACAGGGAAGGCTTACATAATCTGTAGTAGGAAGTCTTTGCATAATCTATATCTGAATCGCTGTTAACTATTAACATAATCTGGAATGGGAGGTTTTAATATTGTCTCTACTTTGACGTCACTTAACGTAATCTAGAGTGGAAAGTCTAACATCCAACCTTATCGAAATTGGACGTCTCTTATCGTAACTGCAGATTTTAGAACAGCAATGGCATATGATTATTTGCAATATATTGAATCTGGAGCTGGCCAAATTTTCCCATCAAGTTTTATGTTTTTGTTTGTTCGTATGGTGTTTTTACGTTGCATGGAACCCGTGGTTATTCATCAACAGGACCAACGGCTTTACGTGACTTCCGAACCACGTCAAGAGTGAACTTCTATCACCAGAAATACACATCGCTGACCCCTCAATGGAATGCCCGAGAATCGAACTCGCGGTCACCGAGGTGGCAGACTAAGACCAAACTTAGTCCATGAACATTTCTTTTCAAGCAGTCGTGAACGGGATGGGCAAATAAATAGGCTCATGATGCCTTAGTTCAAGTCAAGAGAATCGAAGAGAGATGTGAAAATACCGGTTCCATAACTTAAGAAATTTCACGAACTTTCATGACATCAGAGACAACAAAAGTTCCTTTGCTCACAGAGAGGAAATCACACACTAAACCAATCCCGGGGCAGCCGGGCCTCACACAGTACGGTTTTGCTACAATCATAATAAGATGGTGATGAAAACTGGATTCAGTGGCAGAAAATCGACAATAAATACAGTCCATTCCCCAACCAAAAATTTCAGGTTTCGAAATATTATCACACTGTAACAATGGCTACAAGATCTTGAATTGCCATCTAGAACAGACCTTGGGACTGGAATGGAATGAATATAACATTTAGGCCAAAGGCCAAATGCTATGAAGTCATTCAGCGCCTCAAGGTAAATTGAGAGCTGAAATGTTTTTAAAGGTGTCACAATAGGACAACCTCGCAGATGCACTAGGGACCAACTGTTAGGAGAGAGTGGAAAGAAAGATGGAAGGAAGAGAATATGAAAGGAGGTGCAGTAAAAGGAATAAAAGGGGTTTCAGCTAGAGGCAGAAGGTACGCTGCAAAGAACCTTAAGTAATGACTACAGTTCACCCTGCGAGGTGCACTGACGGCACTAGCCCCTACGGTCAACAGACCTATAGGGCTTTGTGAGTCAATTCTCAACTAGAGTTCAGTCCCGTTCAGCTCTTGAAATGAACAAAATGGGAAAGTTTCTAAATGCAATTTATAAAGTAATTATAAATAAAGTTTTCTTTCCGCATAAAGTTTCAAGTTTGGCCGATCGAGTCATCTGGCGTTACCTGATGGCAGAAAAATGCCATACGGTGTAATAAATATCACATGGTTTAATAAAAATGAGTGTGCCTTTGTATGTGTTTATGTGTGTATGTTTGCACAGAGTAAGTCAGGAACACTACCCCAGGGAAAGACGTTTTCTTTGATCATCTTTTCAAACCTTGTCGAATTCTATTGACACGTACATTAATTACTGTTTCTGAGTACCCAGTATTAATTTTGTAAGTAATCGTACGATTATTAGTGTTTAAAAAATGATTAAATGACTATTTTTAAAAAAATCCGTGGTAATTTGTAAATATTTTAGGTATATATTTTTGTTGTTTTTATGCCGATCTCCTACTACTATTAAGAATATATTTTTGTTATATTTTATCACATCCTACTTATGTAAATGATATGTAATATTTTCCTAATAAAAGATAAAAAAAAATGACATGTATACGTGAGCGGAACGGGTAGGTAATATGCATTTGTTTATCATTTGGATCACTACCCACTTCTCTCTCTCTCTCTCTCTCAACAAATTTTCAACAATTTATTTAAATTCACCACGAGGGAAGCGAGACTAAACAGAATTACTATTTAAAAATTAACCCAGTTCTTGGCACATCTTTTTTTTCATAAAATAGAATATAGAATTTAAGCCAAACGCCAAGCGCTAGGACCTCTAAGGTCATTCAGCGCTGAAAGGGAAATTGAAAGTAAGTAGGCTTGAAAGGTGTAACAGGAGGAAATCCTTGCAGCAGCAGCACTAAAAAACAGTTGTTAGAGAGGGTGGAAAGCCAGATGGAAAAAGAGAATATGAACGGAGGTACAGTAAAAGAAATTAAAAAGGTTGCAGCTAAGGACCGAAGGACGCTGCAAAAAACCTTAAGAAATGCTTACAGCGCACCACGGGAGGTGCGCTGATGGCGCTAGCCCCCCAGGGAGGATTGTTTGTTTGTTTGTTCATCTGTATGGTGTTTTTACGTTGCGTGGAACCAGTGGTTATTCAGCAACGGGACCAACGGCTTTACGTGACTTCCGAACCACGTTGAGGGTGAACTTCTATCTTCAGAAATAAATATCTCTCACACCTCAATGGAATACCCGAGAATCGAACTCGCGGCCACCGAGGTAGCAGGTCAAGACCATACTGATCACGCCATATCTTCCGTTTTATTCATGGCTCCGTTTCTTTCACTAATCAGGTCCGTGCAAGACAGACACCGCCGACCGACTGAAAGAGCTTCAGCGGATCCTGTTGACGTCATCAAACAGGATATACGTACAGGCAGCGCTGGTTTCAACTTCGCCGAACCGTCGCGGCCGCTCTCAATCTCATATTTGACAACTTCCTAACAAAGGAAAAGATTTCTTTTGAAGTTGTCTAACATAACGTATTTGCATTACGTGTTAATCCAAAGGTAACATGAACGTCCTTGCAAAGCTGTGGAGAGTAAACTAAAGTCCGGAAGAACGTACAAATGTTGAGAGCACAAGTGCTTTTTATTTATGTGGATCCAGTTCGATCGACCTATGGGAAGAATTAATAGTGATGTATACAAACTCAAACATCATGATTCTTATGAACGAATCAGTGGCAAAATGAGGACAGTCGGGTTTATCAGCTGCAAATGCTTAAAAATGAACATGTACAATTAAAATCTGAAGGCACTAACTACATTTATATAATCCCGCTCCATCATGCCAACGTTAACTGTGCAACGTTCACCAAGGAAACTCTTTATTACGGGACACTAAACGAATAATTGTTACCAAAGTCCCTAAAGGATCTTGTGCGTTGCTAGATGTTGCGTATCAATACATAAGCGCACATATGGCGTGTACTTTACGAAAAATCTCAAACAAAAACTCGGAAGAACGAGCAATTTTATGCAGAACAAATTTTCTGTTTTTAAACTAGTATTTCCTTAAACTAATGTAGACTTATTTCTCTGACATAAATAGCTGAGTGACAGATTTTGATAAAATCTAATAGAGAATGTTCGTTTTTTTTAATTGAGTCATTATTTCCCAGTATACTGGAAATTTGTCTGCATCATTCAGAGCATAGCTACCCTCAAGAATATTCCTCTCAAACCGAGGATAACAAAAAATACACACACACATACACACATCTATTCGTGAAGAGGCACAGGCTACACATATCTTACCAGGTTCGAGTCTACGACCAGTGGCATATAAAGGCTGTCCAAGACATTGAAGCAGAGATCCGTAATGGTGCCAACAACACCTCTTTCCGAGTCTTTCCTTATCAGCATTTTGTAGTTTGGGAAGTTTATGATGACTACTTTGCAGAAATATGAGTTAAATAATTTCTGTTTTTCTAAAAGAGGAAAAACACCCGAAGCTTGAATTGTGAACAAAGGATTCTTGTGTATTTGTTTTTTGCATTAAAGCGTTTCACTCATAAGGCTTCGTTCCAAACTGTTGCCATTAAACATAGAACACTCAACAAACGGAAAAAACCAACGAAAAAATCTCTCATTTATAATCTACTAAACGTAACTAACGCAATTATAATAACGTTTCACTAACAGGAAAACATTCTCAAAGGGCACTCCATAAGCGAATTCCAACACTTTCCCATGAAATGAACACTTTTCACAGAATAACACTCAATCGTTCCACCTCCTCTAATGATCCTGGAAATACTGCAAGATTCCTTCGTCATCCGGGGCCACAATCAAATATCCTTCGATGTCCTGAGCGCGACCTTCCACATCGCAGATAAAGTGAGGAAAGGGACGGGCCACAAAATCCCTGTGAGCTGGTAAGCTAATGCATTCCAGTCCTAGCATCAACTTTAAGGAGCAATGCTCATAAGATTCTTTAGAAGCAATGACAAGCAAACGGCCGCTCTGAACCTTTGCATTGTAATCACAAGCCAAGCCCATGTGGATATCTGCGACCAACCTTCATCGATCTCTAATTGCTAGCAAATGGCAATGCAAGTTAACATTTTTCCCTCACGCCAAATCAAAGGCATAGCTAACAGAATTAGAAAGACCTAACCAATACCTTCAAAACCAGGAACCATTAAAACAGAAAGATTAATCATCGTCAAACAAACTCCAGAGGACAAGGAAATGGCTGCAGAAGATGAGGTAACACAAGTCCAGAGTGGTTGATGTGGGCGAACCCAAAGTATTGACTCAGGTTTTGTCAAGTCACTGGCGACGAGGGCACACAAAAGAAGCGGGATACCACAGCAGCAGTAGGCCCAATGTTACGTCACAGGTTCCAAAGAAAATTAATCATTTTTTCGCCGTGCAAGTTGAGTCTGATTAAAGATGCAAGTCCTTCAGAAACCTGAATGATTGAATACTCAAAGAAATTAAAAGTTGTTATAATACCCATGACTCAGCACGATTCTTTCAAGTCCACGTCACATACAATTGACAGTCTGAAGGTGCTGAATCTTTGTTGTTATTAAACGCAATAAAAAAATAAAAGCAGAGCAATTAAAATCAATGAAAAAAGACAGGAATAACTTGCCCATTTTGAGAGAAAGAGAGAGAGAGAGAGATGCCACTGCTGGAAACTACAGCAACTTTGACACATTAGGTTTGTTGCAAAAAGTCTTTGATGAAGGGCGTATCAAATAAAAAGTCCTTCGGTCTGGGCTGCTCCTGTATGTTCTCTCGTTTACGATGGAAATGCACAGGAAGCATGAGGGATTATTAATTTTTAAAGCTTTATAATACAAATAAAAAACCAAAACGACGTAATATCAACGCAATATTCACAAGGTTACAACAGAGTCAAGAAAAAAATGAAGTCCAGTAACATATCAAGAGGTACTTAGTATGACTATCGCAGCCAATCAAAAGTCGACTCAAGTAATAATAATAATAATAATAATAATAATAATAATAATAATAATAATAATATAATAATACCTCGGAAAAAGACCCTCTTTACAGCAAATTTCATTAAAACAGAATGGCCGTCTAGATACCACTGAATTTATTTTGCAGTTTCTCAATCTCTTGATTGAGATATTTCATACAGCAGTCGGTAAATCATATAACAGCTGCCTAAGCTCATCTATTCCTTGAAGTTTCGGTAGTACTCTCTACCATCTACTACAAGACGAGTGAAGCCAGGGGTACTATTATAATGCCGCAAGCAGGCACAGAAATTTAAGGCGATTTTGACAACCAACCAAAAATCGACCAAAATTTCTGTTAGCTCGCTTGCGTGTGTATACTATATAGCATAATAGTACCCCTAGTTGCACTCGCCTTGTAGGAAATGGTAGAGAGTACTACCAAAACATTATTAAGGAATAAAATGAACCTTGGACAACTATTATATAAGCTCAACCCAGAGATTGAGAAAGTGCGATATAAACTCTACGACATCCAGACGGAATTCCGTTTAAATAATAATAATAATAATAATAATAATAATAATAATAATAATAATAATAATAATAATAATAATAATAATAATGTGTTCCATAAAAATCCACGATTATATATTAGAGTATATTACTATGTAAAACAAACAGACTTTCGAAAACTTGAACGGTGTTCCTCATCAAATCAATGTTGACATTAAAATGTAACGTCAACACTGATGAGGAACGGTATTCGAAAGTCTGTTTGTTTTACATAGTAATATTCTCTAATATATAATTGTCGATTTATATGACACAGATTGTTCTTCACGAGTGTGTGAATTTCTAAACAATAATAATAATAATAATAATAATACGTTTATAAGGTAACAGTGATGATCGAGTGATAGCTATAGTAAATTCACATCAACCGTGCATTTGATGTCTAGGCCAGTTTCTTACGACGCTCCTGATTGGCTATTGATAAGCCAATCACGGGACTGGGAACTCTCACTTTATCGAGAGAGTTCACATAGGTAGGATCTATGTTCCACCTCTCCTGAGGGATACATCTTTCAGGAGAGGTGGAATATACATCCTGCCTCTGTGAACTCTCGAGAGAGACTGAGAGTTTCCAGCCCTGTGATTGGCTTATTAACAGCCAATCAGGAGCGTCGTAAGGGACGGGCCTAGACATCAAATGCACGGTTGATGTGAATCTACTTATACTGCATAAGAGGGCACTTGCAGTATACTTGAGCTTGAAACAATGCTTATTCCGAATGGATACAGTAAACAATTTTTAAAAATTAGAAAAAAAAAAAATTTAACTGGCAACGACGTGTAATTGTGAGAAAATCATGAAATATCGCTCTGATACATTTTTATATATTCAGTTTATTTTTTCTCTTTTGTCTGGAACTGAACGTGAATATTCACACCCGATATCACTGTAACCAAAGATGGGTACTGTGCATGTCCTTCTACCAATTACGGTGAACTTCTATGATACCGGCAGCGGATCTTGACAGTCATCTCCAAAGGCAGGAATATAATTGAACTAAATATAGAATTTAGGAATGGAATGTAATGGGTTTTGAAATTTGGGGGAATGGGTTTTGAAATGTAGGCTTGAGGCCAAGCACTGGAATCCGAGAGATTATTCAGTGATCATATAAATTTTAGGGCACAGGCCAAGCTCTGGAACCTATGAGGCCACTCAGCGCTGAAAGGGAAATTGAGAGTAAAAAGGCTTTGAATATGTAACAGGAAGAAAATCTCGTAGTTGTACTGTGAACAACTGTTAGGACAGGGTGGAAAGTAAGATGGAAGAAAGAGATTGAACACAGAGGCACAGCAAAAGGAATGAAAATGATTGCGGCTGGAGGCCGAATGAATGAATGCTTTCAAGTTATCAGGCGTCGTGACTTCTATGATCATTGACACCGATATCAATTAAGAGACTACATAGTGTAGTATATTTATAATATTAGATATAATCAAAACTTGTAGGAAATCAAATTATACCTAATGTAAAAAAAAAAAATCCAGCTTCTAAAATATATTTAAAAGTATCGCTAGCATCAGACATCTTCTCCAACGATCTTGGCAAGGATGTACCTACCCGCTATCCCCATCCCGAGCCACAGAGAGGTATCGAGCTCTTAAATCCCCAAGACTGGGGCATTCGACCAGCAAATGCTTTGCAGTCATGAGGACTAAGTAATCCTCACAGTATGAGTAAGGCCTGCCCGTCATTAAAAACTCTGGAAACTCGCGAATGATCAATATTTATTTAATATTTATTTACGATGTCACAACGAGTGGATAAAGAAGAGAGAGAGAGAGAGAGAGAGAGAAGAAGACGGATGAGGAGAGATAGAGATGAGAAAGAGAAAGAGGAGAGAGAGAGAGAGAGAGAGAGAGAGAGAGAGAGAGAGAGAGAGAGAGTCAAACCTTATTAATCTACGTCAAGGAATAATCTCCATGACTAAGTCGGGATATGGACTGAGCAAGAAAGTCACATCATGTTATCCTATTACCTGCGCATCGTACAGTGAGTACTACTACCCACAACAAAACCGTTTCCTAACAAAATACACGGGAAGTTTTCCTGTCGACCAGTCTATAAACTGAGGAATTTAAAATATAATCAGAAATCTCATGATACGAAAAACCTCAAATCAACTAAACCCAGGTATTTCAAATGAAGACGCTTCAGAAGAGCAAAGAAGCTAAAAACGGAAAGAAATAAAAACCAACATCTCACAGAATACTATCTATACCGCAGTATGACTGACGTGCGGTGTACTATTACGCCATTGACGATACAAAAGAGAACAACAGGATTCTTTGTTGTGTACAGAGCCAAGACCCTTCATTAAGAACGAAGTCGGTGGAGCAATTGAATCGAAAATGACTACTTTCAACGAAGTGCTTCTTACAAGAAGGCTCTGTTTCAGTTTCACTTACATTTTCTATCCACGCAAATTTTTCTAGGCATTCGAATCCAAACTAACATACATAGTATACAATGCGTATTGCGATGTTATGCATTAGCATGTACGCCATCAGCTAGAGTTCATAGTGTGTGTGTACGATATATATATATATATATATATATCATATATATATAATATATATATATATATATATATATATATATATATATATATATATGTGTGTGTGGGTGTGTGTGTGGTGTAATATATATATCTATATAATTAATATATATCAATATAGATGTATAATATTATATAATAATTATAACATAATTATAATATATATGTATATAATATTAAATTATCTATCATTAATTAATATCTTATATATGTATATACGATATAATACGTGTAACTATATAATTACCTCTATAGACTCGTATGTAAATTTATCTAGATATGATCTAGATATAGATATTAATATATATATAACCTATCTAGATATGTCATATTTATAGATTTACATATATATATCGTATGTAAATATATAGATACAGATATAGATAGATATAGATATATATATTATATATATACATATATATATATTGTATATTTATAGGGTATAAGATTAAAGATAATATATGATATATCTATAATAATTATATAATGTATAATCATATAATTATATATAATAGTTATACTATGACAAATTATATATATTTATGTAAATATATATATATAATACCTGATATATATATCGACTATATACGATAAATAATATACGTGTAAATATCAATATACATATATATATCGTATGTAAATAAGGATAGATACAATAATATATATATATATATATATCATATATATACATGTATATAATTTAATGTATTTAAAGTTATAGATTATATCTTAAACATATATATATATAATATATATATAATTCATATATATATATTATAATATATCAATTTTTAATCTGGTTAAAATACATAAACATACAATTGGTAATCAGACAATTACAATTTGCGTCATCAACACACAGTAAGCTCGATCTTCAAACAATAAGATATAACTGAAACTATTTTGAAGGAAAATGCGATAAAAGAAAAAAAAAGTCCTGCTTAAATAAGCTAAATTAACCGCTCCCAACAAGTGGCACTGGAAAGCGGTGAAACGAACCCTATAACTTGACAGTGGTCCAGTATATACACATACGGGTTGCCTTGGAACTACACGACAACCAGTATTGACCTGAATGCAAAAGCCGTGCTCGCACGACACTTTCACAAAGCACGGCGCTGTACATCATATGGCGTCATGACCCCAAGTCATGAGACTGAAATCTTCGGACCATAGTAGAGACCTCCCTAGGGAGCTAACACCACGGCCATATCAAATTTAAAGCTTGTCTTACAACTTTAGCTCATTCAGTAAATGTAGGTTAATAAATGCAAAGAAACGTTATTGGAAATATCCTCATCATAATTTTCAACATGAGAGCATCCGTATAAAAAGGGACTTCTCTCTTTTACTTTGAGGTGATGAAATGTTCGTTCGTTCCTTCCTCAGAGGCGTGGTCGGTATGGTCTTGGCCTGCCACATCGGTGGCCGCAAGTTCGATTCTCGGGCATTTCATTGAGGTGTGAGAGATGTGTATTTCTGGTGACAGAAGTTCACTATCGACGTGGTTCGGAAGTCACGTAAAGCCGTTGGTCACGCTGCTGAATAACTACTGGTTCCATGCAACGTAAAAACACCATACGAAGTGATAAAATGACTAAACTTAATGTTAACCTTTATAAGACTAAAGCGACCATCACGCTTGATTGTAGGGGAGAAAAAAAGTCATTCCTTTAACACCCAGTCGCCTATCGTTCCCATCTTGTGCACCCAAAACCACATTGCATGATTCCAACTTGAAATTTCATTGCTATTCATAATCCAATAGACTATTTTAATTAAACATCATAGCAACACATCACTGCGTCAGACAAACGAGCCCCTTAGGTGGGGCGCACTTGGACATTCGTTATCCAAATCACGTCTACGCAAAATCAGAAGACTGACAATATGAACAAGGCGTGAATCGATCTCCAACTTACTCGGGACGCGTGCAAGATTTCCCTCTGACACATAAGTTACAAACGTTATATTCCAAACTTAACCTGAAGTGGTCTTCGTAATTAATACTCATAATTAGTACTACTCATGCTGACAACAAGGATCAAATAAAAAGGACACAAACTAAACACGTTCATATATTCTCAGTTATAAGTGGAAACACAAAATAATTGAACAGAAATATAGCCTCTAAATTCAGTACACCAAATAAATTAAAACGTGCTCACATCTACAGCCAAATCGCACATTGTTTCACCAAACGAAGATTTGAAAAGGACAATATATTTTATTATAAATAATTTTTCTGTGCTGTTTAACATGCTCATTATTCATTTTTTTACATTTTCACTCTAATAGATAAATCACAAATATCCTACAATAAATTTCCTGTATCTTTAACTCAACGCGAAGCACTTTTGCTGACCCTTTTTAGGCTTTCCTGCCCCCACCCCCAACAACAACATGAACAACAATAACAACAACCAAAAAAGTAGTTTGTAGGCTTACTCCCCAAGTAAACGGAAAGATTAAGAACTGGAAGAGTTTCTGAGTAATCACTCGTGGGAATCCAGTGTTCTTTCATATGAATGCTTGACCTCTATATTAATTACTTCTCTCGTTGACTGGCTTCAAAGAAAAAATCAAACGTAAGGTTTTATTTATGAAAAATACATGATGAACTTAATCACATTATATTAACATAGAAAATTCTACGTCTAAGTAAATACGTGGATTTTCATATCTGGACGCGCATATTTCGCTCTGTAGGCCAGGAGTACATTAGCCACTCTGTGGTGTCGGTGTGTGGCGTTGGGGATGTGGCTTCCCATAGGTTGCCTTTGTTTATAAGCTCTGGCAAGGATCAGCGACAGCTCGCCACAGTCGCTCGTGTACTCGAATTAGCTTATAAAAATGGAAACCTATGGGAAGACATTCCCCGCCACACACTGACGCCACTCTGTGGCGCCACACAGTGGCTCGTTGCTCCTGGCCTGAGGAACGTGGTAGATAATCAGCAAAATACAACGATTTTCTGATGATTTACAGGGATCATTAATCTTCTAACATCAAGTACTAATATCCTTTTACAATCTTTTTAAAGATCTTATTTAAACAGTTACTGTAATCTTACAACGGCAAGTATGATGAGATGCTTGTCGCAGCAAATCTTAAAAGACATTCAAAGCTTTACGAGGTGAGCGAAAAAAAAAATTAAGCTGATAAAAAATGATGCTCAACTTCCAAGCACATATAAGCCTGGATTCACCACAATGGCTTTCCTAACCAGACAGAACCTCCACAATTTTAATACATACTAAACCGGTTTGCGTAGAGTACGTGTGTATGAAAAGGGTCCTCAAAGTTTCCGCTGAGGTGCAATAAGAACGCATTTCATATTTGACGGGATTTCTCCGCAAACTATATTTTGCGATTACCGTGATCTTGGAAGACAAACAAAGTTAGCTCATTATTGTAAATGATAGAATACAAGCACAATTAGCTCATTATTGCTAACGATGGAATACAAACACAATTAGCTAATCATTGTTAACGATAGAATGTAAACACAATTAGTTAATCATTGTTAACGATGGAATACAAACACAATTAGCTAATCCCTCTTAACAATAAAATACAAACACAATTAGCTAATCATTGTTAACGTGAGAATACAAACACAATAAGCTAATCCCTCTAACAATAAAATACAAACACAATTAGCTAATCATTGTTAGCAATAGAATAAAAACACAATTAGCTAATTATTGTTAACGATAGAATACAAATACAATAAGTTAATTATTGTTAACTATGGAATATAAAGACAATTAGCTAATTATTATTAACAATCATTGTTAACGATAGAATACAAACACAATTAACTAATTATAGTTAATGATGGAATACAATTAGAACACATTTCATATTTGACAGGATTTCTTAACAAAGTTTATTAAACCGTTTTCTTGGAATGAAAACATAATTAGCTAATTATTGTTAACGATTGAATAACACAATTAGCTAATCATTTTCAAGGATGGAATAAAAAACACTTAACTAATTATTTTCAACGATTGAATAACACAATTAGCTCGTTATTGTAAACGATGGAATACAAACACAATTACCTAATCATTGTTAACCATGTAATGCAAACACAATTACCTAATTATCGTTAACGATGGAATACAAACACAATTAGCTAATTATTGTTAATAATGGAATACAAACACAATTAGCTAATCATTGTTAACGATGAAATAAAAAACAATTAGCTAATTATTTTCAAAACGATAGAATGCAAACCCAATGAGCTCATTATTGTTAATGAAGGCAAAGACTGGTCACTTAGAATAATCTTCTGAAATGTATTCAAGCATTACAAAGTAATAGGTTTTACCAGTATAATGATAAGAACCCGTCCTCTTTCTTCTCAGTAATGTTAACCATACATTATTCAGCAGACTCCCATTTATACTTCTTGCTGCAGTCACGTTCATGTTCATAGTCCCATCTCTCTTTGACGCTGCCATAACAGACTCCTCGCCTTCGAGTATCCGGTGGCACGTACGTGATAAGAAATATATGCAAAATAAAAGAAAGGATGCTCAGGACGCAGCAGGGTATGTTTTTATCATCTGGGTACTTTGCCCTTGATTGTGGGACTTGAATTTGAGCACGCGCGTCATTCTCTGCTACTTTACAATGTAAATTACATCATCTTTTTAGTTGATTAACGCAGGATGAATCATACTCTTTCTTCACTGTCATAAATATTTTGAAACAAATCATATATATATATATATATATATATATATATATATCATATATTATATATATAAAATATATATATAATATATATGTATGTATACAGGAGTAAACATATATATATATATATATATATATATATATATAATATATATATATATATATATATATATATATACGTATATATGTAGGAGTAAGCCATATATATATTTACACACACACAGACACACACACACACACACACACACACACACACACATATATATATATATATATATATATATATATATATATATATATTTAAAATCGTAACTCTAACAGTGGTGAACAAGTACACCATTTCTTTCAAGTCTGCTGTTTTATATACATACATACATACATACATACATACATACATACATACATACATATTCTACGCATACATGCACACACACACATATATATTATATATGTGTGCATATATACTTATAATAAAAAAATGAATAAGGACTTATATACTAGACACCATGACATCGTGAACAGGAAGGTATGACCCACATTATACAATTAGGCAACACAAATCCTGCCCCACTGCAAGGTGTGAAGAGTTCAACAGAGATGACGAATCGTAGAACATCCTCAGAGAGTAGTGATTTGTCGACTGCAAGAAAATGACGCCCACAAAGAGCAGGGAAAAACTCATCCCTGGCAGGAAAATTCCCCGGTGGGAAGCTGAAAGCCCATCTAGGATTCTAGACGTTTAACCATTAAAAGAAAAGCAGCGCGCAATTCAGCTCGTGACAATGGGCATCTCTCATAGGTAGGAGGTAGGAGACTTGACCTGCTTTTGTGTGCGAACACATAAATTGAGCTTGAAATATATAACGATTAAGAGCCGATGTCACCACACTTGCATCTATAAGTCTGTACCGAATAACAAATGTGAACATCCGATAAATACTGCCTTTTGGAAAGCTTGCTTAACCAGTGGAGGCCAATAAACATCAGAGCGAGTTCTTCCTTCAGGCCACAATGGGATTAACTTCCGGAAAGATGCTTGAAAAAATAAACCAAGGAATCACTACAGCAGTTACCATAAAAAAATTATTAGTATTAGTAATTAACAATATATTACTAAAGTCACTACGAAACAGAGCATTTTAAAACATATTACGTATTTCTGCACTGACAGAGAACTACAGCTAAATACTTCGCCCAGTTACCGTAGTTTATTTATAATATAGATGCGAAAAGGGGACCAAGATAGACTCGGTATATGAACATAAACAAATACATGCAGGTCTTCAAGTCAGCGTAGTTTGACATCACAAATTATCGCTACCGAACTATAGGTTAATTTGAATGCCTCTTCTCAACCAAGTTCTGAAGTGACTGACTGAATACAATTAAAATTAATTTTAAAAATTGCTCATTAATTAACAGTCCCCGTCGTAATATGATCATAAAATATCCGTGAAAAAGTAGAAGACGCGGAAAGTTCATACCTAAGGTTGTTGACCTTGTAAGGCAGCCATGAACTTTAGGGTGGGTTAGTCAGTCAACAAAAATAGCTCTCATAACTGTCCTTACGTTTCGACACCCTGGGTATCTACAAGCATGAAAATTACGAAAACTTGTCATAAAAAAGAAAAAGAATGCTCTAGTGACCAACGCTTAGTCTAGGCTTCATTAACCCATGCCAATAATATCACCTAGATGGAGAAGGGAAAAGAAAAAACATGAAGCCACAAACCCCAGGAAGTAAGCCACCATTCTCAAAGACCAGCTTGGTTTCAGAGATAAAGATTCCACACAGGCTTTGAAAGATCCCAGCAGACAGGAACTTCCAGGAAATACAATGACGACAGATATGCCGAATGGGCTTTGGGGGGAGGGGGGTAGGGGAAGGGTTATTTCGCAAGTTTCATAGACAAGTCAAGCCCAAGACACCTCCCTCAGACTCCCAGTGGGCGGACAGACCTCCTTTCCAGGCTCTCGATGACCTTCGCTTACCAATCCACGGCTGAACAGGAAAAGTAACCCCTGCTATTTAGTGTTCGTATTGGCAATCACATTTCCGTTGCCGTATGCTATTTAGTAAAAAAAAAAAAATGAATGAATAAATAAAAATAAAAAATAAAAAGAAGAGAAAAAGTAAATGTGCCAAGAGCATTCCATTTGTAACAAGAACACGTTTAGCAGAGTTCCAGCATAGGCGCCTGAGGCAAAACAGGATCGAAACAATTATATCATTTAAAATTTTAAGGTGTTCCCGAATTTCGGGTAAATTATTATGTGGGGCAATACCGAGATAGAATATCCTACGTACCCCATAATCTATGAACTCGAGAAAAACCACTTTGGCTTTCCTAGACCGGTTAAGTCAGCCAGTGTGGCAATCAGTTTCAATATACGTCAGCCAAGCGAAACTAAAATATTTTGTACTCCTGACATTAGGGATATCGTGAGCCCATGCAGAGATTGTTATAACAGTATGATCAACTTATTTAAAAGCATGCATCCGAAAATTAAAGGTATATCAATTATCGCCAGAATAACATATAAATTATCAGAAGTTAAAATTTATCCGCCTTGTGTAAAGGCAACTTTGCTACTGTTTTTCATTACCTTGGAAGTCTAAATCATTCTCTTTAAGCCCATAGATATTCCTTCGGTGAATTCTATTTTCAAACTTTTTCCTTGTAACGTCTCATGGATTATTTACATAATTCACTACTGAGTTTCTGTAGTTCGTGGTGACAGCAGTTAGCCCACACGTATTGTAATTTATGTTACATGTAATGGTGACAGCCAACCTCGACAATCTAGATATATTACAAAATCTCATTTTGTTTCAAATCTTTATTCTCTCTGTAGTAACGGATAATGACAAACGAGACTAAAGGAGTGACAATAAAAAAAATAAGAGATAATGCAGGACAAGGCATGATGGGTATGGATAAGGCAAGCACTAAGATCAAGTCTAAAATTTGCAAATCATATAATGTTTCCGTTAATAATCAAGATTTTCTGATAAGATGTATTAAAAAAAATCCTGACAATTTAAGATACTAAAGAAGAACGAACAGGCAATATAACACGGAAACTTTCATTCGTATAATTACCGTTTAATTGCCACTGACCTAGACACTTGTTCATAGTCAGTAACATGAAATCCGCAGAGTAACTTGTAATTATGTTCTAAAGTACCATCCGTGTTACCTATAAAACAGCAGACAGGATAACGACGCATGGATAATACTAGTTGAATGGCAATCTTAGACACTGGGCATTTAGTTCCTCATGTGGTGCACTATAGGCATTATTTAAGGTTCTTTGAAGCGTGCCTTCGGCCCCTAGCTGCAACCCCTTTCGATCCTTTTACTGTACCTCCTTCCATATTCTCTTTCTTCTATCTTATCTCCACCCTCTTCTAACAATTGATTCATAGTACAACTGCGAGGTTTTCCTCCTGTTACATCTTTCAAACCTTGGACTGTCCATTTCTGTTCCAGCGTTGAATGGCCCCGTAGGTCCCAGTGCTTGGCATTTGGCCTAAATTCTATATTCAATTCAGTTCCATTAACAGATGTTACGGCACTCTCTCAGCCATATTCATTACATATGTAATTTGAAATTAGAAAGCATTATAAACAGGATAATATATCATGCAAAACAGCCTAGGACGATAGGCCTCAATTATGTTTAGACTTCTAAAGGACCCTGAAATGTGAAGACATTGTATTATTTGCTCAGGCTTTAGCTGAATGATTAGGGTATCATAACAATATTAACGAAAACGATTAAATGGGAAATGAGAACATACACGAATATACATCCGAGCACACAGAAAGTTACTAACACATTCAAGAGTAAGGGTACGTGTGTGCTTCGTTGGTTTGATTACAATGACACTCGCGGGAACAATTACAAAGGCTGCCCATTTGGTCCTGTTCTGTTTCGCTGCACTAATCTCATGCTACAAAACTGCGAGTCGAAATATGTGATGATGTAGCTGACCGCCAGCACAATTTGCAGCAAACCCTTATCTAAGGCAATCAGGAAAACAGGAAGTTGTTCAAAACCCAATCGTTTACAAAACATGAATCTGGAATTGCTTTGTTCGGAGAATTTCATCTCACACCCTGACCTATGAGGTAATGTGAAAATATATTTTTGGCGCGGACAAGAGGACGTACTTATGTTGACTGCAAACAGAAATTACCAATTATATTTAGTTAAACAGTTAAATGGGTAGAAAGCAAAATTCTGTGTCTTTACGACAGGAATTCTATTATTCTATAAGTGTGATATCTTGATTAAATGTTCCCATAATAATTTCTGGATCAGTACTTTTAAGACAGTCTCCACGAGTTCAAAGAAAACGGAGGATGACGGAAACTGATCTGGGTATACGGAAAGGATGATTCACTGTTATTTTTTAATCTACATCGTCTCGTTTTCCTTCTCAGTAGAAAAATACATTAACTGCACTTCGAGAAAATACTATTTTTAAAGGACACCCACTTACTGAAGCTTTTTTGAGATTCGGAAGGAGAACAACTCTTTGCACGGCCCTATTGAAACATGGAATATCATGCAGAGGGATCTGTTTATATGTCATGCAGCGAATACGACACCTAGCACTACGAACGTGTTCGATAATAACATCACTAGCTTCCGGGTCATTTCAAAATAATAAAAAAGTAAGCAGGCATCATGGGAGCCGTGTAGGTTTCATCCGGGTACTGCACTTACCATAGGCTATATACATCTTGGCTTTTCAAGTCTTCTCAAAAACTCATACGCTATGTTAAAGAGATTCTTCTCCAATGGATAACCATATTAACTCATACACAGTGTCCACGAAATGTCCTTCTGAACTTCCACTAAGGGCCCTATAGCACAAACACTGCTATCTTTGAGTCAGGGTATTGAAACGTTTGGATAGACCTACATGGTAGCCTGCAAAGCTGAAGTCGTTGCCTAATTTTCTTAAGCTTAAAACTTTATATGGCTCACAAACTAAAAATCCAAGGGAATGCGCACACACCACTGTCTGAATTAATATTCAATTTCCATCACAAAGCTTCAACAGTCTTCACAACAAACTCTCCTGTCCACGTCGTTAAAACTATTTTTCCAATGATTTGCAACACAAATCTTACAAATACTTCGATTTTGGTGACAATTTTATTCAACGGCAGTTTTGGAAACACACAGGGAGTATACTAAGGTCACGTATTTCAAGAGCGTGAACACACACACAGTAAAATCACAATAACATTGAAGGAGACACAAACATAAGCAACCATATAAGAAAATGTATGGACTTTCCCGTCGGAGACAAGCAACAGCTGATCTGTCACGCGTGAGTTCACAACTTCCAAATGTCACTTGACTTGCAATAGCAAAATTCGGCACTTAATCGCTATAAAACTGATCATTTTTACACATAGATGGCACTTAACTTACTCTATCCTATAAATTTCATTCATAAACAAAACATAATTTTCGATTAATACTCACCAAAGTAACCTGGTACTCCAGGTTTGGGACGTCGTCTGTGTTCTCCTCAGCCATACTTTCGACACTGACTCTTCGTCGAAGTTCTCTCAGGGACGCCATCGACGACGATGACGGAATGCGTTCGAGTTTCGGTGTAGATTGTTTCATTATCTCTCTGAACATCTCAGACATCTTTTCTAACACTTATAATAAGTTCTGTCAAGAAGAATAGTGACGAAAGCTTCTAAAAGTATCTGTTTATATTAATCTTAGTTATGAGTTCCAATAATTCAATGACATTCGCATAACGCGGGAAATTTAAATCCCGTATTACTTGGCGGGGAGCCACCAAAATTGACGGGGCGTGTCCCTCAGTATCCACTCAAAGTTATTTTTGAAAGCTGAACTTATACAAATTTCATTCAGTCTTTGTACCGATTTAGGACTAATACTCTCTCTCCACTTGCCTCTGCCACACTGAGCTGGCAAATAAAGAGAGAGCCAGTTTTGGGTTAGGTCTGGCCCCCGGTCACTATTATTCTCTGCCTAGGAATCGAAATGCATCGTTCAATTTCCAAATGATTTCAGTTCTTCTATGATGCTCCACACGGGACATATTCAATACATATGAAATTATGCAATCCCGCTACGACGAACGAGTTTTCCCGACCGCTGGAGCAGAACTTGATTTGCATGTTTGTTACCTTGTATGCATACATGCTACATACAAATGTATTTACAGCAGGAGACTTTAATTATTGCCACAGTTTGTTCCATTTATAGCAAGCGAACTAGATCTTCCACACTGAATCACTTCTTGAGAAAGAAGTACTTTAAGAAATGAATGCGGGAAAGTAAGAGTTGTATTGAAGGCCATGTCTACAGCATACCGAATAAGAAATAACTAAAAACCAACAAAATGGTTCCCTGTAGGATGGTTCTCTCGCACTGAAATGCTGCGTGCGCTAATGGTTTATCTCAATCACCCTCATCATCCACTTTTATGGTTCCAAACCTGTATTATATTTCACCTTGTCACCCCTAATTAACCAGTGTCAGAGCAATGCCGTTTTACATCTGATTAGAAAAACGCATACGCAATACACGCGCGCGTGCGCGCATTTACACACTTTCATCGTAACTACAGAAGTGCAAGGGACGTTCAGTCCCTTTGGTGATGGGTGTACGCTTCTAGAACAAAAAAGGAAAAAGTACAATATACTCGTACGTTGCTTTGTCCTGAAGCGACGAAACTAGTTTTTGTGAGTCACTAAGAAAAGTTTTCATTCTGCCTAGCTATTTTCCATAAATCTTCGCCAGGAAAATTGGTACTCTCTCTCTCTCTCTCTCTCTCTCTCTCTCTCTCTCTCTCTCTCTCTCTCTCTCTCTAAATGTCGCTATCTCTTCTAACAAAAACGTCGCTCTTTATGTTCTACCTGGTTCACTTGTTTCTTCTTTCGGCCTACTACCCCTTCTCCCAACCTTACACAATCCCCCCCCCCCCCCCCCCGGCATTATTCTACCTCTGCAAGAACGTTTCTTAATCCATGAAATAATTGCCCATCTTCAGTTCTTTATTTACGAGTCTCGTCCTTTCTTTTGTCCTTCAAAATTCAGTTGTGACTCAGTGATTTATTTTAGCTTTTTCTAGAAAGAACTTATGAACTTGTCAACTTGTGCGCATGATTATACTTCCGCGCGAATAATTGGATTAATTTATCTCGGTGCTTGTCTCTAAAAAAAATTGTTTATAAAATTATACAGCAAAGAAAAAAAAATCTTGGTAAGGTACAAGTTTATTAAAGTATTCTGATGCCAAATATTGGAATCATGGTGGCCGCTCTGACTGCAGAATTTCCAAAATTAGTCAGCTAACAGGATATGTTATATTACTATTCCGAATAATATTATATCACTATTCCGAATCAAGTGCCATTTTCATTTTGTCGGATACGGTAACTTGTTCAGCGTTGACCGTTGTCCTTGATATTACGCCAGTGAACAACAAGAATAGGTTCGGAAATAAAAGCATCAGTTGTTATTCTAATGAGAGCTACACACACACACACACACACACACACACACACACACACACACACGCACCAATCTCTCCAATAGCCACGTTGAGTAAACAATGAAAACAGACAGTGATGGCCGCGTGGTCACATGATGTTTAACCGCTGACATTGCGATTTGCTTATGATAAAATTGCTCATGACCGAGTTGCCTGATATTAGCTAGTGATAAAGGTAAATGACAAGTCCCATACGCGGTTCTTCACAATCCTATATGATCGGTTCGCTAAATTTTACTGGGTTTGATCATAGATCATGACCCTTGGTTTGTTTATTTATTATTATTATTATTATTATTATTATTATTATTATTATTATTATTATTATTATTATTATTACAGGATGATTCAGTTGCCCTGAAATAATACTTATCAGGAAATGGTAAGAATGTACAGAATACTCAAAGGAAAGAAACTTAAGCAATTTCCAAAATGAATACGATGGAAACAGACTTTGCATTATAAGCGGAACACCTTAAGCAATGAGGAATGAAGGTACTGGATAAGATGGCTCCTGAAACTGCCGCGAAACGTCGGATAAACCATGGTACTAATGGTACCCTTTCCCTTCGTCTTCCAGTATATATATAGTATATATATAATATATATATATATATATTTTATATATCTATATATGTATATATATATATATATATATATATATATAGTATATATATATATATATAATATATATATATATATATATATATATATAATATTACAAGATCTAAGATGTAGAATTCTTAGGAAAGGCCAACTTGACCCCCAAAATAGTTGCGCGTCAAAAACTTAACGAAAGAGAAAGCTTATCAATTATCAAATAGATAAATCTTCGATACAGATGAGGGTTTCGAGGTGAGGAGCCTCGACCAAGATCCCAACATTCGTTCCTCGTAAACCTCTACATTCTGGAAGAGGACGATTCCATCTGAAACCTTCCCCCAGGTCGAGGCGTCCTAGCCATATTACCTAATGTATGAGTTGATGACCATAGAGGGGATGTCATAATATGTGACAATTACGAAGCCCACATTATCTTCCATCCCCATCTGTCCATTGGCCGAGATTAACCCCATCAATTGGTCTCGATTAACAGCAGTGGCCTCTCCTCTGCGGTTCTTTCTTTGCTTTGAGGTATGGGGTTACACTGGCTGTATTTTCATGTACTGGACTCGCATGCATTCATTACTCAGCGGTACAGAAAGTTATGGCAACAGAACGGAGGTTGTTTTTTTTTTTTCTTTTTTCCTTACAGTTTTTATAACTCCAGTTTACATTGTTATGAGTTTTGAATTCAGACGAACGCACCCAAGCCCTCCTTATCTTACGTAATTATTTGTTTCTTATATAGATTGTCTATGTAAGAATTTATATATTTGAACAAATATATGTATATACATATATTTTTAGATATTTCAATATGAAATTTATCTTAAATTTAATTTTTTACTATTTACATTTATTTCGGTGTCAATAACCTAGATGTTGTAACGCCAGGTTTAATAGACACAATCAATCAATCAATCCTCCGTTCTTTTTTCATGTCTAAACCGACATAAAACTCTCTAGTCTCTATTTTTTATGATTTTCACACACATTATTACACTCACACACACACACCACACACACACACACACACACACATATATATATATATATATATATATGTGTGTGTGTGTGTGTGTGTGTGTGTGTGTGTGTGTGTGCGTGTGTGTGTGTGTGTGTGAATTTCAAATTTTTGTCACTTATGAAGCGTGACTTTTTTTATCTTCACAAATATTAAGCTACAAATATCGTTTTTTCGTATCCATTTACTACACCTCGGGAATAACTTACACCCAAGGAGAATTATAATTTAGAAGTTCTTCGTCACCAGCAGGATTAGAACTGTTGCTGGTTTAGAAGCAACGATATACAGTGACTTTGACCACTGAGCTATTACAAAAAATATTGATAGAGTTGTTTTGATACCAGAGAGCTCTAGTTTCAAATCAGTATATGAGATAAAAAAAAAAAAGTATTAATCTCATTTTCTTCCACTTACTCGATGAACCATAAAATCTCTTGAACAAGAATGTTCAAAATTAGCTTTAAAATATCAATCAAGGTTATCAGTGGAAGCCACTCAATATAAATTAAAAAATAATTTTGAGAATTAGATTTGAAATACGAAATATCCACAGATTCGCTGTGGTTCTACCGCGAGTGGCCCATAGAGAAAATTAGAACATCCCTTTCCAATTCAAAACAATGACAGCCAAAGTTCATCAACAAAAGAGACAAGGAAGTAAGAGTCATGAGCGGGCGGGAATAGGCCGCACTTATTCCCTACCTATTCTAGGTCGATTCCATATTTATTTTCGTCTTCGACTTTCTGTTAAAACTTCTTCTAAAAGAAATGACAGTCCACTGAAATCATGCTGATCTTCTTGAGAGAGATTTGGTAACGCTATACGCCGTAGGGTCTTAAGAACCCGAGGGCTTATCGTTCATCTATTACAAAGTAAATTAGTGGGACTCTGCCATAGCTTTTTGGGATGTGACGCATTTGGGGATTTTCTGGCTGTGGGAAGGCTGCTAGCAATTTAGAATAGATTCAACGTGTATACTCTCAATGAAGACAAGAAGAATAGTGGAAAATGTTTGACAACTTTAAAGGAAGCTTTGAGCAATCTTCCTTTTAAGCTACATATAATATATTATATAAATATAAAGTTTACAAGTCACGTCCACTGGTTCTGTGTATTGCAATAGTCCCAAACACTAACCAACTTCTGTTTCCTAACATAGTCTTTGAGATTCTGTAGGATATAATAAAAGAATTTATAAATTTGTCATAAGGGTTCTGTTCAGCAGGACACTGCAAAGTCCAGGTGTTCTTGGAAGGCCCTCTTATGAAGGTTCAGTTTGTCCTAAAGGTTCATAATCCTTAAAAAAATAAGCAACAATAAAAAAGCAGAGGCTTGGAAAAAGTAATAAAAATATTATACATTTAATTTTTTTACGCGAAGTCTGTAACTCAGGACAAAGTTTTAAGCTGTCAATGTTCTGGGTAAAAGAGCGAAGGACATGATCGTGCTCTAGACACAACCGCCATTGAACCATTTTATCAGTAAAGCACTACACTATAAAAGATGCATACTTTTGAAGATCTCGAAGAATTTGGAATTTTCAGCGCCTCGAACTCAGAATCCTTGATAAATCACCTGATAAATGTCATATGATCCCGACGCTGTGTATCGCTGGTCGCAGTAAGGGATATTTGATAAGATCGGCCACTTAGGTTCCCCCCTGGTGTTTTAGGGGTACAATATACAGACACCTCTACGGTTCTACCAGGTGAGATTCATTCGACCCGGTAGCACAGGTGAGAGTGGTCCAGACCACTTCCTTCTCAGGTGAAAACGATACTTTATTTCACAGATTTTCAGATCAGGTGACAGCAGGGTGATGTTGATCCAGACGGGAGATTCCGCTAAAAATAGGTATTAGAAAATAGTCTTTTTTTTTTCTTTTCTTTTTTTTTAATTTTAAATTCATTGTAAATTCATTGAATGCTTACTTTAGATTAATTTTTATGAAGCTGATAATGAAAGAACTAGTTCTTAAGCAGTCTAACACCAAAGACACATGTTCAGATAAAGTTTAGTTCGCAGCTGCATTTGATTAAAGAAAAGAATGTAATACTCAGTCATGCATGGCATTAAAAACTGAGAGCCATTTTCTTGGGAAAATAAAGCGGCATAATATGTTCACATAAGGAGAGATTCGGAAAGTTCAATGTACCTGAGGTCGGTTTAAAGAACAAAGTAGCAGATGCAGCGCCTAGGCCATGTTAGGAGTGGCAGGACTGGGAAGGTATTGAGGAATGCCAAGGATAGGAGTCCGTGGAGCACAACAAGCAAGAGGCCACTGGCGCTGGCGGTTTAACGGTTTTACAGAGACTGAGAAGCATGGCTTCATGATGTTTAGGTCGAAGCCGAAAATGCGAGAATGAAACTGACAGAAATGAAAATATAAGCACTAACCAAACACTCTTCATCTGTCATTCACTTTGTGGATGATTGTGTAAACTTTCTCTCAAGAGGGAAAACACTTGAATACAGGACAGGAGGGTTCTTACCCTTCTCCCTCTCCTGGCTTACCTCATTTTCACATCAAACACTTAGACGGACTACAAGAATTCAGCTGATTCGGAAAGAAATGTAAGCTATAATGCAATTTAGATGAAATGAGCAGTTCAACATTTCACCCAGCAATAACATATTTGGTGTTGACAAAGATGCTATTAACACCATAATACTTCTTGAACGTACTCATTTGAACCTGGGGCAAAGTTTCTAAATAAAGACGTTATCGATACGGACTATAAATAGAAAAGGGGTCCCAGAAGAAATAAGGATATAGGTATCTTTCCAGTGATTTGTTAAGGTTCCTTCAACCTTCACGGCACTCTGCGACTTGTAAGACTAAGTGCAAGCTGAAGTAGTTAGACCTGGGATGGCCAGAGAGAAACGTAGATCTTCTGATGACTCTAGCTATTTACTTTAACCTAATCAAATCTATTCAGGACTCTAGTGAAAGCCGGTCCTGTTTACGGAGCCTAAGAAGGAAAATTACTCTCTTAGCCTGACTTGTGTTTTCCCTTTTCTCTGAAGATGACCCCTACATGGCTCACAAGCTCTTGGTTTCCTTTCCTTAGATGTATTTCTGACAGGTTACTCAACATCAAAGCAAAAGACAACGTCAAATTAAATAAGTCAATCGTCTCCTCATTACTGGGAGGAAGAGCCTTTGAAATCTAAATTAAAATGAGGACAAAGATCATAAAACAATCCAGTGAAACTGTCTAGCATGACGCAGCGTGAACTCCCGGTTTTATACAAAATAACCATTTGGTATTAAATGCCAGGCTTTGGGAACACTCTCTCGGGGTTACGATAAACGACAACAAAATATGTCTTTTCTCATGAAAAGAATTTTCATCGTTGTGCCAAATACTCCTTGACTTTTATATTCTGATAATATTCTGTTGATAGCGTTTAGCAAGATGTACGTAAAAAAAAAAGAACTATGCATACAAGTCGCTCTAAATGGTTTGAAATAAATAGTACTATACAAACAAAAAGGTTGTAAAAACCATATATATTTCTACCTAATGCGAGTTTTCCTTTGAGTCAAGTTCTTCACTCGAGGCTATTTTTTGCCAAGCCTCCGTAGTCCTCCAAGTAAGCCGTACTAGTAAATCGTCTATGGTATATATATATATATATCTTTATATATAGATAATATATATATATAAATATATATATATATATGTATAATGTATATATAATAATATATATAATTTACCACTTTTTCACACTTGTAAAATCGCTGTTCTGTTCTGTTAGGTCAGGTACAAATATTTTTTCTGTTATTTTGTTATACAACTCTGTAATGGATAAGAATAAACATAACTTCATTGCTCATAAGGAGAGTTAAAATGATCATTAACGTAGTTTACACAACACAATTGCACTTACGTGAGGTACAGACAAGTATTAGATATAAAAATGCTACAATTTCTTAGCGTTATGCCACCAAAAGTTCAGAGCAACACAGTGAATGTAACACTCAGGGTAGTGACGGTAACACTGACACCGCTCTCTCTCTCTCTCCCTCATCCTTCCACAGTGGTGTAATGGAATCCTTATCTTTTAGGTCATCAACCTATTTCTTCCTGTGAGTAACGCCTTTGAGTAAAAAGTATCTGCATATATCATGCGATGAAAAAAACCCTTTTCATTTTCTACTGTTTCATGACATTCTCAGAAAAAAGAAATACGACATGCCTTGAGGAGAAAAATCTGGATGTTTTAGAATATACAGAAGCCAAAGTAGGCCTAGGAAGACGAAAGCGTAAAAAAATCTCACTTTTTGGGGAAACTCCTCTATAGAAAAAGTTGTGCAGACAAACACACACAGATTTATAGATAGATAGATAGATAGATAGATAGATAGATAGATAGATGTGTGTGTGTGCTTTTTGTGCATATTTTCTCTTCTGATTTTTTATGTAAGCTATTGCATTATTGGCAACGAATATTTTGTTTTACTATTTTGTGATCGTTCTATGAAATCCTCTTTTATCTTCTGGCAAACTTCTTAAAAATAAGGAAGAACAGTTCTTACTTATTTATTTATTTATTTATTTTTTGCTCCGTTTAACACGTAACTACAACTACACAGTCAACAGCTGTTTCTCTGCCATGGTACGTAAATTTATTTATTTTTTGCTCCGTTTAACACGTAACTACAACTACACAGTCAACAGCTGTTTCTCTGCCCAGTGGTAGTATAAGTTTGTCGTGTCTGTTTGTCTGTCTCTGATTAAGCTGCCCATATGCTTAGTCTGGCCCTTGCTCCTGGGTATCTCGTAACACAGACAATACCTCTGGAAGAGATGATAAACAAACAAACAAACAGAGAAACAAAAACAGTGGCATTAACAAGATTAGGGGAACGTAAGCGGTCCTTTCGTTTACTTGTTACTCCTTAGGCAGAGAGAGAGGAGAGAGAGGAGAGAGAGAGAGAGAGAGAGAGAGAGAGAGAGTGAGTCACAAACCTCTTCACAAATCAAAATTTCCGGACATTGTTGATCGTTAATTCCCAAATCTATTTTCAAACAACCTTGCTTAATCCTTATACAACGATGAGTAGTTGAGTAGTGACATCGCGAGATTAGTGAACTCCTGCTGGGTGGCGTTTTGCATTCCTAAGTTTGTTTGTAACACTAAAAGGTCAAAGAAAGTCAGGAACATTTTGGTAGGTGCACAGAACAGTCCTTTTGCCAGAGAAAACTTCTTTTCACATGGACCCCTTAGCTTCGAATGAGTCTGGCCTCGATTTCGTTCCTAGTATTCAATAAACTAGGCCTATGGATCTCCGGCTAATAATCAATATAAAAATAATTACATAAACATGAACACGTACCATATATACATATATATATATATATATATATATAGATAGGGATTATAATTAATGATATATTCAAATAGCATAATGTGATGTGCTGTGACCTTTTTGGAATGCATAGAGAACAGAGCCGAAGCAACGACCCGAGAAAGCTGATAAATGATTTCTGGGTGGCGTGATATGAAACTGCATTGTTAGGCGAGTCAATGTTCTTCAGTTCATGGGTCTTTTTCAAAGTGCCTTTGGGAAACTGGTTGTAGCCATTAATATGAGGCATTAACGCAGTGTGCATTCGTATGTGCGTGTGCATCTCTTCTATTGATAATGTATCACTAACCAAGTCTATGGGAGACTTGCATAGAGACGTGTGTGGGAGAAAGGCAAGATGCCGGGGGAGCTCTGCGAAAGTTTATTTATATTAAGTGCATAGTATTCCAGGCTGCAATGGGTGAGTCTTGAGTTACTTTAGCCAAAGGGATGGCTTGTTTGATATCTTGTAAGATGTTCCATTTTATTAACTTTGTCTTTAAACTTATGTGTGCTAACAAGTGTGTTTCTCGTGTCTTTGAAACAGACGGTTCTAGCAAAGGGGGACCCAGAGTCCTAGGGGGACAGAGTCCCAGATGGGGGAGACAATTGGTGTGACAAATTACTGTTTTAGACATTTTAATGTTGGGGGGTTAACTGAGTTAAGTTAGTCAGTAAGACTTGGATCATCATCTTTCCATTGTTAAATAAATAGTTATTTTTTATATAACTTTGTCTCTCATTTTGATTACCTGACAGAATGGAAAGAAAGAGGTGGAGAGAGAGAGAGATTGTGTGAGAGAGAGGAGTTGCCGAGAGAGAGAGAGAGAGAGAGAAAGAGAGGTCAAGGACTGTTGGTCGCGGCCTGGAGAGAGAGAGAGGAGATAGAGAGAGGTGTTGAGAAAGAGAGGTTCAGCTGTTGGTCGCTTGGAGAGAGAGAGAGAGAGAGAGAGATTGTGTGTCGGTATGCCTGACGCTCGGAGTTCCACGTTTACCAAATAAAACGAGATGAATATCCCGTTTTACATATATATTATATATATATATATAATTTTATTATATGAATATATATATACAATATATATTGCTGATAAATTCATATATATATTAAATAAATAAATAAATATATGTATGTGATGGTGTTATGTATAAGTATTATGTATATATATAATTAATATATATAGTATATATATATTATATAATATACACACACACGCATTAAGCTACAAATGTCCTTTTCAATATCTAATTCACTCTACTTCAGAATTAATATATTCAGTTAACAAATATGAAAATATATTAATTCTGAGGTAGAGCGAATTAGATATTAAAATTTGTAGCTTAATGCGTATATATGAATCACGGTGATGTGATCAGACTCATAAATTGGCTACGTGCGACAAAAGCACTACACATTTGTCAAAGATCGAGGAGGGTTGATTGCAACTCCAAAACAACGAATACCTGAGCGCGACAGGGATTTGTAGGTGAGAGGCGGCGTTAACTTAATCCTCTCGTGGTTGCTGCGTGGTTAAAGGCGCTTCACTATACGTCCTGATTTCTTAGTTCTAAGATTCGCGCCCGGGAGCCGACGAAATTGTTATCAACTAAAAATTCCCCTTCAGTTAACATTAATGAAAATATATTAATTCTGAGGTAAAGCGAATTAGATATTAAAAAGGACATTTGTAGCTTAATGCGCATATATGAATCATGGTGATATGATCAGACACACACACACACACACACACACACACACACACACACACACATATATATATATATATATATATATATATATATATATATATATATATATATTAACAAAAGTACATCATAACCTAACGTTCTTAAAAGGTATACAAATCCTAACCTCACCCTGAGCGCAGTAGAACATACCGATACGCAAGAACACATCCCGTGATTCTATTTCATAATATTCTAAATTATATCGCTTGAGTAATCATTTGCTAAGATGACAACATAGGAAACACTTTTCTTCAAAAGTTTTTACTACCTATTTTATCACTGATTATTCAAGGCTTCGCGTGCTGTGTAGTAACGAAATTTATGTGCAACATTTACAATATACTTAAAAATGGTAACATCAGCGTTTTTCCTAAATATCCACCCAGTTGTAATCAGCGGAGTGTATAACTATTAAGACTCCGTGGATAATTCTCAGAACTTTAGTATAAGCAGAGCTATGAGAGTGAGGCTGTTTGTAAAGTTGAATTTTAATCCTTTAAAAAGTCGCTACTGTTCTTATGTGATTCTGGAAAGGCGACTTCGCGTTAGCCTGAACTCTTTCTCATTTTCCTTTTCTCTTATTTAACCCCCCTTAGGCAGTTTCAAAGTAGATTACAGAATTACAGTTACATTCATCATTTTCTGTAAAATGTTGTATAAAAACAGCTGACCATAATTTGTGTCTTTTGGTGACTCAAGATGATAACAGAAAATCTGTCCAGCCGCAAGATTGTCGAGTCCTTTCGACCCCGTGCGGTTATAGTTTTTGTACATAATCATAATGTCTACTATTTTAGTCAAAATAAGTAGCTGCTCAACTTTGTTCACCAAGAAAAAACGAAATCTTAGGGTGATACTTTTATCATTAGGCTATCCCTAATTTCTCGCATTCCTCAAGTCACGATCGTTTAGTTTTGGTCTTTCAGCTGACGAGCCTCATAACTGATCTGGCTGATAACTGCAAACCTTAAATCTCATGACAAATCTTCCTTGCAACACATGCGATTCTCGTTCTCAATGTCGAGTACCTTTCGAAAACAGAACATACGAATCAAGCTCTTCTTTCATGAAATGATCAGAATCAACACCAGATTTAGTCCACGCGTTCTGCCTTGAAAGTGCAGCCTTTACTGACTGCCCCTGTCATCGAGTAAGTAGGTCTGCTGCGCCTATTTTTCACTACTGTAAAAGGAGATGGGCAGGCAGTGATAACAAATACGATTTGTAGTAGAAATGGAAAGTCATCAGAAAGCTATGTCAAATCCAAACACGAAAAACTATTGACATCCTTTGGTTGGTGTTTGATGACTTAGTGAGGTGAAGGTGCTGCGTGGTTCAAGTAAAGTAGCGAACGTTGTCACAGCAAGGCTAATTATAACAGTCCAAAGGCCTGGAGTGTTTGCAGATTTATGTGGTCAATCCCTTCGGCATTTCTAAAACCCACACTGTCACAACGTGGAAAAGGCGTAAATCTTTGACAATAGTACTTGAACGAAAAAAAAAGACACTTCATTCAGTCACTCACCGGCCCATGATATTTTCTTAGTTGAGAACAGTTGGTTTGAATACAACGATTATGTAAATTCGAGAACTTGAGCGCAAATAGTCATGAAGTCATTTCATTTTAAGTCCTTTTCATACACGGCACTGAGCTAAAAAAAAATAAATAAATAAATAAAAAAGAAAAAAGAAAAGGGAGAGAAAAAAAACCTTGGCAACAGTGACACTAGCCAGAACAGAAGCATCGTGCGTCATTGAATGCCTTCAGGCTTCGTCGTAAATATAAGGAAAATAAGAGAGAAATGAAATTGTACAGTTGAGAGAAAGGGCAAAGGTGCGTACCAAAAAAAAAAAAAAAAAAAAAAAAAAAAAAAAAAAAAAAAAAAAAAAAAGCTTCAGCTTCTCTTTCATATTTGTTGTTGAACGATTTTCATTACACTAGCAAGAATGTTTAGGGTGAACACGGTGAACATTACTCGTACGGTGATGAAAGCCAACGAAATCACAAGGTCGTGACAGGCATTTTTAATATCTTCACCGCTCTCAGGAGTATTTTACATAAATGCACTGTGCTCGACAATGAAGCAAAATATCCCATTTCTTTTATGGAAGGTTACTTGTTTAAATCCAAATCTTCACAATAATATGCTTGTAAAATAGTCTACAGTGTGATGATATCGATATACAGTATCCACAGTTCCATCAAACGATGTTTTACAGATTTTGCGACTTGCTATCACAATGTAAACAACATTACTGAGTTTCATTCGATCCGTAATCCGTACCAGTTTTCCTAAGGGTAGTCACCACAAGTGACTAATTGAGCTATATACTTAACCACGGGTTAAATTCATGGTGGAAATGTGGAAACGTTTTGACATCGCTTATGTTGCATCATTTCCTGTTATGCTTAATGTTTTCAAATAAATCATACATATGTACACACACGCAAGCATATATATATATATATATATAATATATATATATATATATATATATATATAATATATGTATGTATGTATGTATATCATTCGAGCTACAAATGTCCTTTAATATCTAATTCGCTCTACCTCGGAATTCGATATATTTTTCATATATGTGCCGAAGGGGAATTTTTAGTTTATAATAATTTCGTCCCCTCATGGGATCGAACCACCGTCCAGTCGCACACACACACACACACACACACACACACACACACACACACACACACACACATATAT
Source organism: Macrobrachium nipponense (assembly GCF_015104395.2). NCBI lineage: Eukaryota > Metazoa > Arthropoda > Malacostraca > Decapoda > Palaemonidae > Macrobrachium > Macrobrachium nipponense. The sequence continues at coordinate 97,520,717 of NC_087202.1, forward strand.
ATATATATATATATATATATATATATATATATATATATCTATCATATCCACAGGTGAAAAATAAGAGACAGGGTGTAGGTCCTGACCGGTTTCGGCTTTATTTTCAAGCCATTGACAAAGGACTGATACATAGTATTAGAATTCACAAGTATATATACTACAGAGACAGTACTGACGAACATACACACAACCGTTTGAGACTGCAGATCCACCCACAGGCAAGTGTCAAGGTAGGAGTGGCTTTCAAAAATCATTTGGCTAAAATTTACAATAAATTCTCAAGGGATACTACCGTTTAGGGTACAAGTCCACACCTGACAGGTGTCAGGGAGGCGGGGTTGAACATCTCATTACCACTACTGCCCCCTTTTCTGTGTTTACAAATATAATAATCCTATTTCCATATATCTCTACAGCCTACCTTAAAATTTAAACAGTTTACAAATTTCTTTTGATATTAAAGGATCAAGTTTATACATTCCTTGACTGATGTTCATATTATTGTTGTAACTTTCTTATTTTTCACCTGTGGATGTGTGATAAACGAATCACGTGCTAAAGTGATTATAATCACACACACACACACACACACACACACACACACACACACATATATATATATATATATATATATATATATATATATATATATATATATATGTGTGTGTGTGTGTGTGTGTGTGTGTGTGTGTGTGAGAGAGAGAGTATGTGTGTACATATATGTTTGCGTGTGTTACAGACAGATAAAAAAAAAAACAGTCAATTTGCGAACTGCCTGAAATTTCAGGCAGATAGCGAATTTACATAGGGACATTTGTTACCCCCAGGGACTGGGGACTAGTACTAAAAACGGCGAAACTGGCTCACCTACACTGTTTTGCCGTATTTAGCATTAGCCCGTGGGGGGGGGGGGGGTGTCATATGTATTTTGCCGTGTTTAATACTAGACCCTGGGGGATCAAATCTCCTTAAGTGCATTTCGCTATCTGCCTGAAATTTCAGAAAGTTCGCGAAATGCCTGGTTTTGTCATGTGCCTGTAACATTTATACGAAAAATTATTTGAGCCTGGGAAACCCGAAGTGAAACTAAGCAGATAGCACAACCTCAAATACGTTCGAACGTTCAACTTCAACCTGCAGCTAACGTAGCTTTTATATTGACTTCACTAGCATTTGGGGGTTTTGATTTCAGTTCCCTTCGTGGAACATCTATTGGTTTATAAAATTCAAATGTTCATTGGTGTTTCAAGACCTATCAGCACTTTCAACATCCAGACTTCATTTTGTACTGAGGGATTTGTACGTTCTCTGGCATCAGCACTCCTTCAGATAAACTCGTAAGTGTTGAGTCTTTCTATGTGAATCTGTTAGCAGAGTATTCTTGCCTTATTTGGCTATTGTTCCAAATTACAATCGTTAACTGCAGGCTACCAAATTGCACTGACTTAGCCTTCTTCTTCAGTTTCTATTCTGCCACGAATCTTGTGCTTAGTGCTTAAGGTAGATTTACACCTATGCACTTTTGTGTTACGGGCAGTTACGGCGTGGGTCCGCAAGAAGCCGCCAGAAAATTGACTCGGTGTGAGACAAAATGGCCGCTATTGGGCTGCGTGCCGCAGACCTGTGCTGTGTGTTGCGGACATGTTACGGCGTGTTGTTGCGGTGTCTGGCGCAGTGTTACGGCGTTGTGCGGTTTTATGGTGAGGGTTCATATGCCATGGCACACCCTCTTGCGGCTTTGTTACTCCGTGTTGCAGGTGGCTTACGGAGTGCGCGCACATGTGCACGAGACACGACGTGGAACGCTGCATGATTGTTGCACATGCACCTCCAACCCCCAACCTCTCATGGTACATACTACATACACCTCTCAAAAATAAGAACCTCCCCCCAACCTCACATGATACATATACCCACCTCTCAAAAATATGAGCCCCCTCAACCTCACCTGGTACTTACACCCACCTCTCAAAAATAAGAGGCCCCCCCCCTCACCTCGCATAAAACATATACCCTCCTCTCAAAAATAAGAGGCCCCCCAACCTCACATGATACATATACCGACCTCTCAAAAATAAGAGCAGGATATAAAAAAAAAACCACTGCTTCAAAATGTAAAGGGGAATGGTACTGCGTACTTCAATGAGGGCATTCCTAATCCTCTCTCTCTCTCTCTCTCTCTCTCCCGAACTTGGGAATTCCAAATGAGAAGCAAATGATGGACATAAAAATACTTACTAGGATGAAGTGCTTCAGTGATAGTCTCGGGGAACCTGTAGGGTGAGGTTGCGCAATATTTGATCATTCCAAAGTCTCAGCCTAAGGTTCTCGGACAAACGCCGTCCCTAGTGGAAGGTGTTCGCATTTCGCTTATCACCTGTCGTCATCCCATTCCCATAATCATCAATGAGTATGCAGCACAATCCTGAATGTTTGTAAATCTTGTGTGAAGTGCTGTGGTACTATACTTTACTAGTAGTGCAGCACCTAAGGTGTGAATGATTATCATATCATTTGATGGCCCTGTTTATTTCCTGTTACATTTCATTTTATAGTTCAAGTTATTTTCCGAGTTCTATTGATTTCTTATTTCATATTTCAGATATCATATTTCCTGTTATATTTCTTCATGTTATTATTCTTTATGGCCATGCTATTTCATTATTCAATTTCATTTTACCCAATCATATCATCATATATATTGTCATGACATGAATTAAGCATCAATAAGGAAAATGTAAATGCAAGTCAATATTTCAACATATTTATTACAAAAAGAAACAATATGAATGGTATAAGATATACAAAAACATTTATCATTAGGAAAAAAATTGTGTATTTATTTATACACTGTTTGTGTTATTGTATCATTCCGTGGTGTCGGGGTCATTGTCCTAGGGAGGCGCTGTAACACGCCGCACGGCCCCCAACATGTGCGCGCCATGTATTAATCGTGTATGAAGGCGCCGTAACATCACGCCGTAGCACTCCCGCACGGGAGGTATGAACCTGCACCGGGCCGCGCATGCTGTGGCACCGTGCGGACCTATGCGGGTTCTTACCTCTTTTGTTGCGGCGCCGCGCCACATCGCTTACGGTTTCGTGCGACTTCTTCACGGCCGCCTGACGGCGCGCAAGATTTTGAAAAACTTGAAAAACCTGGCGGCTCCGTACGACTTTTGGCCGACTTTGGCGGACCGCGCCAGACACCGCCGGCGCTGTCCTTACCTTTTGGTGCGCTTTCTGGCGGCTTCTTACGGACCCACGCCGTAACTGCCCATACCAAAAAAGTGCGTAGGTGTAAACCTACCTTTTACTCATAGATTGATTGGTTGGTTGGTTATGGGTCGAGGCAATGCCTTTTACTCGTATGAGTTATTTTTATTTGTTAAGCTCTTTAATTCTTTTTTTCTCTTTTTTTTCCACATCTTATTTAAGGTCTCTTTTCTTATTTCACTGTGTTCTTTAAATAAGAATTTTCCTTACTGAACATGAGTCAACGTCTAGGCTCTAGAAGCTTTATACAGAAGGCCCACTGCTATTTCATGCTGATCCCTACTAGCGTGGATGTCGTTTCAGTGACCACCCAATTATCTTATGTTTGACCTATAGCATGATTTATACTAAACAACTCCTTCGAAGTCAAACTGAACGTCTATACCAATTTTTTCTGACTATATCCCCAGAGGAATTCCTTGATGAATTGCCTGTTGTTTAATTGCCTGTGTCTCCGATGCCAACGTGTCTTCCTCTTGGATATATTAACTATATCCTAAAGAAAGGTGGCCATTCCAGTGCTAGAAACAGATGTGGTGGTGCTGTTAAGGTTTTCACGGTTTTAGTTGACTCGGACATCAAAAATATAATTCTTTTTATTACTGATGTCTATCTTCCAGATATTACCCTTACGGAAGCAACCAACGTAAACTCTTGCGTGAAGAAAAGTTAAGGAACTAGAGTAGACGAAAGCACCAAGGATAGCACAACACCTTGAGGGGAAATTGCGTCATATGTTACACAACAAGCTGGTCCTGCCGAATAAACAGTAGATCTGAAGCAATTTAAGCTTAAATGTTAGTTCAGTGCCATCGAGTGGCCTATGAGAACAGAAAAAGTGAGATAAGATAGTATATTTAAAAGTCGCCTTGAAGGGGACGAAACTTGCCAATTTTCACATTCTACATTCAAGAAACCTTTTCGAAATCACGGGTGATGGACGACGAGAGAGCTATTGGATTGTTAGTGTGGGCAACGAGAATGTTCTGCTACCGAGGCAGGTGGTTGTGGAGGGGTGAATCTAGGACAAAAGCAAGGAGGGGACGAAAGGAATTTAGACTGCTTGAAGCGAGAGAACAGAATCCAAAAGTATCAATATCTAAAACAGGAAAGAAAAAGAAGTGGGTTGACGGTGAGGATGAGGGAAGGCACTCGATTGGAGCTTTGGTCTACAGTAGTCTCTATAGATTCCATACGTGGTTTCAAAGTTATAGAAGGCTTACACGTATTATCATCTGTTAACAGTTCCTTTCTCCAGTTGCAAAAATTTCTTTCGTGTTCAGTAAGAAAAAAACTTGGAAATTATTCACACTTACACTTGTATATATTTCAAACTTGTTACTCTGTTCAAAACAGGATTATCAAAGAGAAAATGGCCTTGATGAGAACGTTGTGGTCGATTCTTATTAGAAGCGGTATTGATATACCCTGACAAGCAAAATTAAGGTGGGCAGTGCTGTTGCCGGGTAATGTCATAGACATCTGAATTTAATATTCTCTTTAGGCTTCCAGTTCATAAATTCTTCCATGTAAGCTCATTAAAGAGTAGATAAGGTGTCATAACAATCCTTGTACTCTATGCAGGAATGTACCCTCAAGAATCATCAGGCTTAACCGGTTTGACTTCGCACGAAAGAGGGAGACGTTCAATGGAAGAGAAAAGCGTTACTTATCATTATCATAATATAAAACTTGCACATAGTACTTTTAGCTAAGCAGTTCTCGCAGTCGCTTTCATAATAGATTTACATTGCGTTTCTGTACAACGGGACGGATGAAAACTATTACTTAATCTTATATTTCATATGCAAACAGATATGCATACATACACGCGCATGTATTTGTAGCATCCAGACATAGCTTACTATTTATAACTCAAGTCGTGAAGCTGATCACTTTGAAATCATTCTTTCTCTCTCTACACACGAGCGCGCGCACACACACATATCTATCTATGTGTGCGCGCGCTCGTGTGTAGAGAGAGAAAGAATGATTTCAAAGTGATCAGCTTCACGACTTGAGTTATAAATAGTAAGCTATGTCTGGATGCTACAAATACATCAAATAAATTCCACTGGGAAAAAATAAAGTTTAGCCTCTCTCGTTCACTCCATATATTGACGCTGAAGGCAAGGGAACTCCCGGTCGTCTTTGATATTTGCATCGTCTAGTTTTTGCCATCCAAACATGGCTGTCACGGGCCGGAAATGCATCGCTCTTCATCCGTTTCGTCATTTTGCAGAACGCGGAACAAGTGTCTAATGTGAAGCAGGAACGAGCTGCGATTCATTGGCATTTATATATTCCATCAACGTAGAAACAAGTTCTTTCAACGCTGAAAACACTTCCGCAAGCAAGCAGACTAACGAACGGTACCCAAGACAAAAACTGGCGAACTCGTGTGGCGTCTCCTTCAAATGTTAGTTGTTTATAAAAATGAAAACAACTAATGTTGACGACTTCTGATTTTAGAGTTGCATAAGATTTTTATTTAAAGTTTCATAACATTCTGCGCCGGAGAGGTTCTGTGACCTCTGCATAAACTGTGGAGGAATTAATCCGTTTCTTATCCATACAATGTTTTTGTGTATTATTTCACCTCAGTTTCGTAAATGGTGTTCTCTGAACACGGACGTCATGTTCTTCGTTACCTTGTTTATAAATATAAACTTCCCCTACCCTAATGTTTAACCAACAATTAAAACTAATAATAATTAACATAATTAGGCACACAACCACACAAATTTACTCTAAATTGTTGTAACAGGTTGCAGTGGCCTAAAAGAGCCCAGTTTACTGACAACAATGTCACCTCGACTCATATTTTACCTTTCAAAGTTTACATTTGAATGCTCAGGTCTCTTCTTTTGCGTTTTATCCGTCAGAGATACAAAATTCAAGTGCCATAATTGGCTCAGAACATCTTGACCCTTCGCAAAGTCATAACTAAATTTTTTACTTAATTTCGCATTTCTGGGTCGCTTTCTTCCCTTATCTTACGAAATTAAACTACTGCAGGGTCTGATTATCAGAAGATTCATCCGATTCCAGATGGAATTTGCGTATACAAAGTTAATTTCATCTTAATGATAAATCCAAGTGCGGGATTGTCCTCGTGTTCATTCGTATTCATAGAAAAAAAAATGAAGATGGGGGATCCCCTCGGGTGGAAAAAGCGGCAAATGAAGACGATAACCTCCGTCAGCTTCAACTGACCAAAACAGCTGCAGTATGAGCTGAACAGACGAAAACACCAATCTGGTGCTTCTTTCACGTTTGGAGCCTTCTCTGCTTTTCACGGGGAGTCGGTGCGAGGTCTGGCGCCATTTCAAACACGTAGCAAGTTTTATATGAGGACAGTGCATCGCCTGTTCAAACGGATAGAATCCGAAATGGATGATAAAGATACTTGACCACACTAATACAAAAAATAAAGTACACTGGTAGGTTTGGGAATACGCAAATTCTTCGGTTTTCTTTGGTGTTGTTGTTACGTGAAACTGATAAGTGTGGTTCGTCATAACTGCAAAGACAGTCTATGAAATTTCGGTCGGTTCCATCCCAGGAAAACAAAAATCACTTTGATGTTCAGGCACCCGTCCGTTAATAGTAATAATCACGAAAACGATTGTAATTGTAATGAGGTATTATTTATGAACTAAGAAAAGATCAATAAAAGTTGTGGAGTGATTTTTCCTTCTCAATAACTTAAAATATTGCCACATTTTTTATTTGCTTTACTTATATGTCTGTCTATCACAATTTGTGTGTGTGCGTGTGCGTGGAGAGGGGGAGGGGGAGGGGTTTATGGCTTGTGGTTATATGCAAGTGGTAATGTGGATTTTACCTTCAGCTGAGAGTTCCCAGGTTGAAATCCCAAACAAGGGTTGCACGATCCATGAAATCCATTGGTCCTCCAATGACATATTCTCTAAATTATGCATTGATGGTCAGTCAACTGTATTGGCTACAAGGAGGAAAGAAAGAAAGGAAAATTACCACGTATGCGATCAGCACTATCAAACTACTTATGCTTACATATTATAGAAAAATCTGGAGCGCCACAACGAGGTTATTCTCATCCAACAGAATGGAGCCACTGACTAGATATTCCCCTCTTTCTCCCTCGTCATAAATAATAATAATAATAATAATAATAGAAGAGTGTGATCCTAGATACGGCGCACATAGCAAGAAAAGTGATGGACTTCTAAGAAGGCAGGATGCAACCCGGAACCCCACACTATAAATACCACCAAGTCGAATTGGAGGACTGTGATACACACACACACAAAATAATAATAATAAATTCCTTAGCGATCATCAAAAGTTCCTTGAGTCTTCCTAAGTGTGTATCCCCCATATAAAGTGTTTTCATTATAAACACAGTCTACATACATCCTTGTAAACTGTAAAAGCATAAAATTTAAAACCTCGTATTACTTTGCATAAATAGGTACACAGCAAAGTCGAAAGCATTATATTTGCGCATATTCTGTGTTTCATCGACTTTATCATCATATCTTATTTTGTTCACAGCCTGGTTTATCATTTACTCAGGTATGTCAAAACGTAGGTTAAATTATCATTTTTACCTCTTGCAATGGTTCTGTTGCTGTTAGTCTCTTTACCAAATTCAAATTTTCTACCTTATCCAATTGTCTAATTAACTGGGATACATCTTCGTTCTTCCATGCCCGAATAGTATTTTTTTTTTATTAAATTTGCTAAATTATTTGGAGCTGAGTGTTTTGTTTCTTCTGATAATGTAAATTGGTTCCAACTTCAGAAGCTTATCATAATTTGGAAGCTTATCATAATTTCATTTGAAAGATGCTGATTTAACGAAAACATATATCTTCAAGACCTTAAGAGAGGTCAAACTATCATAACAAAATGCTCTAATAACCCGCTTTTTTGATGAGAGGAATTCGAACAAATGACCAAATTTAACGCTTAAGTTGGAGAAAATAAATGTGAAGGAATCTGTATTGAGGCAAACTAGAGTGATGCCTTAACAAAGACCTCGAGATCTGGCATCCCTGAATACATTTGCAAGAAGTCGCCACTAGATAATATTGACAGTTGTGTTACCAGTGGGTTATTGTTTGGTGTAATGATGAAATATGACGAGAACTTCAGCTTGCTTTCACACGACGCCTTTGATGGCTGGCAAACGATCATTATCAATTACTTAATAATATACTGCCAAATCCATCCTATCGCGCCAAGTTCACGGGAGTTACACTAAAGATGCGTCTAGGATTTCCTGCACGACATCAAGTGACGTTGTGATGAGATGATGACTTACCAATACAACTGTTATTAGAACGCTTAGTGGCAATATATTATGATGTATATGATGTAGGTACCTAGATTTTTTTCATAGCTTTATAATTTTTCAGAAACTGATGTTCAGTTTTGAAACTATTTTAGGATTAGTTTGAATTTTGAATCGCGAAGTAATACTATAGAGCTTACACTGGTACTGTCAACGCTAGATTTTTTCTTGCCAACTGTACCTTTATGCTTCTTTAGTTTAACATGATACCTTACAGCAAAAGAATTTAAATATTTTTTTTGTTTAAAATCATTTTCCGGAATCATTTTACTTACAAGGTATGGATCAAAATCTAGGTTCCCTTCCTTATCCTTTGAAGCAAGACTTGATTTTTACTTACACCTTTACGTCAGTGAAATTCAAAATGATTTCGTAACAATTAGATGTTAGTCCATCGAAACGGCTTGTTCATGAAATTCTAAAGTGACTCTGCTGAAATAAATTCCTCGTAATGCCAGTACTCCACATTTTAAGGAAAAAATTAACAACATATTTTTAAAAAACAATGAATTTTTAGGCGGCAATACATTTTACAGACGGTACAAGACGGTATACTGCTGGTCTTTGGTCAGTACTTGAAGATGTAAATGTAATTGAATGCTACGCCGTATGGTGTCTCGTTTAAAACAGGTCTGGTCGATATTTAGATACTGACCACCAATACAAACCGTAAGTCGTTGGCCCAGGAGTGCCTTTGACCATTGAGGCATGGGCCTGGGAAAATCAAGTCCATTCCATATCTCAAGGACAAGGAACGTGCAACAAACATTAGAGGTCTGATTAACGCAGCTCTGGGTCCTAACGAGACACAAAAACAAACATGAATAGAGAATATGATGTCAGTAAACAGAAGAGAAAAATCAAGTTCAGGGAGATTTATCGAAATGAGCCAGATGAGAAGACAGTAGGAAGTGGGTGTTGGGGGTATTGGGGTGGTGGTGCGGGAGGGAGAGAGATTTTCAGCAAGACAATGTGGAAATTAAAACTCGAAGTAAAAGAAAAATGTAAAATTTATTTCACAACACAACGTGTCTGTTCGGGCAGATCGTAACTCGTAGACAAGGACCTGACAAGTGGGGGAGGGGGGGGTCTTTTCCCCTAAAACGGCTCTCTCCAGAGGAATAAGCAGTAGTCTCCTTCCTGCATCAGACGACTGGATTTGGGAGATTTGGCTAACCTTCTGTTTCTCTCTCGTTCCCTGTTAACGTAAGCGGTTGCCTCAGCTCTTAAAGATGTTACGTAATCCTGGTCAATCAGCGAAGCCTGGAAACATCTTGAATAATTAGATTTCGTAAAATCTCTGAGAAAATCTTTCTAAACAATTATTTTTTTCAAAACTAAATGTTTATATTCTCGAACATCGGAGAAAATTAAAGTTGCATAATATATTCTCGAAACTGCAACAGAGAACGGTGCAGGGGAGATATACAAAAGAAAAATAAGTAATAATCTCATATCTTATGCTTTTACATAATCGTTATTGGATTTTAGGACAATTTTTAATTCTATAGATAAGATGATACATGCATTGAATAAGAGAAACAAAATGAGACGAAAATCAAGAGACGCAGCAAATAATAAAAAAATAATTAAAACAATCTTCGATCAGTCCTATGAAATCAAAATAATTAGAGATAATACTGAGCAGGAAAAAGGAATTGTTTTAAACAAAGAGAGGATAAATCGATTTATAACATATGGGAGTCGTTACGGGAGTTTAAGATGTTATCTCTTTCCATATCATATAACTTTTACTTTCAGATAAAACACCATAAGCACCGTTTTCCGAGAACTTCTCCAAAACCAGTCAGGCCAAATTCAAACTATCCCAGATATTTCTTTGTTCCCTCTTTTCCATGAGTGGTGCTGAGAAAATTCCTTGCCACCGTCTCCGCCAGTCCTCCTCTCTGGTGATGAGGACTTGAAATTGTCAAAGAAAATCATATATCACTATCTTGTCATTTTTTTTTATAGAGAAGTGTTAAACGCTTCTATGACACAGGAAATTTACAAAGCAGGAAATTTAAAAGTAATCTACACAACCGTGCATTTTGTTGGTGAAACTTTCTGCTTTTTCCGGAAGTATGTAGTGATTTGTGTGTGAAACCTAGTATGTTTTAACACAGAATTAATATGAAAATAACAGGATGAATTTTGTGGTCTTGTGACTGCAACTCAAACCCTCAGCTGGTTATGAATGACTGATTGCATTTAAAATACAACATTTTGTTAAACAAGGGGCTGACATATATCGGCTGGACGATTTTCATTGAACTCATTGTAATTAAAATGATTCACTTCACTTCCCCTCACTGAGTCTTTAGTTCCTTGAATAGTTATGACTTCGGAACTTTTACAATGCTGGATTGACCATATTTCATCATATGATAACATCTCAGTATACACTAAATTATATTATTTATGTTTTATGGGTAGCAGCTTGTTTGTAACTCTGTAAGCGTGAGGATGGCGGATCAGCCATGCATTCTTCTTAATATTATAATTCAAGGTTTAATCTTTGTGAAATATTACCATGACCAAATTGCTTAATTATCTGGGTGTAACTGCCTTCATAACCATCTATCCCATAAAAAATGTATTTTTGAAGGTTATTTACACCAAAGTCTCTTCCCCTGATTTAATTTGGTTATCCTCTTCATGCTTATAAAAATATTGTCATGCCCTGATTTTTTTTATGGGCAAGTAGAACACCATTTTTACGAAAGACTGAATTCAATCTATGAGTATTCAAACATGCAAAATATTTTTATATCTACCTTACCTTTTACATTGAATTTTTCGTCTGCATATTGTCACTGCAGACTGATGAATTTGAATACAGCATTTCGAGGGCTAGATTCATGTACTTTCGAGTATAAGGTGTCAATGTGAAGTTTCTTTCAGGTTACCAATGTGTTTGTCATTGGTCGGGTTCTAGATAATAATGCGTTATTATTATTATTATTATTATTATTATTATTATTATTATTATTATTATTATTATTATTGGAAGACCCTCTTTTAAACAAATTCTGTTAAATAAAATGGCAGAATTCAGCGAATTAATCTTATATATTATCTTATCTATTTTTCTTATTACTCGCTTTTCTGGCTCAGCGATACTTCGCAATAATTGTCCAATATTCATATTAGGGATAATGCTGAAAGTGCTATTTTAATCAGAACAGGCTTTATTAATCAAAGACTGGTATTATCAGTATACTGGTGTTATCAGAATACTGGTATATGGGAAGGCGTTCCTCTGGTTCAGATCAAGCAGGGGTCGTCGTCGGTGTTGGTATCATTCCGTAAGAGAGGTCAATGTCAGGCCGGAGTCGTCTCTGGTATTCAGGTGGTATTACTGCTGGTATAGCTCTGGCTTATCGCGACGTTTCAACCTTCTTGTAGGTCATCTTCTTGGCTGGTTAGCAGTAGAAGTGAAGAGATGGTGTTGTTGTTGTTTGGGATTAAGCTGGCCTTGTGCCAGCACGGGCTCTTGCTCGTAGAGCAGCCCATATGTCATATTAGTTTGAGATGTGAGATGTTTAGGATATGAAACTTTATTGGTGATACATGAATGATGTGGTGAAGGTGATTTGATATTGAATGAAGGATTTGATGGGCAAGGTTGAAACCCTTTAAACCCTAAGGTACCCTTCAGTCGTTGGGAAAGCTCGATAGTAGTAAGTGTTGGCTAGTAGGAGAGACCAACAGATTAGAAGAATGAAGGTTTGAGTTGTAGGCACAGTTCGCTAGTAAGATAGCTCGTGAAATTCTGAGACATATTCCTTTTTCCGGTCCGGTTTCTTTAGGTGTGTGTTGTCTGGTGAGTGTGGTGGAGGGATAGTGATGAGTGTGAGGGGAGGGGTGATGAAGGAGGCAAGAGATGAATGGGGATGTCTGTTAAAGAGGTTTGTATTTTGTCTTGCATGTTATGTGAGTTAGGGTAGGATGGGGTAGTGGTCATGATTGTTGGCACCATGTGCTGTCAGTCAGGGTAGTGTTCTGTTCCTACCTTGGTGGTGGGTAGGAGCATAGGAAACCTGCCAATTCATGGGTGTTTGCTAGAATGTGCTTTGTGATTTGAGTGGTTGTGCGTTCATTTCCTATGTACCTATCTCTTAGTTGCTCCGTTTCTGGACAGTCTAAGAGGTAGTGTTCTAGAGGTTCTTCTGGAATTCTTTCGCAGTACTTACATGGCTTGGGATCGCCTACTATCTTTTGCCAAGTGCATTGGTATCCAAGCCTTATACTATGGATTATGACTGCTAGTGCTCGTGACATATCTTTGGTACTACATACCACTTTGCAGTGTTAGAGCCTCCAAAGACCGCTCTCCTGACTTTGCTTCCTTCTTGCACTTGACAGTATGCTGTGGCTTTGCTTTTAAGCTGAGTCAGTGAGTGGCTGATTTTAATACCTACGTTGTTGATGTGTAACCCGCTCTTTGCTAGGGAGTCTGCTTCCTCATTTCCTTGGATTCCTATGTGACTTGGAATCCAGTTGAGAGTTATCTGTCTGTTTCTGGTTTGGTGGATGTTGGCAATTGCCCATATACTTGTCAGGAGTTTGATGTTTTCTTTTGCCTTGCCTTTTGTGATGGCTTGTATTGCTCCTTTCGAGTCGGTGTGGATAGTTTGTGTTTTCCATAGTTTGGTTTGTTGGGAGTCCTTCTAGCGCTTTAGTGATTGCTATCAGCTCAGTCTGTAGAGTGGAGGCATTGTCTGAGAGCCTCCAGCTCCCTTTAAGTGATGTTGAGTAGACTCCTGCGGCCGCCGCAGAGATGCTGAGGTCTACTGATCCATCTGTAAAGTATTCATTTGTGGCTGTTGTTTTCCTTACTGATCTTGTGCTGCTTGTTTCAGCTGTTGAATGGTGCATGCTTCCTTGCTTGATATTGAAGAGTTCTGGTTTCCAGGGTGCTGGTTCTACATACTCAGTGAGAGGAGAGTCTTCTCTGATGGCAGCAGCATGCTTTTGCATGCCTACTCTTCTTAGTGTTTCTAAAAGGTTGCCAGCGTATGTCTTGGGCGGGTCTAGTTCTTCGTGTAGATCAATACACTTTTTTATCCCTCTTTTTAGTGGACAGTTCCTTTCATTTTTTTAAGGTTTTTAGCAGGATGGATGTGTTTCTCTGGTCTATTCTGTATATCAGAGACTGTAATTTTGTTTCATATCTCAGAATGCATAAGTTAGTCCACATTGGAGCACCTGTGATGAGTTGCAGGGCATTGTTTTGAATTACTTCAAGGCTCTTTTGCTCTGTGCTTGTGAGACTGGTGAGAACAGGTGCGGCATACTCAACTGTTGACCTTATTGTTTGTATGTAGAAGGTTCTGAGGGCGTGATATACTGCTCCCTGTTGTAGAGAGGTGATCCTTCTCATGGAATTGTGTCTGCATTTGACTTTCTGCTTGAGTATTTCAAGTTCTTTGCATGGGGAGAGTTGCTTGTTTATGTTTACTCCTAGGTATACAAAGTTGTCTACCCATTCAATGGGTTCACCATGAGCTGTATTTCATTTGGGTCTAGACTGTGTTTGATGGCCATTGCTTTTGTCTTTGCAGTGTTGATTTTTAGACCTAGGTCTGTGCATTTATTTTCTATTTGTATTATTGCACTTTGCATGTTCTGGTGAGATCTGTGTCTGTCTGTGCTGACTAGGCAGACATCATCTGCATAAATGAATATTTCAACCCCGTTGGGTAGGGTGGTTGTGGCTAATTTTTCCATTAATACGGTGAAAAGGATTGGGCTGAGTATGCCTCCTTGAGGTGTTCCATTCTCCAGACTGAGAAAATCCGAGCTTGCTCCTTGGAAGGTGACTCTGGCCTGTCTGTTTTGCATGTATCCTTTGACCCATGATAAAAGGTTGCCTTTCACTGCTTTGTCAGCCAAGGCTTCGAGGATGGCAGCTGCACTGGCAAGCTCATAAGCTTTTTCTAAGTCCAGAAAAACTACGCTTTTCTCTCATTAATTGTGGACATGACATCTGCTAGGCATTCTTGTGTGCCTATCCCCTCTTTGTAGGTATATAGGCGATGGTGTAGAGGTTCTGTTTTCCATTGCAGTCTGTTTAGCACCATTCTCTCTGCAGTCTTTTCTGTGCAACTGATGAGAGAGATGGGTCTGTAGGAGTTGGGTTCTTTGGGCTTGGGGATCGGTTGTGTATTTTGCTGGTTCCATTGTGTGGGTCTACTGCGCTCTGTGTATGTTCTGTTGATTATATGGAGATGAACTGTTTTGGCTGCCGTTCTCATGTTCTTCAGCATGCTGTATGTGATCATGTTTGCTCCAGGGGCTGTGTCTGTTCCCTTTTGAAGGGCTTTGCCCAGTTCCTTTAGTGTGAATGGAGTGTCTGAGTCATCAGGGATACTACAGGCCGTGTTAATGACTCTCCACCTTCCTGGGTCTAGTGCCACTTGCATCTCTCTTGTGGTTTGTGGTAGGTATGCCGATTTGGTCCTGTCGGCAAAATATTGTGCAAGTCTGTTTGCTTCAGCTTGAGGGTCAGGATGGTGTGGTTGTGTTATCTTGGATTGTCCTGATATTTTGTTGAACCATTTGAACATTTTCGCAATGGGAGTAAAGCTAGCCATACACGATAGAGACTGGCACGGCGGGCCGTCACGGCGGTACTGGCCCTCCGCGCCAGACCCCTAAGGATTGCCCATACACGATGGAGACAGGATTTCAAGAGGACAACATGCTCTGCCATCTCTGGGAGTTACCACATTCTTCATTATCTGCCCATCGGTCTATGAGAAGAAGATTACTCAGTGTTCAAGCGGTCTTGATTGTAAGGTGACATATCATTCGCAATATGGCTTTTTTTTTAAATAAAAGAAAGATGATTGCTGTAATCATAGCTCTCTTGGATCAAGAGGACAATAACTATGAAATGTGTGGCAAAAATCGCAGAAGACAATGGTCAAAAGAATGGCTAAGAAAGAGAGAGAAATTTTCTCATATGATGTTACTGAATGAGTTAAAGGAAAATAGCCCAGATGATTATAGAAATTATTTGAGAATGACCAACGAAGCCTTCACATACCTCTTATCCCTTGTTTCGACAAAGATTACAAAAGAAGACACAGTAATGAGACAGGCTATTTCTGCAGAAGAAAGGTTGATTTCAACATTGAGGTTTTTAGCAACGGGACGGTCACTGGAGGATCTCAAATTTTCAACTGGAATTTCTGCCCAAGCTTTAGGAAAAATCATACCTGAAACATTACTTGTAACTTTTTATGCAAAGACTTGTAAAGAGTTCTTAAGACAGGGGCTGCAATGTAACACTGAGTGAAGAATAGATAAGGTGAGACTATAAACTAAATATTTTGCTATTCTATAAATCTCCTCAACATTTCATTTATTATTTTGTGAAACTGTCGATCATTCTTGAGGGATGGTCAGGACTCTGGGAGGCTAATCTCTTCCCACACACGTTAGGGACTTGCGCGGCGAGTCAGCAAATTGCAACGGGACAGGACAGGATTTTCAACATGCTGAAAGGATGGCGAGCCAAGACAAGCCCGACGAGACTGGCTTTTTTCCCCCCATACACCATAAAGACTGGACCGATGCGGGACAATCCCCTTGAAATTGACGCGCCAGTCTCTATCGTGTATGGCCAGCTTAAGTCGGGTAGTCTGTGAGCACCATTTAAGCCAGGTTTCTTGCTTCACTTCTTTGGCAGTTTGTGTTGCATGGTTTATAACGTTTCTTAGAAGAGCATGCATCTCATCAGTGGGATTGCGTCTGAAGAGTTTTCTTGTTCTATTTACTCCTGTGTTCATTTCCTTGATTCTTGTGTTATAGTACCAGCTGTCCTTGTGGGGGGTTTTGTTAGTGGTAAAAGTTTTCTTAGGCATGGAGATGTTTGCTGCATTATGCAGGCTACTCACAAAGTCCTCCTGAAGCGTGTTTATGTTTTGGGCTGGAGTTTGGAGGTACTGTGTTGCCCACACAGTCATATGGTTTTCAAATGTGGGCCAGTTTGCCAGGTCTGGCCTCCATCCTGCTGGCGGATATGGTGGAGGGGGAATTTTTGTTATTTTTATGCTGGTTTCAGTTGCAAAATGATCGCTGGTTAGTATTGGGTGCACTTTCCATGCACATTCTTCCTTCAGGTTTTGGGATACGAAGCTCAGGTCTAGTCTGGCTCCTCGGAGGTGAGTAGCTTCGTTTGTGTCATTTAGCAGTGCTACTCCAGGATATTCTTCCAAAAGCAGGTGTATGTGTCTGCCTGCTGCATTTGTATGCTGTTTGGATAGTAGGCATGGATGATGAGCATTGAAGTCTCCTGCAAAGAATGTGTTTTCTCTGGAGGCAGCACTGAAGAGGTTCCCTCCTTCAAGGATTTTGTCATGGCCTTTGTATATGTTGTGAATGACTAGTGAGGTATTTTCTAGTCTTATCTGGATGCTTAGCATTTATTAAATGCCTTGCCCACAGTCTATGTTTCTTATTTTCTCTGATGGAATTGTTGCTTTCACCAGGGTGATTAAACCTCTGTTTTCATTTGTGTGTGGGGTTTTGCATCCCTGAAATGAGACTTTGTTGGTTTCTCTAACCAGAGTTTCCTGTAGGAGGACAATGTCATGTTTTTCTACGAGCACCTGTGATTGCAGTGTGGCGGCGTATTTTGAGTTGGCACTGTCTATGTTCCATTGAAGGATTTTTAGGGTTGTGTGTGTGCTGTTTTAGTCGTTTAGGGGGTTGTTTGGGTTTTGGTTGTTTTGCTCCATTTTAGTTCATCAATGATACTAGTGTTTTCCTGAGATCTGGTGTAAAGTGTTGCTCTGGGAGTAAGTGGCAGAGAACTTGTGTTACTATAGATGATATTTCTCTCCTGAGTTCTTCGCATGTGAGGATGTAATTGGGACTGTTGATGGGGGGTTCTGGGGCACTGCCCCAACTACCAGTAAAGGTGCTACTCTCATGAACGGGGTGGGAGGAGGAGGGCATGGTGTGATGATTGGGTGGGGTGGAGAGGAATGGCTGTTTTGGTGTGGAGTAAGGTAGGAAGGAAGTTGGCTTGGCGTCTGGGATGGGCATGTTCGTCTATGTGTATTGTGTGCCATTTGTGAGTCTGGGGTCTCGGCTGACGTAGGGGGTCGTTGGGGTTGCTTGCTGTTGTTTCTGAATGGGTGGCTGGTGGTGTTGGGGTTTTTGTGATTGTGGTGGTTCTGGTTTGTGTGTTTGTTGTTGAGTTGATTGCTGCCATTGTCTGTTGTCTGGCGAGATCTCTTTGGGGTTCTTGTTGTCTAGTAGGTGGTTGTGATTGTGATGTGTATTGTGTGTGATTTGGTTGTGCTGTGGTCGGGGCGGGGGGGGGGGGGGGGGAGATCCTTTCATCTTCCAGATCCTTTTTAGTCTCTCCATGCAGCCTTTGTACCATGCATGGTGTCCTTTGTGGCAGTTGGGGCATCTGGCTGTAGTTGCTTCTTTCCTTTTGTGCCTATCGATGCAGTCCCGTTGGGTGTTTCCCACTGCATACCCCACATATAGGTTTGGCTGAGAACTCTTGTTGGTGGTGGCCAAATCTCTGGCATTTGAAGCATCTTAAGGGTTCGGGCGTGAAAACTTCCGTGTAGTATTTGCCCCATGTCGGGAAGTCTACAACAGGGTGCCTTTTACCTTGGAAAGTGACGAGGACCTTCTTAGAAGGTTCTTTTGCTTTGTTTAAGCATCTTTCTGCATGTAACACTCCTGGTAGCTTCCTAATGGGGTCCACTGGAATGGTTTTGGGTATCCGCATATTATGCCTTTTTCAGTTTTCTGTGTTGGGTCTAGATATTGGAAGATTTTGTCGTTTTTAAGGATGTCTGTTGATTCCTGGTTTTTGGGCGTGATTATGAATTGTCCTCTGTTGTTAGGTTTGGCAGTTATTTGTATGGTGGGGTGTTTTTCTCAAGTTCCTGTATTACTGTATATGTCGTCTGATCGGGAGTGGGGATTACTTTAAATTTGTGTAGTGGAGGGAATTCAGTTAAGGATTGTGTGTCTATTTGCGTGTTGTCTTGTGATATTGCAGGAGGTTGTGTGTATGTGGTGTTTGGTGTCTTTCTCATTTTCCTTAATTTTTTCCAGTTGTGGGCTACCTGGTATTCATCATTTCCTTGTGTTGATTCAGAGTGTGAGTTGTGTTCATGTTCATCATAGCTGTCCAGGGAGGGGAATCGTTGGAGGGGTTGTTTATTTGCCTGTGAGGGGTTGTCATCTAGAGAGTATTCTTGGGAAGAGTGAATCCGTGGTCTCTGTATTTTTGGAGAGTTGTTGTCAGGGGTGCTGCCGTTTGATCTGGTCCGTCTTCTAGTCATTGTCATTGGTGTCTTGGAGGCTGATGGTTTGGTATGGGTGTCAGGTATGGTGGTGGGAGATGAGGGTGAGGATGCCATGTCTTTATATTTCAAGTAGAGAGAGAGGGTTGGGGATATCTGTGAGGTGGGGACGTGTGACTGTTGCCTGAAGGGCTTGATTATCAATTAGAATGAGTTCTGGCTTATGGAAGGCGCCAGCCTATGCTTTCCTGTGCTACTTGCAATATAGTATTGCGACAGTAGAAAGTTTTGTCTCTTGAGTCTTACTTCTGTTGGAGTTTTTAGACCTCAAGGGCTACCAATTTTTTCACAAGAGAGACTGTTAGTGTGAGAAAGTTATGTTAAGAGAGGAGGACAGGTAAAAGGAGTCACTGAATCACTTATAAAATCGTGAGAGATCTTTCTCAAGTCTTATTCCCCTTACTTAGCACACCGACTATGAAGTCAGCAGGGCTAAAATGCAGGGAGTTTTTGCAGATACTGCAATGTGATTGGCTTGTCACCGAGAAGTGCAAGCTTGAAATCTTGAATGAAGCTTGTGAGTTTTAGTCCTGGCTTCTCATTGGTTGGCGGCTAAAGGTGGGAGGAGTCTGGGCAGAGCTGAAATCTGGGTGGAGTCTGCAAGCTGTAGGAGCGGAGAAGTTACGGCAACGAGTGCCGAGCAGCAACTGCGAGAGATGGTGTCTGAACGCCGGTATTTATAGCAGCTCGAATTCTAGAGCTGTGTTCTCATTGGTCGAGTCGGTCTGGGGCGAAGTCTGGGATCTCTTGTCGATGGTTGCAGGGATGCAGCCGTGCGAGCGCTAGAGTAGTGCATCGGGGAATGAATGTCAGGTCACAGGTGTCCTACCTGCGGTAGGAATCCTATCATCCCGCTGGTGCTCCTGGATGTTTGGGTGGTCATTCGCTACTGATCTATATGGAGGGCTTCCAGGATTCATAAACGTCGGGGATCGGTGGTTTGGTCAATTATTTCGATATTAGGTACAATATCGCTCCTTTTTAATCTTACATTATGGGCAGTCCTGGCGTGATTATAAATGGCTCCCTCTTGGGCGTGGCAGGAGATTCTCTTGGAGAATCGCATGGTAGTCATGCCGATGTATTTGCTGAGGCATCCTCGGACGGGGCACATGTATCGATAGACCATGCTCGTCTTCTTCAAGGGATCCTGCAGGGGGCCGCTGGGTTGTTCCTCATCACTAGGCTGCTTATCTTCTTCGTTTTATAATATATTATTAAACTGATGGTCTTGTCCTGATTGGTGGGGGTGACGTTTCTCTCTATGATGGTCTTGAGGGCTTGCTCGTCCTCCCTATACCTTCGGTGAAAGTGCCCTTTGTAAAAAAGCTTGATGGGCTCTGGGATGTCGGGGCGGGGTTCCTGGAGGTACCAATCTTCAACTTGCTTTGCTATCACAGCATTGATGGCGTGATTAGTGTGTCCGTTGTCGACGAGGACCTGGGCCGTTCGTTCCAGTTCGCTATGTGTGTCGCTCCAGGATGAGCAGAGGGCCCTCCTGACGAAGGCGCTGATGGTGGAGTGCTTATACCTCTCAGGGCACTCGCTCTCTCCGTTCATACACATACCCA
This sequence comes from Macrobrachium nipponense, assembly GCF_015104395.2. NCBI lineage: Eukaryota > Metazoa > Arthropoda > Malacostraca > Decapoda > Palaemonidae > Macrobrachium > Macrobrachium nipponense. Next base: position 97,541,251 of record NC_087202.1, read on the forward strand.
GGTTCGTCGGCTTCGTGTACACGTTCGTGCGGAATCGGGTGTCTTGCTGCTCGACAAGGACGTTGAGGAAGGGGAGGCGGCGGTCTTGGCAGTGTCCTATGGTATAGGAAAGGCAGCTGTGATCATGAAATGCACGTCGCAGCTGCTCTATCTCTACCTGGGCGTTGGCGCTGATGAAGGTGTCATCGATGTAGCGCACATACATCCTTGGTTTGCTGGAATTCTGGAAGACCCTCTCATCGACGGTGCCCATGTAAAAATTGGCGAAGAGGACTCCAAGGGGAGAACCCATCGCCACCCCATCGATCTGGGTGTACATGCGGCCGCGGTGGTCGGAAAAGGGGGCCTTCTTAGTGCAGATTTCAAGCAGGCCTCGAAGGACATGTTCAGGGATGTTTAAGGGTTGTGTATCGGGGTCCCTGTATACCTTGTCCAAGATCATTTGAATGGTCTCATCGACGGGGACGTTGGTAAATAAGGACTCCACATCCATCGAAGCGATACATCCTCCAGCGGGCGTTACTCGTAGGGCTTCCAGGAACTCACCTGACGACTTCAAGCTGTAGGTGTCCAGGAAGTACGGGGTCAGAATGGTGTTAAGCTTCTTGGCCAACAGGTACATAGGGGCAGGGATCTGGCTAATAATTGGGCGAAGGGGGTTCCCTTGCTTATGAGTTTTGATGTTCCCGTAGATGTACCCCAGGTTATGGTTGCCCGTGATAGGTGGTAGATGAAGGCCGTTAGAGGCGGCGCTGTACGTAGGGCGGACAAAACTGCCGCCTTCGTACTTATCCAGACCGAAGAATATCATCGGAAAATAGCAGAAATCCTAGCAGACACCACGAAATTCAGCAGGATCACCAAGAACCCTGTCGACGACATAAAAATTGAGGCAAATCGGATCATAGAGACGGTCAATGCCGCCTCTAATGCCCTTCATCTACCACCTATCACGGGCGACCATAACCTGGGGTACATCTACGGGAACGTCAAAACTCATAAGCAAGGGAACCCCCTTCGCCCAATTATTAGCCAGATCCCTGCCCCTACATACCTGTTGGCCAAGAAGCTTAACACCATTCTGACCCCGTACGTCCCGGACACCTACAGCTTGAAGTCGTCGGGTGAGTTCCTGGAAGCCTTACGAGTAACGCCCGCTGGAGGATGTATTGCTTCGATGGATGTGGAGTCCTTATTTACCAACGTCCCCGTCGATGAGACCATTCAAATGATCTTGGACAAGGTATACAGGGACCCCGATACACAACCCTTAAACATCCCTGAACATGTCCTTCGAGGCCTGCTTGAAATCTGCACTAAGAAGGCCCCCTTTTCCGACCACCGCGGCCGCATGCACACCCAGATCGATGGGGTGGCGATAGATTCTCCCCTTGGAGTCCTCTTCGCCAATTTTTACATGGGCACCGTCGATGAGAGGGTCTTCCAGAATTCCAGCAAACCAAGGATGTATGTGCGCTACATCGATGACACCTTCATCAGCGCCAACGCCCAGGTAGAGATAGAGCAGCTGCGACGTGCATTTCATGATCACAGCTGCCTTTCCTATACCATAGGACACTGCCAAGACCGCCGCCTCCCCTTCCTCGACGTCCTTGTCGAGCAGCAAGACACCCGATTCCGCACGAACGTGTACACGAAGCCGACGAACCTGGGTATGTGTATGAACGGAGAGAGCGACTGCCCTGAGAGGTATAAGCACTCCACCATCAGCGCTTTCGTCAGGAGGGCCCTCTTGCACTGCTCTTCCTGGAGCGACACACATAGCGAACTGGAACGAACGGCCCAGGTCCTCGTCGACAACGGACACACTAATCGCGCCGTCGATGCTGTGATAGCAAAGCAAGTTGAAGATTGGTACCTCCAGGAACCCCGCCCCGACATCCCAGAGCCCATCAAGCTTTTTTACAAAGGGCACTTTCACCGAAGGTATAGGGAGGACGAGCAAGCCCTCAAGACCATCATAGAGAGAAACGTCACCCTCACCAATCAGGACAAGACCATCAGTTTAATAATACATTATAAAACGAAGAAGACAAGCAGCCTGGTGATGAGGAACAACCCAGCGGCCCCCTGCAGGATCCCTTGAAGAAGACGAGCGTGGTCTACCGATACATGTGCCCCGTCCGAGGATGCCTCGGCATAACATCGGCATGACCACCATGCGATTCTCCAAGAGAATCTCCTGCCACGCCCAAAGAGGGAGCCATTTATAATCACGCCAGGACTGCCCATAACGTAAGATTAAAAAGGAGCGATATTGTACCTAATATCGAAATAATTGACCAAACCACCGATCCCCAACGTTTACGAATCCTGGAAGCCCTCCATATAGGAAAGGAGAAACCTAACTTGAACATTACCCAAGAAACGTTTCTCCTCCCTACCGCCGCCCGAAGATCAGCAGCGAACGACCACCCAAATATCCAGGAGCACCAGCGGGATGATAGGACTCCTACCGCAGGTAGGACACCTGTGACCTGACATTCATTCCCCGATGCACTACTCTAGCGCTCGCACGGCTGCATCCCTGCAACCATCGACAAGAGATCCCAGACTTCGCCCCAGACCAACTCGACCAATGAGAACGCAGCTCTAGGATTCGAGCCGCTATAAATACCGGCATCTCTTCACTTCTACTGCTAACCAGCCAAGAAGATGACCTACGAGAAGGTTGAATCGTCGCGATAAGCCAGAGCTGTACCAGCAATAATACCACTTGAATACCAGAGACGACGACCCCTACTTGATCTGAACCAGAGGAACGCCTTCACATATACCAGTATTCTGATAATACCAGTCTTTGATTAATAAAGCCTGTTCTGATAAAAATACCACTTTCAGCATTATCCCTAATATACTATTGGACAAATTATTTGCGAATTTCACTGAGCCCGAACAATAAGTAATAAGAAAAATATAAAAGATAATATATAAGATTAATTCGCTGAATTCTGCTATTTTATTATTACTATTATTATTATATTATTATTATTATTATTATTATTATTATTATTATTATTTCTTAAAAATATCCTCTACTCTTCTACCGTTTCTCCATTTTTTTTCTTATCTCTTATTACTGTGCATTTACTAGGCTTTCTCCCGTCCACTTTCTTTTTGAATTCCTCCAAAGCTAGGCCTGTTCACTTCTCTTTAGTCTCGATCTCTTCTGCCTTTTTGAATATTTTTAAACCTTCATCCCTTTCTCTTTCTTTCTTTATATAATATGAATCTATAAGACTTTCTTAATACATCTTATAAAGGTTACATTTACTTTTCATTTGTCTGTATCTTTATTGAACATTTTCATAATTTCATTGCGTATACTCGCATTTTAGATATTTGAAATCTTACTTCGCCTTCTCCTTTTGCTACCTTGAATAACATGAATCATATTGAGACAAGCCCTACAACTGCTTAAAAAGTTTTTAGCATCCCTAATATTTAAGGAGAACCTTCACAGCTAAGACCAGAACAATTTTTTATAGTTATTCAATATTGTTCCTAACAGTTATAAACATTTGAGACAGATTGTTAGGAATATTCCTCAAAGAGTGTTACAAATAATAAACAGAAAGAAACGGTAGGAAAGAGCCTAATATCCGAAGACAAGAGTCCTGGAAGCCATATATCCGATAAGTAGAAGAAGAAGAAGACCACAACAATAACAAATGTCGAACTCCATTTGTGCGAACTATTGACCTTAGCTAATGTAACGTAGGAAATAAGGATAAATCTGCCCAGGTAAAGTATGGAAGTTAATAGTTCTCTGTTATATTAATATTTCAGTGAATAGCATGGCTAATAGGTTAGTATAATGAGAAATGTATTAGGTATGTCGTCCTCGGCCTCGTATGTCACCTAGGCTACTAGGCTAGGTACCTAGGGGGAAACACCAGCGACTACCAACCCTTATCACGGTGGACAGGTCTTATTCACTCGATATTTAAATGGTGAAACAAGAATACAATTACAACTCCAAGCATACCATTCAAAAGATTGAAGTTTCGTCAACATAATGTGATCCTATGAAAGCCCCATACGAACTAGGGTAAAAAACTGCAGGGTACAGAGTGGACCATGTACGATCAGCGTGAACAATCCCAAAAAAGTACATTATAACGCGTCCTGACATCGGAGATGGGCATCAGTCGCGACTTGTTGTTGGTGAGAAGCGGAGCTAAAGACCTCTACTCTCCTTTCGAAGTAAGTATTTTCTCCAAAGTTTTAGAAATTTAATGGCCAAATTTTAAAAGCATTAAAAACAGAGGGTCGTTAGAAAAGGGAAAGGGCCGTCCAACGCCGAGTGCAAATCTCACCAAAACGCTTTTGTAATTTTTTCTTTAACTTACGCTTGAGTATTTTAGAAGATTGACGCCATCTCGATGTTTGTGGAGTCGCTTGTGTCAATAAACTAACCATTTCCTGTGATAAATCTGCACACCACTTGTACCCACAGACGCTGGGGCACTTTCATCACAACAATCGGAAGACGGTTTCTCATCAGCTTGTTTAACTGTTAGTAAACAACTGTTTTGGTAGAAGACGACGACGAAGAGTGCACTTCGATAATTTTTTAAATAAATAGTAAAACATCAATTTGTTCCGATACGTAATACAAACCATCGGTCCTTTAACAATAGGAAGTAGCTAGCGGCAGCTGGAACGGTCGTAAGCTTCGAACAAGGGGAGAACGGTAGTTTAACTGCTTGTCCGACAGTCGCGCGCCGCGCACGGGAGGTAAACAAATCACTTTTTGCTTTCGGCCGTGGTGGGAAGGACGTGTTTTCTTCATCGCTCTCTGCCCGCTTCATCGTCGTCCTGCTTGTTATATTGTGTTTTCTACTAATGGTTTGTTTGACTTGAAAATGAACTGTAAGTACACTGTTTTCATTTTCATTACGTTAATTATGAACCAACATGGAGTTATCGCCGTAGATGCTGCGATTTCCTCTCTTTTCATGAATTGAACCCTTGAATTATGTCTCGGTGCCGAGGGCGGGCGCGCTCGCGCCGAGTCATGTATTTTGGGCGAAAGTGTGTAATTGAAAAATGTAAGTACTCTTTTCATTATATTTTTGCCCTGTGCGTTCGTTACCGAGAGTGTGATTGCGCTCGGCACGAGCCTTTTAATTTTGTATAATAGAATGCAAGAAAGTGGATTCGCAATTGCAATATTCTTTTTCATTTCATTTATTTATTTGCATGAAATTTAATTTGGATCAATTTTCGTTCTTACCCGGAATTGATCCTTTTACCCCGATTTTTTTATGTGAAAATTGAAATTCAAGTGCAGTATTTTGTTTCATTTATAATATATTTTATGATAGCAATCATATTATTGATCAATTTTCCGTTCTTACCCGGGCATTGATCTTTTCCCCTTTAAGTTCTATGAAGTTTGAATCGGCAAGGGCCAGTATTCTGTTTCATTTCATATTACTTTTCACTGCTGTGCGGGGGGTAGGGAAGCGAAGGTCTGCCAGAGTCGTCGGAAAGCTCTCCCGCGACTCCCCTTGGTATCCGATTCTTCGTCTTCCTTCCTGCCCCCCCCCCGCTCAGCTTCTTCGTTGTATTTTGTATTTGGGGTCTTCCTTGCGTTCGGGGTGGGGCATGTCTTCCCCCGTGCGTGAGGGAAACCCCTCTTACTAATCTACTCTGTTACCGCAGGTGCTACATCCGTGGGAGGACGACCTTGGACAGGTATGGACCACCGCGGAGGCAGGGCGTGCCTAGCATCCACGGGCTGCTGCAGCGTCTAGCGAGGTCTGGGGCGGTCTCCACTAGTACCACGGGCCGCTTATGCTGCTCCCTCCCCCCCCTCCTGGTCTACACTCCCCATGCTGTGTCGATGACGCCGTCTGCCGCTACTAGGGCCGCAGCCGTACCGAGGTGGGGTTGCCGCCGCCGCCTGTTTCTTCATGTTGCCTGCCCCAGACTTCCGCTGTTCCAGCAGCTCGCCCCTGGACCGGCCGCCAGGACCCAGTTCCGCTGGCTGCCGATGATTCTACGAGGCGATCGCTGGGCCTGCCGTACCTGCCGCTGAGGTGATTCCCGCGTTGGCTTGGCTGTCCTTCTGGGTTCTACCGCTGCCGCTGTTCCTGCCGCTCCTGAGCTGGTTTGCTGTTCCTGTCGCTCCTGGTTCCTGTGCCTGTCCATGCTGGTCCTGCCCACGGTGTGTCTTCCCCAGTCCCAGGTCCTTTCCGGACAGGTGCAGTCGGGCCGTGTTGCTTCGGCAATAGCCCCGGCTCCGGCCTGGATGGAGGACCTGACGACTGTCCTGCATGAGCTGACGAGGAAGAGGAGAAGAGGAAGCTGTCATCTTCGTCTTCATCGTCTGCTGCTGCCTCTTCCCCTTCGACTTCTAAGGCCCATAAGCCGAAGAAGAAGAAGGCTGCCTTCCCCCTAAGAAGTCTGCTTCGGGAACTTCTAAGGGCCCGTCCCACCCCGGTGGGTGGGGACGGGGGGTTCCTTCTGCTGGTCCTCCTGCCTCCTTCGGGAGCGGGCCCGTCTCCCCTTCCGTAAGGAAGAGAGACGGGGACCAGAGGAGTATCGTTAGCTCTGGTACTTCCTCTGCATGGTCTAGCGGCGATGCCGCTACGCAGGTTCCGGCTCGGTCTCTCGTTCGCGAGAGATCTCGAGTTGTACGTTCTCCCTCGGGAGACCGTGCAGCCAAGTTTCGGCGCCAGAGTTCGCTCGGCGCCAAGACGCGGCACGGAGCAGAAGGCTGGTGAGAGACGCTCAGGTGACTCTTGCCAGGCCAGCGGCCGCTCTTGCAGCGACCAGCTGGTAACCCGGGTTTTCCCCCTAAGAAGGCTCCTTCGGGACCTTCTAAGGGCCCGTCTCGCTCCGGCGATTCGGGGAGCTCTTCTGCTGGTCCTCCTGCTCCCTCGGGAACAGGGCCCGTCTTTTCTTCTACCAAGGAGAAGAAGACGGGGACCAGAGGAGTACCAGCTTCGGCTGGCACTTCCTCGCCTGGTTCTAGCGGTTCTGCCGCTAAACCAGGATCCGCCTCGGCTTCTCTCGTTAGCGAGAAGTACCGAGTGGACGTCTCCCGCGAGAGACCGTCCAGCCAAAGTCTTGACACTCGAGCTCGCTCGCGCCAAGACCGAAGCGCGGAGCAGAAGACTGGCGAGTGTCGTGCAGACGACTCTCGCTAGGCCAGTGGACGCTCTCGCAGCGACCAGCTGGCTGCTCGGGTTGACGTGACGGTCGCTGACCAGCCACGGGTTGAGGCGAGGAAGGGGTCCCCGCGGTCGTCGGTACCAGCCACGGCTGGTACCAGCGGCCTCAACGCGCCGAGAGGACGCTCGCCGGTCTCACCACGACAACGAGCCTAGCAGGTCACCTGACGCCGCTCCCATCGGGACCCGGACGGAGACAGTAACCAGCAACAGCTCGCCTGACGCTAGAGATCAGCGTCGACGTTCTCAGCCGAGCCTCTCGCCCCAGGCGAGCGGCAAGGCTAGGCCTGCTGCTCGATCGCCACTGCGGGTGACGATCAGCAGCAGCCCTCCAAGCACCGCTGGTCCTGCCAGCGAGCTAGGGGGGAGCGTCAGGTCTGCCTCTCCTGTACCTTCAACCTCCTCGGGCTACACCGGGAGGAGCGAGGTACCTATGAGTGATCGCGAGAGGTGCGCCGCTCGCGATCCTGCTATGACGCCGTATGGACCAGGCACGGTTTCTAGGACCGACCAGGACATACGCGCAAGTAGCTGGAGGCGACGTCAGGGTCTGCCGCTGTCCTCCTTCTGAAGGAGGAGTATCTCGGGATCTGTTCTTGTTGGAGGGACTGGACGGTCCCTACTCCGCAGACGGCGGTTACTCCCGAGATACAGAGGAATTTGCAGAAGTCATTAAGCTGATTCGTCAGCATAATGACCTTGCGGAAGGATTGCCGCTCCCACCACCAGCAGAGCCCACGTCTCTGCTCGAGTCGTTTTGGGCCCGAGAGGGAACCCAAACCGACGGTGGGTCTGCCGCGATCGGAACTTGCCGATTCTGTCTCAAACCAGAGTCTCTCGTCTCCGGACAAGAAGGCTCTCTCAGTTCTGGCCGTCGATCAAGCTACTTCCACCTCCTCTACTGCGACAGCGCGTTTTCTACGTGTCTCGGACACCGATATTTGATACTCCTTCGGTCCTCCTGAGAGGTTTCGACCTCGACGAGGACTGGAATGAGTCGGAGGACGGTATCGGCTCTCTCCTGTCAGGTGTCGATCAGCCCCACCCAGACGACGTTCACAGTGGCGGCAGACCCTTACCTACAGTGGAGAGTTCGTAACCCTCCTCCGCGGGGAAAAAGTTTTCTCCTGACGATACGTTTTCCCAGACTCTGAGAGGCCATCGCCGCAAGGCGATGGCTGTTCCATACTCTTCTCCAACTGCTAGTTCCATGGGAAAGGACGAGCGAGTATCCAATTCCTTCCCATTCCCTCTCTCCTACGGTTACGAGGGAAAGGGGAGGGATCCTACAGAGATTTCTGTAGGATCCCACGTTCGGGACGAGCTACCGGGGGACCTTCGGGTCCTACCTGACGTAAGCCCCGGTCGTTGAGGAGGAATCCTGCCCCATCTCTCGATTTCTAGGGCGGGAATCGAGAGGACCACCACAGCCGATATCGTTTGACGAATTCGGTGGGGGTTTCGCAGACTGCTTAGAATTCTACGGAATTCTAACGCATTCAGTGTTTCGAGTTTTTACGATCTCCAAACACTTACGCGAGACCACGGTCCAAAGTGAGCGAGACGAGAATCCCCGATATACACGATAATCGGGAACCTCGCCTATGCTCGAATTCCTGGAATTTTCTAGCATTGGGAAGAAGACTGCTGCTGAAGAAAACTATCTCACAGTAGGCGACCTACCTGGACTAGAGAAGATCGGACGGGAATATCCAGTTGGCTTGAACTATCGTCTAGTATTCTGTTCACCATTGAAGCTTTCCTTCGAGGAAGACTTCTCCTTCACTCTCTTTGATAGAGATCGAAGGTGGTCGATCTCCAATCCTTATTTTGTTTTCTTGAAGGAAAGAATTTAGGATGGAGATCGTTGTTCAGAATCCTACAAATATACTACGTATATTAACCTCGCGACATGATTCTACTAAGCAGTTGAATTGTCCGAGGGGTAGGGCGCATATCCTAGTAATCTACGGATTGCGACTTATAAGAGAAGTATTCTAATTGAACTGCAACTCGGGGTTGCCTGCAAACCTCACAGGAGTTTTCAGTTTCAATTTTTATATACTTATGGTTTTGTCACGACAACACCATTTCAACTTTTATATTTACCGAAATTCGTTTCGCCTAAATATAATTGCTCGAGCATATCTTTTATGCTCGGTAGTTCTAGCCGAACGCATTCCTTCGTGGAATAATGGATTACCTGGCAACTCAGGATGACGAGTCAGCGAGAGCTCAGGCTCAACTACTGCGTATTGAACTGCCTGATAGCAGCTCAGTATCAGCTGGGCCTCCGATATGCACGGTCATGTATGTCTCTCTCTGCCCTGCTTTGATTGACTACCGAACCGTATCTCTGCCCAACAATCATGGACTTAGGTCTCTGATTAACAGGGGATTCTCGCAATAATGAAGGACCATCTACTGCTGTGACGCTAGATTCCATCGCTTCGACATTGCGAGAATTTTCAACAGAGATATCTCTTGGACTCTTTCATCTTTCTGTTTACCGCACGGTAACAGAAGTCTGTACAAGTCTCCCGCTGCATCGCACTGCGATAATGCGAATGATTTTGCAGACATCTGAGTTTGTCTTCAACAGTATCTCTTATTCGTAGGTGTACAATTGTTCATTGTTCAACCGAATTACGAGATGTGTCAGAAGACATCGCCTACTCTCCGACCTGACAGCTCTACTTCCAAATGTTCAGCCCATGAGAAGCAGTTCTTCAGGCGCTTTTTTCCCCTGTGTTTTCATTACTGAAGAACGCCCCGCTTTCATTGCAACTACGACTTCTCACCGGACAGCAATGAAATAGCGGTTAGCGTTTTCAGTCATTTGTAAGCACAGGTTATGAATCTTGAGAATCCTTCTCTCGATTCATCTGTGAAGACGTAGGTTGCATTCAATATCTACCTTCGTCTTCAACGGTACATAGTGTTTTCTCCTTAGCTGAGATTCAACAACCATGAGATGTTTTACCTTCAGGGACCTCGGTCTCTAGAAGGCAATTGACTTTCGCCTGTTGGGCACATGCCTTAAGAGAATCATCACCTCGCTGTCCGGCATTGGTGACAAACAAATACATTATTTGTTTGGTCTCTCGGCATAACCCTTTAAAGGCGAAGGTCACGTGACACTTCACTCGGATGCTTTGACAACTTGCCTCCTACCGAACGCAGTCAGTCGGCAGCTGTCAGAGCGGCCGAGTCAGTTACGAACTACGCTGTTGACTTAGTTCGGTTGTTACAGAGCAATCATTACTTCGTTTTAATAGCTTGTCACAGTACCCATACCATTGACACCCA
>NC_087202.1:97552264-97557264 GCF_015104395.2 Macrobrachium nipponense
GGTCTTTTGTGCCCCTACACTTCCTTCTGCAGCCTTTCTGTTGGTGGGGGATGGTGTTTGTCTCCTCTATGGTAGTTATATAGCCTTTCACTGATGATACCTGTTAGTAACTTCCACACATTATTGGTAGGCAGGTGATAGGCCTGTAGTTACTGGCTATATTTCCCTTACTCTTGTGTTTTTGTACTAAGGATGTTCTTCCTGTGGTCATCCATTTGGGTGCTTGGTGATTTGAGATACAATGCTGGAGTTGTTCTGCTATTCGTGGGTGTAGGGCCTTGAAGTTTTTCAGCCATATCCCATGGACTTCATCGGGACCTGGGGCTTTCCAGTTTGGCATTTTCTTTAGTTGGTGTCTGACTGTGTCTGTCGTGATCTCTGTGAATCTTTGTTTTATTCTCCCTGTTTCTTCTTCCTTGACTTCCTGGAGCCATGTTGCATGTTTGTTGTGTGATACCGGATTGCTCCATATGTTTTCCTAGAGTCTCTTACTTGGTTCGGCTTCAGGAATTTCTGGGTGGTTGTCTTCCCCTCTTAGTTGGCTGTATAGTCTTTTCTGGTTGGTTCCGAATAGTTTGTTCTGTTGGTATCCCTTATTCCTGTTCGTGTACCGTTGGATCTTATGTGCTTTGGCCTTAAGCCTCTGTTTTACATCTTCTATTGTGTTGTTTAGTCCCCTCTCTTGTACTTTGTATTTCTCGTTGAGTCCTCCCTTGTTTTCTTGCTTCTTAGCCTTTTTTCTGCCATCTCTTTCAGTTTACTCAAGTCAGATCTCATCACCATGATTTGCTTATTATTATTATTATTATTATTATTATTATTATTATTATTATTATTATTATTATTATTATTATTATTATTATTATTATTATTATTATTATTTAAAATATACAAACATTCTTAAAGAGCAAACTGCATGGTCATTAACTTCACTAAAACCTAACCCTCCAAAGAAATATCGGTGAGAAAAGTAGCAAATTAGAACTAATGTAATTGCAAGTCGAGTAAGAAGGGTAAATTGAAAACCAGCCATGTTAGGCAACACCTTAGAACGGGGTGTTTTTAGAGAAAACCTTTTAAATATGCAAATTGTAGAAACGTGTTCGTTTCAAAACTATATATATATATATATATATAATATATATAGATATATATATATATATATATATATATATATATATATATATATAGTATGCATAATAGCAACTGCTGTAAAGTATAAATGATTCATGAGTTTTAGCCAATGGGTTTTTTAATGGCTCTTCTGAATTTTCTTTCAAATGAAAGATTTCTAAGAGAGTGTGCTTCTTCAAGTTAAGAGTTTCCAGTAATTCAATCGTGCCTTTTCGCCTTATTCCATTAAACAGCATGTTCATAATAATAATAATAATAATAATAATAATAATAATAATAATAATAATAATAATAATAATAATAATAATAATAATAACAGGTACCCTTTGATATACTCGGGACGATGACCTTGGACCCTCTACCGTTCCATGACCTTGACGCCGGAGAATGTTGGTAATCTTTTTATTGCATTCAAATATTTTAACCAGATAATTTATCTGGTAAATTAGTTTTCTCCACTACCCATATATAACTGGAAGCTATATAATCTTCGTGTACAATACAATTCCATTTAAGTAAAACAATCAACAATTTTTGGAGAACTGCTCTCTGCTATTCGAAACTATTAGTAGGCAACTTAATCTACAGTTGCAAGTTTAATATCTAGAATTGGACATTTGTTATTACCTATTTCATTATTCAAATTTTATCCTTTCATGTCATTTTTATATACTTTTATAAGTAAATTGAGGCTCCATTAATCTCTTATTTTCTTTAGGAAACAGTCCCGTGACGTCATTAGTTAGCTGTGTTGATTTAGATGGCCTTGGTTGATTTCGCTAACGTGTTATCAACATCTTGTTACTCACTGTAATGTATGAAAGGTAAAATGTTGCAAGGCGCTAAAAACTTTGAAGTTGAGGGTTGAAGAATGGAGGTAGCTAAAAGTAGTTTCGCTGTTTTTATTTTAAAACTAATGTATGTTCGGCACAGAATCTCAACAATGAAATCAAATGTGTTATTAAGAGCGGTTCTCTAAAGGCTTTTTCGAAAACTTTCTCCCAAGTCAGTAATTATATTCAGACCACATAACAGCATAGCAAGTATATAATTCACACAAGTACATAAAATAATGCATCGTCAGTTGGCACTTTCAAACCTCACATTCACATCGAAAGTAGTGATAAGACTTGAGCTGGGATGGAGTCAAGATAATGATGAAATGGAAGTTCCTTTAAAAGACCCGGTTTCCTGAGAACCCACCCAAGTTTCCAAGTCTCTAAAATAACCTCACTAATATTGACATTGCAACTGATTTTACAGATCACACTGTATGAAACCACAGGCAGTTATAGTAATAACACGAAAACAGTTTCATGTTAGTACAAATAGCAGTTATCCACATGAAACTCGGCTGACACATCCCTTTCCCTTTCGGTAATATTCTTGTCGTACGATCGAGATACATTTCTTTAGCTACATACTTAACACACTAAGTTGTCTTCTTATTTTTAACAACGCATTAAATTCTTTCGAAACTCACGGAAATGGGAATCAAGAATATTCTCGGTCCAGTTCTCCATCTCCCTTGGTTTGTTGCTAGGAGAAAACTGCCGATTGTAGTGTAGAATGTAGATTGGCCAGCAGCTGAGTGTTGTGAGGGAGAGGCGGTAAACAACTAGTCCTCACTGAATCACGAGGTGCCGAGTTGCTTTTATTTTACAAACCCTCTGGAGAAACAAATTGTCTTTCTCCATTTCATATCCCTCGAACAGGCTCTCCTAGTCAAGACCGATTCTGTTTCTTGTAACCTGGTGAATGAGATCTCTTAAAACTTCATGTATGCTTCATTTACATTTTGTCTATAGGGACGATTGGAAGCTATTCTTTACATTTTTTTTAAAGATTTGATGCACTCTTTCACAAAAGCAGGCTTTGTATTGTATCATTGGGCTTCAATTGTATTTGTTAATGTGTGTGCGTGCATGTAGCTATATACGATGAAGAAAGTCAGTGCCAATTTCTCTGATGCTCTGACTTGGTTTTGATTACAATTCATGTATATATATATATATATATATATATATATATATATATATATATATATTATGTGTGTGTGTGTGTGTGTGACCAGTAAATAGAAACAATGGGGTGCGAGATCTTTTGTCTTTACTCTGAAGCATTTCAGGCAAACTAATGGTGTATGCATTTGATGGGCCCTGTCCGATGGTTTAGTGGGATGAGCAGTATAGCTGCAGCTAGGAGACCCAATTAGCTATAGGTCTGTGCTTGTGCTACACTGGTTGAGTATAGTCGGTCTCCCCTTCTGGCAGGAGAAAGTCTTAATGAAGGTTAATAATTTAAATATCTAAATACAAGTTCTTTTAAGTCTGAGTTTGGAGAAAGACCAAAAGGAGTAAACCAAACAATGGACATGCTTAATAAGATTTAGAAACCAAACTTACTGAAATTATATTCAAAATTAAGATTATGCATTTGTCTATCACAGTCTGTATTGTTCTGTGAACATGAATCATAGTCATACTCTTCATCAATGGTAACGCCATGCATGCCTTTCCTGTTTGGGTTTTTATCTTCCCACAGATCTCGGAGCCTCCTCTCTCATAGCCATAATCCAAGTAGACCCGGGTAGTCCAGAACTTCTGGTGCCTACGGAAGCCCCGCAGAAACTCTCATTGCTTTTCTCTCAGGGGTAGTGGAAGGGCATTTTTAAAGTTATGCCATCTCCTTTCCATCATCATCATTTATGAAACTTCCATTATTTCCCTTCTGGTATCATTTCTAATTCTATCAAGCCATCCAACTTCTAACATTTTCTTTGTTTTTGCATCAACTAAATCTTTTTGGTAGTTTCAGATTCTTAGTGTCAAAACTGGAACCAAATATGCGGTGTTAAAAAGTAACTTTAGTAACAAAGCATTAACTTTAATTGATGTCCTCAGTGATAAATGTATCTAAGATGATTCCAGCATTGTTTTAAATATAAAGGCTATTTCTAATAATTTTTCCACCCGTGCAAATGAGATACATTTCCACTTAAATCATTAGAGTATGTAAGTCGAATCTGTCACTTTGAGGAATAATATTATTATCGCTCGGACTACGTTACTCAGGGTTAGGTCATTGCAAATATTGCTAATCCTAACGTAGTTGCTCATTTGGAAGTGTTAATCTCGGTGCATTCTGGCCACAGCTGTCAAGACGCAAACACCGACCTGGTGTATCATCGTCATCCTCCGTGCCCCGAGATGGATAAAAATGTATCTTGGTAAGCATTTAGTCCGCGGCTATCTTCTCATATGGTAGTAGAGCATTTTCCTGTGCTTAGGGATTATTTGTTAGGCATCTCAATGTTGATGTGTCATTCCTTATCATAGGCCTACCTGTTAAGCCTATGGTAGACCATCAGGAGAGTCAATTTCTGGGTAGGCCTAGGCTACAACTTTGCAATTACCTAGCTAGGCTATACTCTGTTTTTTTCCATCTGTCCATCTGCCTGTGGTGTTTTCGTATGGTAACACTGCGTCCAGGGCTTTAAATAGTTACGCTATGTGTAAGTTTTAGGTAAATTAAAGGATATCTGGGTGTACATTTGCAACTGAAAAGTGTTTTAATAACTTACTGTATGCGAATTACACCGTTAATATTCGAAACATGATATTATTTATAGCCCAGGACGCGGTGTTACCATGCGCAAACAGCAAAGCGGATGGACAGATGGAAAAAAACAGAGTACCTACTACCTACTATACCTATACCTAGCTACCTAGGTAGCCTAAATGTTTGCTTTTCAGCCATTTGCTAGGTAAATCACAAATGTATTGAGCATTCTCAGTGCAGACGTCGATGAAACTAGGTACAGCGTAGGTAACTCTTAGACATCCAGTTGTATGCTACCTATCCTA
>NC_087202.1:97562264-97583848 GCF_015104395.2 Macrobrachium nipponense
GCTGTTGGTTACATATTTGGGAATCACTCTGGTTATAAATAATTTAGTGATATTGTATGCAACAACCTATCCTGGTTAAACTATTTAATGCTAATTTACAGATATATAACCTTGATGCAGGAATTAGCATTGACATATGGAGGAAGATTTCTGTTTGAAGAAACAACATCTGTAAATGATGTGCAATATGGCCTCATGGCAAATAGCTCTCATGGTTATTGCGTCTTCTGCAGAAAGAATAATGCTCACGCCACATTCTACAGGTCTCATACATTAAAGGTAAATATGCGTCCCAAAGATACCAAAATACATTGCTGTAATGTAGTCTTTTTAAGCAGTTATTTGTAATTCATGTTATTTGCCATGTCATCCACTGTAGAGAGTATTTCATGCATGTAGTTGACAATTATTTAGGACAAGGTACAGATATTAATAATTTGAAATTCCCTAAAAAGTAGACCAACATACAGCATTTAAAAAAAACCAGGTTGTTATTTATAAAATATGGGAAATCAAACTAGTACATTTACAATCAACTAATTAGTCAGTCTATATGTTACATAAATCTTGTTTTTACATATGTATCTACCAAGCAATTACATATAGCTTCTTCCTACCACGGCAGTAAAAAATTCAAGTTTTGCGGTGACACCACCATTGTTAGTGTAGGTGAATAGGACCCACCCACTTTCAGGAACAATAGGTACAATGTTGCAGGGGGTTCCGTTTGATTTTCTGTAGCCTCCCGACTAACATCAGTGGTATTTGGCATTCATCATGTCATTCTTGGATATTTTCCAGTATTTGGTGATGTACTTAGTTAATTTTGTGGGGATTTAGCATAATTAGCTATTGCATTAGCTCCATTATGTCAGACTCCAGCTCCTCTAGCATTAGATATTGTGTAGAAGGGTGTAAGACTAAGTTGACCAAATTGTCGTATGATTCACACATCAAGTGTATTAAGTGTGGGGGCAGGAATGTTGTGTTACAAAAATATGTCCAAAAATGTGAAGATTGGAATGAAAGTAAATGGAAAGCTTTAAAATCACACCAGATAGGCTTACTAGAGATAGGAATAGAGGCTTCTAGTAGTTGAGGATTTGTCTCTTCCTTCTCAACCTCCTATCATGTCCCTAATCCTTAATTCCTTGTTGGACTAGTGGGTTTACTGCTCGCCTACCAATGCGGTGGTCCAAAGTTCAATTCTCGTCTCTGCCAACGCGGAATCAGAGGGATTTATTTCTTGGTAATTAGAAATTCATTTCTCGATATTATGTGGTTCAGATCCCACAATAAACTGTAGATCCCGTTGCTAGGTGACTAATTGGTTCTTAGTCACGTAAAAATATCTAATCCTTCGGGCCAGCCCTAGGAGAGCTGTTAATCAGCTCAGTGGTCTGGTAAAACTAAGATATACTTAACTTAGCCCTCCTGCACCTTTACCTCTAACTCCGATTCCAGGCTCCCATGCTTCTAATCCTGACACCATTGCCAGTCAAAAAGTTTGTATTGCAATACACCCCCTGAACACCTGAACTAGCCCTGGTCACTTACCAGCCCGAACCATCATTTATTTAAATATTTTCCAAATCTTTGGTTTAAAATAAACGATCAGTGTTGCCAATCTCCTGGCAAACACCCTCGTTACTACCAGTTACCAGCCCACCGCTAGTAGCCCTGCCTCACGGGCCGGTCACTGACCTGCCCTCTCACGTCAATCACTTATCGTTCGCGGTGGAGTACAGATGTATCCACAGCGAACTCCTTTTTGGTCTTGCCCGGCCTTCATTTGCACCTTTGATTTGATTGAATTTGGTGACGAATTACTCATCCTCCCTTTTGGATTACGGTTGGATTGCTCGTTAATACCTTGTCATTAGACATTGATTCTGCAAAGGAAGAAACAACACAGGCTACGACAACGACTACTGCATCCTCGGCCACGACATCACAGAAAAACGACGAGCGGGAGTTCAACAACGTATCGTCTTTGCCAACAATGCAAGAAAAGGATGAGTACCCTATGACACGATAGTCATTCCTTATGCGTAAATTGTAGGCCTGTTCAATATAATGTAAAGACCAGATGTTTGGAATGTCAGGAGTGGTCTTTGGACCAGATGTTAGGGTATCTCAAACATAGGAAAGGTCTCGTATTAAGAAGTAAGTGTAGGCAGGAAGAGACTAACGTAGATCAAGATAAAGACTTAGAGACAGTGCTCTTTAAGAGACTTGAGAGTACGCTGACATCGAGTATGACATCTCGTTACCGATTTTATGTCAAGATTATGTGAGGATAGATCGAGCAATAGGGATACTGAAATTACTAATCGTTCTGTTTCCAGTCTCCCCTGCCTGTTCCAGAATCAGCCCTAACCGGTGCTAGGGGGTTATGGGGATCCGCAAGGCCCACGGGCAGGATCCGCCGTCCCCCCCTGGCGCGGAGCAGGCAGTGTTGGCAGCAGATTCCCCTTCCCTCGAGACATCTCGGTGTTTTACCAATTTTAGGTCAAGATTATGTGAGGATAGATCGAGCAATAGGGATACTGAAATTACTAATCGTTCTTTTCCAGCTCCCTGCCTGTTCCAGAATCAGCCCTAACCGTGCTGGGGGTTATGGGGATCCGCAAGCCCACGGGCAGGATCCGCCGTCCCCCCTGGCGCGGAGCAGGCAGTGTTGGCAGCAGATTCCCCTTCCCTCGATGTGTAAGTTCTCAGGATGATAAAAACTTAGGTCAGATATAGACGAGTAGGGATAATAGGCTACATAGTGTTTAGTTTAGGAAGAGAAGTGCAGGCTTCTTCGGGTCGGTTTTCTATTAAAAGTAGTGGTTTTTAGAGGCACAGTGTCCTTAGAGCATCTTTAGGCTTTTTCCTGCTTCGAGTTCCTTGCATCAGAAGCTTTTAGGCCAGGGTTGGTCTTTCAGATATGCTCCTTCGTCTTTAGGTTACTTTCCTCTACGTATACTATATGATAATTGTTAATATCAACTAATTCTCCGTTCAATGCATATTGACTTACGATATTCAGTATGAAGAGAAATCGAATAAAATTAACTACGGTTAGCCTAGTGTTCACGATGATATCGTATGCATATTCAGTAGCCTAGCCTAACCTAAAGTATTCGCTGTACAACATATCGGTAGTTATTTTTATTTTGGCTAACGCTGTAGGCTTACCCCTTCTTTACCGGGTGGGTGAGCAGAATGTAAACATTACATTCGCTGCCGAACTGAATCTCTCGTAGCGACTCCAGTTTGGAGGGTGCCAATCGTAAAATATTTGCCAAAAATACACTAATCAAGACAAGCTAATGAAATTATCAGGTATTATTAGCACTATAATAACGCATATTCTCTGTTAGTTTTATCATCCTACAGGGAAAATAAATTATTTTATGAAAACAAATGTGAACTCAGTGTCCCTTGTACAAGGGACACTGGTGGTCGGTGAGAAAACTACAGTCTTGAATAGAAATTCGGTCTTACAGAATGTTGGTATATCGCACCTAGAACATGCACATAAATTATCATCAAAATAGAACAGTAAATAAGCACGTAATAACAAAAAAAAGAGCAAAAACTAAAGCGAAAGCCCCGCCAATAAATATGGAAATCGCAAATTTTATAGTATATCGCTTTCAAAAATTGGTCGATGTCATTTTCTACGTTTTCTAAGATTAGTTTCATCACAGAAAACAACTTTAGGGGCATCAGGGGTATCTAAACTAATTTTTCAAGTTTTCTTGTCCTCAGAAAAATTGCCTTTTCTCTGGTTTGGTTTTCTATATAAAGTTTACTATAAGCTTTATTTTTACCTTCATTTATCTGGTGTTCATATCTTTTATTTGTAAAATGTAATAAGTGAATAATAAATAAATACAGTAAATGATGATACAACTGGTTTTTATACTTGGGTAGAAGTTATTACATGTTTACGCTTGTCTGGTTTTGTGATTTTTTGTTGAGACGCAGTTCATCTGTCACCTACACACTACTATAAGCAGTAATAATATTTTTTTGGGTTCATCATACGTCTGGCATCGTGTCATACTGTTTATTGCTCCAAACTCTTCAAACGAAATACAGAATGATTGGAAGTCCCTATCTAAAAAGAGGAGTTTTTGGTGGTACTATGCGTACCACCTTTATGCACCCGGTGCGATGTAGTAGACTTGAATGGTGGTACCCACCTACCTCCAAACAAACTTTCGGTAATGAAGAGGTTAAGGCATTCTTGACTTCGGATAATTCAATACAGGTGTAATTGAAAACGAACGAGAATCCGATCTGAGGATAATTAATATGATGTAATCGAACAGAATGAAGATCGGATCTGTCCGACTAAAGCATTATAATTGTATTATGTGTATCATCATATTGGCGTAGTATAAACACTAAACTCGGCAGTCATTCACGCTGGAATCAGCGGATGACGAATACGGGTTTGCGTCGCCGTATCCATCTCATTCTCTCCTGATTGACTAAAATGACTTAACGTAACACACTCTCACTTATGCCAAGTTTGTACAAACGTCTTAAAGGAGACGTGTCTTCAACTATGTTGACATTTAATATAGTCAATGAGGTATCTATCTTGGGGCATATAAACAGATCCAGATATAAGGAATTTGTATGCATGACCGTCTTCATACGTTTAACAGACTATTGCCGTCAGTATTTACATTGAGCTGATGTCAATTACAGTTACAATTATTACCAGTCGTATTATCAAATTACAATGACAACTGAAATTTAATATTAGGCCTAATAAAGTTAATTTAATTACCTTTAAATATTATTTTATTACTTTTCAATTAAATTATAATTACACTAGCTTGTCGTCAAACAGCACTATTGTAAGGAGGTGTGGTTTAGACAGACAAGGATGCCGGCTAGTCTATTTTTTTTTTTCTCCTTGGCTTCAGATTCAACCATATCACTTGGTCTCGGCTAATGTTTTTGTCCTTAGTTAGCATATTAATGAATATCTGGATACTTAACTTATGTAACGAAGTCATACTGTTCGTCTTACGATGTAATTTAAGACCAAAATTTGACTGATACGTCTCATCGGAAGCTAGTTTTTCCCGCTGGGTTAGATGGCGTTAAATTTAGGATTCCGTTCGTTTTTCACTTCGTTTTCATAGGTATTACGAACCTTACACTTTATATACGTTATTAATCCTTTGTCTGTGTGAAAACAACAGTAATGAGCTCTTTCATGCTATTAGTTTCTTTTACCACGGCTGCGTTGGAATTCATACATAAGCTCGGGACTTCTGTCCAGGTTGCTGATGAACGTAATTTTGCCTTATAGCTTCAGCTGCATTTATAACATGAATACAGTAATTACCGTCCCACGCGGATGAATACAATAACGGATGTTGCTATCGGATTCGATTACTGTCACACGCTGATCAATACAATAAAGTGATGTTGTTATAGGAGTCGATCGCATTAGCAACAAGTTCTCGTTCGGTTGTTCATAGCTGTACGGAGTTATACGAGTATTATCGTTAAGATAATACCCTTTTAACTTGCTGCAATTTGCGGAGGTGGAGATATTAGACGATCGTAATTTCTCTCTCTCTCTCTCTCTCTCTCTCTCTCTCTCTCTCTCTCTCTCTCTCTCTCTCTCTCTCTCTCTCTCTCTCTCTTCCCTGATTTTATCTCTCTCTCTCCCCTCTTTTCTTTTTCCCAGATTTTTAATTCTCTCTTTACCTAGACGATTGTTTGTCTCTCTCTCTCTCTCTCACTTTTCTGATTTCATATTCTCTCCATATTCTCTCATCCTATTTTCCACGCTCTCCTAACACTGGACTCATTGTGCAACAGAGGTTTTTCTTCCTTTCACACCTTTTTTTTTTGTTTTCAAACTTTCTCAATTTCCCTTCAGCGCTGACTGACCTCATAGGTCCCAATACTCGGCCTTTGGCCTAAATTCTATTTTTAAAAACCCAACAATCTTGCTGTCTGAGTTAGTATTAGAGTAGGGAGCGAATATTCGGAATATGTATAAGGTATTCAGATATGATATATCACAAGAGGATTTTAAGTATTAGGAAAGATAGGAAAGAACATGTCTGGGTCTATCTGAGGGTATTCTTCCAAGTGCCAACCAGGCAGAGTACAGACAGGCAGGTACAACACTACAAGAGAGGACATCACTACGATCGACGACACCGTTGTCTCCTCGTACATGAGAGGCCTAAGGCCACATGGGAGGTCTTCAGTTTCCCTCCATACATGAGAGGCCGAGGAGCCACATGGGAGGTCTTCAGATTCCTCCATACATGAGAGACCGAGCCACATGGGAGGTCTTCAGATTCCCTCCATACATGAGAGGCCGAGAGCCACATGGGAGGTCTTTAGTTTTTCCTCTACTCAGGTGAGGCACATAGCCAGCTGAGAGGAAACAGGTATCCCTTCCGCACTCAAATGAGTTTTTGACCTTAGGGTAGAGGTGCAGGGAGTTTTTCCCTCCACATATGGCAGGCCTAGAAGGCCACACATGGGGAGATTAGCTTGGACGAGTGACAAATGAACTTGAGACTGACTCGCGTACTCAATTATATTGACTGACAACTAGTACAGTGGAGGGCCGGGCAGATTTGATTCCCCACCTCCAAATTATGTTGTTTAATCGGGCTAGTTCAGGTGTTCAGGGGGTGTATTGCAATGTGAAGTTTTTATTGTAAAACTAATATTGTAATACCTACCTAAACACCTGAATGATTCCCACCCTCCTCCCCTCTCATACGAGTTATTGAGTTATGATTGACGTGAGAGGGCAGGTGTGACCGCCCGTGAGCAGGGCTACTAGCGGTGGGCTGGTAACTAGGTAACGAGGGTGTTTGTTTGCCCGGAGGATTTGGCAACAACTGATCGTTTTATTTTTAACCCAAAGATTTTGGAAAATTTTTTAATAACTTGATGGTTCGGGCTGGTAAGTGACCAGGGCTAGTTCAAGTGTTCAGGTAGGTATTACAATATTAGTTTTACAATAAAAACTTCATTTTTCTTGCGAATGCTGCAATGGAGTTAGGTACCCTCTTTTATGTCTTTTGTGGAGAGGTCATCTCTCAGTGCTCTAAGTGATAGTTCAGTGCCTTCTGATAGTGTTGTGCTTCCTAAGGAGGTAGCTGTTCGTCCCACCAGTGCTCTTAGGTAAAGGTCCCTGGGAGTCAAAGGGAGGCTGGTGGGGTTTCCCCACAGTCAGTTGCCCCCTCATTCAAGCCTGTTGATCGCCATTGGAAAGGGGTCTCTTCTAGTGTGAACTGCTTGTCATCAGATTCAGTGGACTTTGCCAGACAGGCGACGTCATCGTCGTTGAGCTTGTCTCTCGATCCTTGAAGAGACATGCTGCCACTGCTGACAGTTCTCAACTTGTCAGAAGTACAGTGGTACCTTGAGATACGAAATTAATCCGTTCCGAGGTTGCTTTCGTATCATGAGCTTTTCGTATCTTGAACCGAATTTTACATGTAAAATGGCTAATCTGTTCCAAGCCCTACAAAAACACCCCAGTAAATTTTATAATAAAGCTAAATTGACCAATAAACAGTGAAATACTACAACAATTTGGACCAATCAATACCTAATTTAATACGTATTAGTACTAATATGTACGTACCTGTAAATAAAGTGTATTAGTATACATGGTATACAAGAAATACTGTACGTACATACGTACGTATGTAGTAAAAATGTGGTAACCTTACCTTTCAAGTGAGGCTATCTTCGAAAGTGGCGACAGAGGAGGAGGACAAACGGCGACGAAAACTTCTTATAGTACTTACACTTAACTTTACGAAACACATTAAAAAATGTCAGGAAACATAAACTAAACTTTATGAAAAACATTAACAAAACTTTAACACTTGACTTTACAAAAAACTTAAAATTAAATTTATATTTTCTTTTCTTTTTTTTCTTTTTTACATTTTGTATTTTACTTTTTTATACTTTACATTATTTTTTTTTTTTTTTTTTTTTTTTAACACAAATTTCAGGGTTTCTCTTTTCTACAAATGATTGCACCTTATTAGAAAAAGCAGCTAGAGCATCCTTAATTTCTGCCGTTGTCATAGGGTCGTCGTCCTCCTCCTCACCGCTGCTAGAGAACTCTTCTTGAACGACGTTATGTTGCATGGCCTCCAACTCCTTCAGGTCATCCGTTGTAATCTCCTCTTGGTGCTCTTCGGGAAGGTCATTGATGTCGTCCTCGTCGACGACCAGCCCCATGAACTTGCCGAGTGCAACGATCTCGTCAAGATCTGGTTGCGAAACAGTTTCAGGAGCGTCAACTGTTTCTGAATCTGCAGCACCAGCTTCGCCCACGTCGAATCTCTCGAAGCCTCGGGCGGATACGGCATCAGGCCAGAGTTTCCTCCACAAAGAATTAAAGGTTCGCCTCGAAACCTCCTGCCAAACTTGATCGATGAGTCGGATGCATATGACAACATCGAAATGCTCCTTACATATTCACGCAAGGTGAGGTTTGTGGTATTGGTGATGTCGAAACATCTCTTGAAAAGATGTTTCGTATACAGCTTCTTGAAGGTCGATATCACTTGCTGGTACATGGGCTGGAGGAGAGGGTTGGTGTTAGGCGGGAGATAAAGAACCTTGATAAATGAATACTCCGCTAGGATATCTTCCTCAAGGCCAGGAGGGTGAGCAGGTGCATTGTCCAACAACAGTAGACATTTCAGAGGGAGGCACTTCTCTTCCAAGAATTTCTTCACTGTCGGGCCGAAACACAGATTTACCCACTCCGTGAACAAAAATCTTGTTACCCAGGCTTTCGCATTAGCCCTCCACATCACCGGAAGCTTCTCCTTCAGCACATTGTGGGCCTTGAAGGCTCGAGGAGTCTCCGAATGATAGGCAACTAGGGGCTTTACCTTGCAATCCCCACTTGTGTTCGAACAAAGTGCTAGCATAAGCCTGTCTTTCATAGGCTTATGCCCGTGTAGCTTCTTCTCTTCCTCCGTGATGTACTTCCGACTAAGGCCATTTATTGCAATACACCCCCTGAACACCTGAACAAGCCCTGGTCACTTACCAGCCCGAACCATCATTTTATTAAAAATTTACCAAATCTTTGGTTAAAATAAACGATCAGTGTTGCCAATCTCCTGGCAAACACCCTCGTTACCTAGTTACCAGCCCACCGGTGATAGCCCTGCCTCACAGGCCGGTCACACCTGCCTTCTCACGTCAATCACTTTTCGTTCGCGGTGGAGTACAGATGTATCCACAGCGAACTCCTTTTTGGTCGTTGCCCGCCTTCATTTGCACCTTTGATTTGATTGATTTTGGTGACGAATTACGCATCCCTTTGGATTACAGTTGGATTGCTCTTAATACCTTGTCATCAGACATTGATTCTGCAAAGGAAGAAACAACACAAGCTACGACAACGACTACTGCATCTCGGCCACGACATCACAGAAACGACGAGCGGAAGTTTCAACAACGTTAATCGTCTTTGCCAACCCAAAATGGCAAGAAAAGGATGAGTACCCTATGACCGATAGTCATTCCTTATGCGTAAATTGTAGGCCTGTTCAAAATAATATATAGACCAGATGTTTGGAATGTCAGGAGTGGTCTTTGGACCAGATGTTAGGGTATCTCAAACGTTAGGAAAGTTCTCGTATCAAGAAGTAAGTGTTGCAGGAAGAGACTAACGTAGATAAAGATAAAGACCTAGAGACAGTGCTCTTTAAGAGACTTGAGAGTAGGCTGACATCGATATGACATCTCTGTTACCGATTTTATGTCAAGATTAAGTGAGGATAGATCGCAATAGGGATACTGAAATTTACTAATCGTTCTTTTCCAGCTCCCCGCCTGTTCCAGAACCAGCCCTAACGGTGCTGGGGTTATGGGGATCCGCAAGCCCACAGGGCAGGATCTGCCGTCCCCCCTGGCACGGTAGCAGGCAGTGTTGGCAGCAGATTCCCTTCCCTCGATGTGTAAGTTCTCAGATGATAAAAACTTAGGTCAGATATAGACGAGTAGGGATAATAGGCTACATAGTGTTTAGTTTAGGAAGAGAAGTGCAGGCTTTCTTCGGGTTGGGTCGGTTTTTCTATTAAGAGTAGTAGTTTATAGAGGCACAGTGTCCTTAGAGCATCTTTAGGCTTTTTTCCTGCTTCGAGTTCCTTGCATCAGAAGCTTTTAGGCCATGGTTGGTCTTTCAGATATGCTCCTTCGTCTTTAAGGTTACTTTCCTCTACTTATACGATACGATAATTGTTAATATCAACTAATTCTTCTCCGTTCAATGCATATTGACTTACGATATTCAGTATGGAGAGAAATCGAATAAAATTAACTACGGTTAGCCTTAGTTGTTCACGATGATAGATTCGTATGCATATTCAGTAGCCTAGCATAGCCTAAAGTATTCGCTATACAACATATCGGTAGTTATTTTTATATTGGCTACGCTGTAGGCTCAAGGCATTCTGACTTCGGATAATTCAGTACAGGTGTAATTGAAAACGAACGAGAATCCGATCTGAGGATAATTAATATGAATGTAATCGAACAGAATGAAGATCGGATTCTGTCCGACTAAAGCATTATAATTGTATTATATGTATCATCATATTAGCGTAGTATAAACACTTAACTCGGCAGTCATTCACGCTGGAATCAGCGGATGACGAATACGGGTTTGCGTCGCCGTATCCATCTTATTCTCTCCTGATTGCGTAAAATGACTAACGTAACAAAACACTCACTTATGCCAAGTTTGTACAAACGTCTTGAAGGAGACGTGTGTTCAACTATGTTGACATTTAACATAGTCAATGAGGTATCTATCTTGGGGCATATAATCAGATGTCAGATATAAGGAATTCGTATGTATGACATCTTCATACGTTTTAAACCGACTATTGCCGTTCAGTAATTACATTGCGCTTATGTCAATTACGGTTACAAATTATTACCAGTCGTATTATCAAATTACAATGACAACTGAAATTAATATTAGGCCTAATAAAGTTAATTTAATTACCTTTAAATATTATTTTATTACTTTTCAATTAAATTACAATTACACTAGCTTGTCGTCAAACAGCACTATTGTAAGGAGGTGTGGCTTAGACAGACAAGGATGCCGGCTAGTCTGTTTTTGTTATTTTTGTGTTTTTTTTTTCCTTGGCTCCAGATTCAACCATATCACTTGGTCTCGGCTAATGTTTTTGTCCCTAGTTAGCATATTAATGAATATCTGGATACTTAACTTATAGAACGAAGTCATACTGTTAGTCTTACGATGTAATTTAAGACCAAAATTTGACTGATACGTCTCATTGGAAGCTAGTTTTTCCCTCGGGTTAGATGGCGTTAAATTTAGGATTCCGTTCGTTTTTCACTCGTTTTCATAGGTATTACGAACCTTACACTGTATATGCTTTATTAATCCTTTGTCTGTGTAAAAAAAAAAAAAAAAAAAAAAAAACAGTAATGAGCTCTTTTATGCTATTAAGTTTTCTTTACCACGGCTGCGTTTGAATTCATACTAAAGCTCGAGACTTCTGTCCAGGTTGCTGGATGCACGTAATTTTGCCTTATTAGCTTCAGCTGCATTGTAACGTGAATGAATACAATAACGGATGTTGCTATCGGATTCGATTACTGTCACACGCTGATCAATACAATAAAGTGATGTTGTTATAGAAGTCGATCGCATTATCAAGAAGTTCTCGTTCGGTTGTTCCATAGCTGTCACGGAGTTATACGAGTATATTATCGTTAAGATAATACCCTTTTAACTTGGAAGAGGTGCAATTTACGGAGGTGGAGATGTTAGACGATTGTAATATCTCTCTCTCTCTCTCTCTCTCTCTCTCTCTCTCTCTCTCTCTCTCTCTCTCTCTCTCTCTCTCTCTCTCTCTCTCTCTCTCTCTCACTTCCCTGATTTTATATTCTCTCTTTATCCTAGACGATTGTATTTCTCTCTCTCTCTCTCTCTCTCTCTCTCTCTCTCTCTCTCTCTCTCTCTCTCTCTCTCTCTCTCTTACTTTTCTGATTTCATATTCTCCCATCCTATTTTCCACGCTCTCCTAACACTGGACTCATTGTGCAACAGAGGTTTTTCTTCCTGTCACTCCTTTTCAAACTTTGTCAATTTCCCTTCAGCGCTGACTGACCTCATAGGTACCAATACTCGGCCTTTGGCCTAAATTCTATTTTTAAACTCAACAATCTTGCTGTCTGAGTTAGTATTAGAGTAGGGAGCGAATATTAGGAATATGTATAAGGTATTCATGATATGATATATCACGAGAGGATGTTTTAAGTATTAGGACAGATAGGCAAGAACATGTCTGGGTCTATCTGAGGGTATTCTTCCAAGGTGCCAACCAGCAGAGTACAGACAGGCAGGTACAACGCTACAAGTGAGGACATCACTACGATCGACGACACCGTCGCAGACGCACCGATGGACATGGTTGTCTCCTCCGTACATGAGAGGCCTAAGGCCACATGGGAGGTCTTCAGTTTCCCTCCATACATGAGAGGCCGAGAGCCACATGGGAGGTCTTCAGATTCCCTCCATACATGAGAGGCCGAAAGCCACATGGGAGGTCTTCAGATTCCCTCCATACATGAGAGGTCCGAGAGCCACATGGGAGGTCTTCAGTTTTTCCTCTACTCAGGTGAGGCACATAGCCCAGCTGAGAGGAAACAGGTTTGTATCCCTCCCGCACTCAATGAGTTTTGACCGTTAGGGTAGAGGTGCAGGGAGTTTTTCCCTCCACATATGGGAGGCCTAGAAGGCCACACATGGGAGATTAGTTTGAAGAGTGACAAATGAACTTGAGACTGACCCGCGTACTCAATTATATTGACTGACAACTGGTACAGTGAGGGCCAGTAGATTTGATTTCCATTCCCCACCTCCAATTAATGTTTTTAATCGGGCTTGTTTCAGGTGTTCAGGGGGTGTATTGCAATATGAAGTTTTTATTGTAAAACTAATATTGTAATACCTACCTGAACACCTGAATGATTCCCACCCTCCTCCCCTCTCATACAGAGTTATTGAGTTATGATTGACGTGAGAGGGCAGGTGTGACCGGCCTGTGAGGCAGGGCTATCACCCGGTGGTCTGTAACTAGGTAATGAGGGTGTTTGCCAGGAGATTGGCAACACTGATCGTTTATTTTAACCAAAGATTTGGTAAATTTTTAATAAATGATGGTTCGGGCTGGTAAGTGACCAGGGCTTGTTCAGGTGTTCAGGTAGGTATTACAATATTAGTTTTACAATAAAAACTTCATTTTTTCCAAAAAAGGCCAGTCTCATCACAGTTGAAGCCTTGCTGAGAACTGTAGCCTTCCTTGATTGTCATCTCGTCGAACGTCTTAATAAAGGCTTTGGCTGCTTCTGTGTCCGAGCTGGCCGCCTCCCCATGCCGCACCACTGAATGGATGCCAGTCCGTTTACGGAATTTTTCGAACCACCCATGAGAAGCCTTGAGCTCTGGGGTTGGCATCAATGTCCCTTCTCCTCCATCGTCTTCGGCCTGGGCAATCAAATCGCCGAAAACAGCGCTGGCCTTGTGGGAGATTGCCATCTCGGTTATCGTATTGCCAGTGATTTCTTTGTCTTTTATCCAGACAAGAAGCAGCTATTCCATCTCGTCGTGCCCACTGGCTCCTCTTGCTAGACAAAATAAGTTACGCCCTTGGAAGGTGTACTGCTTTGATGGCATCCTTCTGCTTAAGGATGGTGCCTATTGTTGACGGATTTCAGCCATATTCCTTGGCGATCACACTCAATCGGATGCCAGCTTCATACTTTTTTATTATCTCCATTTTTGTCTCCAAAGAAAGCATCCTCTTCTTTCCTACTTCAACTTTCTTGCGACCCATGACTACGTATATACTGTACGTAATTAAGTTATGTAGTACGTATACGTACGTAGTAAAGTTCTCACACAACACGATAAAGTAGTACTACAACGAAATCACTTAACGGATTTATGTTAATAAACGAAATCGTACAGAAAGAACGAATTCCGCGTGCTTACGATACCGATGATGCCGCCGAGTGGCCGAAAAAGCACGCCGCTACGTAGATGCATGATGGGATCATGGGAGAGATGCTGACCAATAGGAGAGCAGGATCTTATGGCAGTGACTAGCATCAGGAACCAATGGGAGAGCGGGAGGATGGTGGCGAGTATACTAAGTTAGCAGCACGCGAGTTTTAAAATTGTTATTGGTGGTCCAGGTGAATCTCGGGAGTTTATAGCAACAACCTTTCGCATCTTGAACAATTTTCGTATGTAGAGCAAAAAAAAAATCTTTGTATTTGCTTTCGTATCTCAAGTTTTTCGTAAGTTGAGCCTTTTGTATGTCGAGGTACCACTGTACATAGAGATCAGTAACAGCTGTCAGCCTTCTTGTAGCTATACGAGGTTCAGCCTCCAGTGCTTAAGGCAGCTCGTCATCCCTGGACTTGGGATAGCCCGAAGTCTTTCTCTGGTTCAGAGCGTGTTCCATCTCAAAAGCACCCTGATGTCTCTGTTAAGCGTCCGTCTTTGGTAGCTGAAGCTTTCTCTGCTTCCAAGCGCCCATCTCCCTCAAGACATTTAGTGCCTGCTCCTGTTGGTCTGTCTGCTTCTGTACTCTTTCCGCCGCATCTGTCCTCTTGCCACCCGCCTCAGTCCATTCAGTGCCCACTGCGGGTTGCTAGGCGCTAGCAGCAGGATGCCAGAGTTAGTACGTCAACCGCCTGCTTCCCCTTCCTATGTTTAAGAAGATTCTTCTTTGCGCCCATTAGATGTCAGCTGGAAGAGTTTAATGATTTTTCTTCTTAATAAGTAACCTTTGACGACACAGAGTAAGGATAATTTGTTGTCCCCGATATCTTCTGAAGTAGTCTGGGTGCCAAATCCAGAGTTTTAACCAAGGTGTGCATGATGTGGTGCATAGTCGTTCGGAATGGATCAGACGAAGATCTGATGGGTGCCACCAGAGCCATATATATAGAGAGTTTGGCCATGCTCAGAACTACTCGGCAACGTCACTGATGGATGGGTGCCATCTTGCTTCTGTTTGACACTGTCATACCAGAGCTGTCATTGAGG
This sequence comes from Macrobrachium nipponense, assembly GCF_015104395.2. Taxonomy (NCBI): domain Eukaryota; kingdom Metazoa; phylum Arthropoda; class Malacostraca; order Decapoda; family Palaemonidae; genus Macrobrachium; species Macrobrachium nipponense. The sequence continues at coordinate 97,577,392 of NC_087202.1, forward strand.
TGAGGGAAACTTTAAAACCTTTGGAACTGGATATTTTGAAGTGAGCACATGACATTGGATTACATGTTAGTGCCATCACATTGGACATGGAGAGCAAATCGGGCTCTTCTAAAGAGCTTGGGCATTATTTGTTCCAGGAATTATAGAATAGTTAATAAGATAGCTCATCCTGTCAACAAAGAACAATTTCTTTACTTCATGTATGATGTACCACATGTCATAAAGAACTTGTGGTCATGTCTAGTGATAGGTAATATCATTCATTTGAGTGATGACATGGTAAAACAGTTTGATTTGCTATCGAAGAAGGGGACAGCTGAACATGTCAAAAGTTTGATATCTTTTCAGGAAGGCAAAGATCTGAATTTTGTGCCAAAACTTTCTGAAGCTCATGTAAATCCATCTCATTTTGAGAAAATGAAAGTATCAAGTGCTTTAAATTTCTTTAGCAATTCGGTAAAAGCAGGACTTCATTACTTGTTGAATGTAAAGGATACAGTAGAGACTTACAACAGCTTGGTTCATTGGTCTGACAAATAAGTGGTTTGGTTTAATGTCAAGTAGACATCCAATCATGGCACTAAGTAACGTCAATGAATCATGTTATAAGCAAACTATACTGCATCTTGAGCAAGTTATAAGGGTGTTTCATGAAATATGTATTGGAGTTAATGCACAGTGGAAGCAAGCCCAAACTGGAATCATATTGTCTACCACATTCCATTCTTAATCTCCAAAGTAATTATTTGAGAAAACTCTTTTTAGCTCCTAAGACTGAAAAACCCAGTGCCAACTGCCTTAGAATTATGACAGTCTCTGAAATCAGTTGCACAATTTCTTAAATGTTCAAATGCAAGTAATTATAACATTGATGACCATGAGTTTCTAGCAGACATTTTAATCAAGCAGAACTGAGCAACATACACTATATTGCTAGTTACTTCATAAAAAAGGTTAAAAAGTCAAATAATCATTGTACGTTTTGTCTTCAAACAATATAGAGCAACCAGTCAACACAGACAGATCCTTCTCAAAGGTTGACTCAGTTAAATGAATATAGAGAAAACTGCCTAGTTTATATCACAGATGCTTGCTTCAGTTTATTTCTGATTGCAGAAGATATTTTTAAGTCAAATGGAAATAAGTAATTTTGGAAATGAGCAATTTATTAGGACTAGTGCATTTGGCAAACACTCAGACAAAAGATATAACCTTTCTGTGTTGTCATGACATTAAGGGTAGATTCCTGAAGTTTTTCTTCACTTTAGGATTACATATATTTGCTAAAAAAACGAGATTTTTTGTAAGGCTCGGTTGTTAAAATCAAAAGGAAGTGATTTATGGAGTACGAGTATGATGATGATAAGAAAAGCTGTAATTTTGAAACCATGTATAATATTTCATAATACCTGTTATTTATTTTAAAGTTAAAACTGTAATAAAGTTAAACTATCATGAGTGTTTTAATAAACATCTTAATGGTTGTTAGAAAGCTTAAGTTGACAATCAGCAGCATGTGATAAGAGAGAGAGAAGAGCTGAGACATCGCTCAGGTGGGTGACCGCAGCTGAATAGGACAAGAGCAAGATGATGCCCTGTCCAAAGGCTGGTCAAACTATCCCTATATATGGCTCTGGGTACCACCATTGCACCCTCGGGGAAATTGAAATATTCAAGATTGCCGCCATTAGATATGTACCAGTTCAGGCTTCAAGATTTCATGGCACCTGATAATTGAAGTGCACATTGTTCATAGTTTTAGAGGTCTCTGAATAATTCTGAATGATAATCATCCCTTTGGAAGTTCAAGATGGCTGCCATCCTGGATGGTTATCTCAGAAATGTGACCTAGTCAAAGCATAGGCTGATTAGCAAGGTAAACTAAATTATGTTGTACGGTTTCCTTTATCTTTTACAGGTTTTTATCAAACATTGAATGAAATCCAAGGCTGCTGACTTTATCCATTTCCTTATGAGTTTTGTTGGATTGAACTGATTTGAATACAGAATTTAGGCCATTCAACACTTAAACGGAAATTGACAGTACAAGGTTTGAAAGGTGTAACAGGAAGAAAACCTCGCAGTAGCACTATGAATCAATGCTAGGAGAGGATGGAAAGTGACATGCAAGAAAGAAAATATGAAAGGAGGTACAGTAAAAGGAATGAAAGGGGTTGCAGCTAGGGACCGAAGGCATGCTGCAAAGAACTTTTAACCCTTTCATGTCCAACTGACTTAATAGTACGTAAAATTACTCTATCCCCTTCCTATCCAACTGACGTAGCGGTACGTAAAATTCACCGAAATTTTTCGTACGTGTGGTAGGGGCATTTTTTTTTTTTTTTTCGGACAAGTAGCGATTTCCATAGGCTAGATCATACCTTGGACCATGTATCTGAGGTATCAATACGCCAGCAAAGTAGTTCCTGTACTGTGCATCTCAAATCCCTGGCGTAGTAAAATTCTCACAATGAAATCAGCTGATCGCACCCACACTTCCCTCTCAGTGACCCACGTGCGAGCTGTTGTTGACTCAAGTGTTTGTTTACATGGTTACGTCACGCAAGAACAATAGTTTTCCAACATGCACTTGCGTAGTTTTTATGATAAAAGTAACGGAAAACGCGTTGGTGCATCCCATACGAGATGATTAGAGTTTCGGCAGGGCTCTGAATCTCCAGATGCCAAGATAAGGAGGCTTCTAATGGACTATGACTTTTCTTGGAAGGCTCGTAGGATTAACCTAACCCCAACCAAGCAAGCCATGGAACTACTTTGTCTGGAGTTGTTATGTATAGCAACGTTTCCTTTACATTTTGGTATATTTACAAAGGAATTTCAATGAAAAATAACCGAGATAGGGCTCTTCAAAACATTTTTTTTCTAGCGATAATTCTCACCATGCGCGGGGCAGAGTGCTCTGTTTTTTACCCTTTTTCTATCAATTTTTTCACCGGCTGGACTTAATAGTTTTCCATTTATTTATATGTCAATATTTAGAGAATTTTATTGACTTTCTCATAAAAAATAATTCATTCGCCTGACTTTCATAGTTTTTGGGTTAAGAACGAAAATATAAAATAAGTAAAGATTTTTTTTTTAAATAACTCACATTTTTTCGTATTTTGAGGGCTGGGACACTTATTCTGACTATTCCACCATAAAATACTAACATTTAGAAAAAAGGACAGCAAAATGAACGTTGTTGGCAAAAAATGTATATTTTTGCTGAATTTTTGAAATAATTATTTTTTCGCACTGTCGAGCGCTCCCAAACACCTCTGATATCTGGGGACACAGTGCTCAAAACTAAGCGGGTATGAAAGAGTTAAGTAGTATCTACGGTGCACCTTACAGGCGTCCTGAGGAAGTAATGAAATCTTCATTCAGTGGCGTTCAGCAAATGCTCCAGGGAAAGAATTTCCCTCAGAATTATAGAGCTTTGTATATTGTGGCATAAGAGGTTCTGCGTCCAATTCTGGTATAAGTGGAAAGTTATGATGGACTACTTAATGAGCTATAGCTGATGAGAATCGTACAGCAAAACTTGGCTTGAGAACCTCATCAAACCAATATTTCTCATCATGCTATTTGTCCGGGCAGAGATAGAAGGTGAATGGTCACTCCATCTTCTAGCGGTGAAGCTCATGATACCATACTTCTTTGCAGCTGGCCATATACTTTATGCTAGATATGACTTATTGTACCTTCAGTATATGGAGAAGTTGAATGGCCAAACACTAGAAAGATTCCTCAAAGGCAACATGTTCAGCGACATCAAGCTGATATTTGGAATGGGATATGGACAGGCATGATGAAAGACTACATTTATGCACTTTGGACATGGTCTTGTTGGCTTGATTGGAATTACCCTAAACCAACCAGCAGTGAAACAATGGGCATTGAGTTTGCACATCTGTAGCAGACTTATAAAAGATTTTGCAGACTTGTGAAAAGAGGAGCCAATATCTAAAGACACACCAAGGAAACAAAAAAAACAGCTTCCGAGATAATCAGCATTGCATTGACCCTTTTAATATAAATGACAGCTCTACTGATGATGCACTTGTAAATATTGACTGGAGGAGTCTTTAGAGGGAAGGTCAATTCAGATGAAGCTGTCAACATTGGATTAAAACAGATGAAAGATTTTGAGATGGGTTAGCCCAACAACTTCCACAAGAGTATGCCATGCCAAGTTACATCAGTAGCAGCCACTACCAAGAATCAGTTAAACCAAGTACCTGCTGGACATATTGATACAGGTCTTATCTTTGCAAGAGCTATGGCTTTAACAACAGGTCGGGACATTACTGTGAAAGAGGTGCTGAAGTATGAACTGTTCTCTATTCCATTATCCATATTCAAAGAGAATGGTCTGTCTTTACTCAGGATTGCCAAGCAAAGGCCACTTTGAAGAAGAATCTCAAAGTTGAAGTATCATCAAGAATATCTTAGAAGCCAAATGCCATTGTACTTGATGGCTGTGCTATCCTTTGGTGGATTCACTGGCCAGTGAATGGGCAAGCTAAGGACTTTGGTTATGGGTTCATGGCTTACATACTTCCTAGGATGTCTCAGTGTGCCTGTGTGCATTTGGTATTTGAAGAGTTTATAGTATCAAAGATGGAATTTGCTTTTCCTGATCCTGCAAAGCAACTACATGTCAATATAAGCTCTCATTGGATATATGCTGTTATTGGATACTCCATTGCCACCTCAATCAGTTATACTGACCATGCCTAAGAACAAGGAGCAACTTATAGATGTTATCTGTATGGAACCTACCAAGAAAGTTCGACAGAATCTTACCCGTCTTCCCTCATCATAACAGAAAAGTCCCTGTTCCAATTGAAGTCAAGGATGGGCCTCTTCATTAATGTCTTGATTTTACTACTACCCATGAAAAGGCAGATGTCATAATTTCCCAACAGGTGATGAATCTTGTAGCAAAGGGATGCAGGTCTATCAAAGTGGTTTGTGATGACACTGATGTCTGTGTTGCTACTTCACTTCTCCCATGAAGAGAAATTAACATCAGTGGTCCAGATAGAAGCAGCCAGTCCTGGCCGATCATCTGTAGATATTGGAGAAACCAGTAAAAAGCATAATGACATCATACCATATGTATTTGTTTTCACCACTTGCTGTGACAGGTTGTGATACTGCTGGAGCATATTATGGTATTGGCAAGGCAAAAGTGATCAGTGTCTTGTAGTCTGGCCACAAATTAACTTGTATTGGTAACCCAGGCTCAGATATTGGAGAAGTTATCAAGGAGGCAACTGGATTTATTGCAACCTGTTATGGTGTAAAGCACACTCAGAAGAAATTATGAGGGATATCTGATTTCAGGTTTGGCTGTCAAAAGCTGGGAAGAAAAAATTGTGTGCAGCCAAAATTGATGTCTTTGCCTCGTACATTGGAGGCCTTTGAAGAGAATGTGAAGAGTATATTTTCAGGCATGAAAACAAATACCTATGTATATGGAAAGCTGCTCTTGACAGAACCACTGACTATGGATGTTTATTGCCATGGATGGCAAAAGATGAACGATTCATATGTCTCCAGCTATTTCAAAAGATATGGAAATAGCTCCACCAGAACTCCTGAAATTAATCCAATGTTCATCACAACTACGTTGTTTTGTGTTTTGTAAATGTGGTGGGGAGGACATTGTCTGAATCCAAGAACTGTTGACTCCTGACAAGGACGATGACAAGATACATGATGAGGATGACAATGATTAGTTTGAAATTTTGATAGGTATAGCATCACCAATACCAGTAGTATAGTCATTTTATATTTTTTAACCATTTTATTGTTTTCCTGAATTTGTCATTGTACGCCTATGAACATTTCTTCCTATTCAGTATTCATGATAATACAATTTGTCATCTTTCTAAACTATAATTGTTAAAACATAGTTTAAAGTTTATATCAGTACAGTTGTACTGTAATCACTCTGTCATCCTGTCTTGTGATGGAGTTCTGTTAAGTAGCCCTTTACCACCAATTTTGTTTTCTTGGGTGAGCTCTTTGCCTGCGAGACGTTGTTTGGCGGCCGCTGATTGGCTGGGTGCTGCCTACCTCCTGGTACCAGCCAATCAGCGGCCGCCAAACAAACTTCTCGTAAGCATAGGGTTCATCCAAGAATCTACCTTAAGTGAACCAGCTATACATATCCGCGACCAATCGATTTATGTGTGTTGTCAGTAAGGCCGTGGCGGAACGGCGCTTCGCGCCTTATCCGCATTTTTAAAGATTCTTGGCTGGCTCGACATGTTTCGGCAAGCGGGTAATATTGTGCTGCGCTCGCTAACCACAGGATTTACAGTGGGCCGACCAACCTAACCGCATGGCTGGCCAGTCTAACCGCGGACAATCCACCATTTTAAACTACCATTAAACTACCCTAGATACATTATTGCACTTACCTTACAATTGAAAATCTTCC
>NC_087202.1:97584348-97619984 GCF_015104395.2 Macrobrachium nipponense
GGAAGATTTTCAATTGTAAGGTAAGTGCAATAATGTATCTAGGGTAGTTTAATGGGTAAGTTTAAAAAGATGGGGGATTGTCCACGGTTAGACTGGCCAGCCATGCGGTTAGGTTGGTCGGCCCACTGTAAATCCTGTGGTTAGCGAGCGCAGCACAATATTACCGCTTGCCGAAACATGTCGAGCCAGCCAAGAATCTTTAAAAATGCGGATAAGGCGCGAAGCGCCGTTCCGCCACGGCCTTACTGACAACACACATAAATCGATTGGTCGCGGATATGTAGTCGCTTGCAGGTGGTGGATTGTCCGCGGTTAGACTGGCCAGCCACGCGGTTAGGTTGGTCGGCATACTGTAAATCCTGTGGTTAGCGAGCGCAGCGCAATATTACCGCTTGCCGAAACATGTCGAGCCTGCCAAGAATCTTTAAAAATGTGGACAAGGTGCGAAGTGCCGTTCCGCCACGGCCTTACTGACAACACACATAGATCGATTGGTCGCAGATATGTAGTCGCTCGCAGGTGGTGGATTGTCCGCGGTTAGACTGGCCAGCCACGCGGTTAGGTTGGTCGGCCCACTGTAATCCCTGTGGTTAGCACGCGCAGCGCAATATTACCACTTGCCGGAACATGTCGAGCCTGCCAAGAATTGTTAAAAATGCGGATAAGGCGAGAAGCGCCGTTCCGCCACGGCCTTACTGACAACACACACAAATCGTTTCCCGTTTGGAGAGTAAAATATGTAAGTACGTAGTCCTAAATTTGGGTAAGCAGTAGGCTAGCATAGCCCACATCGCGTTTGCAGAGTAAGGGGTCAACAATTTTAAAATACGTTTGCAGGCCCAATTTGGGTCGGTAGTAGGCTAGCATTGTCCGCAGAGCGGTTGCAGAGTAAGGGGTCAACAATTTTAAAATACGTTTGCAGGCCCAATTTGGGTCGGTAGTAGGCTAGCATTGCCCGCAGAGCGGTTGCAGAGTAAGGGGTCAACCTACTGTTAAATTTTACGTTTTTTCCCTCCCACAACCACCGTCTGTGCGTTCCCCCACCCAAAAACACCCGGTTCCCAATACGCTCCCCCATTACCGTTTATATAAAGTTTTCGGTGGTCAACGACACTCATATCTGCATTCCCCCACCCAAAAACCCCGGATTCCCAATGGGGTCCCCCTTTACCGTTTCGCTTTAACTTTCAGTACTAGTTTCTTTATTATTGTTTTGGTATCGCCGCCATATTGGTTTTGGTGTTCTTCCGCCGATTTCGGTCGGCGGGCGGGAGGGCCCGGCAATGTGTAAGCGCTCCAATTCTTTGATATTAACTGCATCAATACACACATACACTCTCTCTCTCCCGCTGAGGAAGGCAGCAGAACCGCTACCGAAAGCTACTATTTTAAATTTTATTCATTGGCATGAATGTGGTTATAATTTTTTTCCCATGTACTACAGCTCGCCAGTGAGTTGATTATTCTGCATTAAATATCATCAGTATCGTCACTAATCTGATCACTATCACTAATGGTACATATTGATTATTAAGCTTTGACGAATTTCAAAACATTTTCAAAACACACCTTCTCCCTCCAAGTTCCAGAGGTGTTCCTAGAGTATTTGGCATCCGGGGCGGATTATTCCAGGCAAATATTCCTTTGTCCCCCGCCTCCCCACACCAGCCCAATAACTTGAGAATTTTGATAAGGAATGAATATATAGCTTTTTTCGGTTGATATCTTGTAATACTTAAACGTCTATGACGTCATCTACACTCGTGATCGCCACCCATACCACAGAGAATTGGGAACAGTGTCTGCCTGCCGGGCATTTGCCCGTCGTGTGGACGGGGCTTTACTCTCTATTGGTCATTGTCTGCTACTGTCCATCCATTCCTCCTCTCACTACTCTCCCTCCTCCCTCTTCTTTTGACTGTAGTGCTGCTAGGGAACAAAGATAACTATGTACAAAATATCTCCCTCAAGTTCTCTGTCTTCTTTTAAAGGAATTGTCTCCTCTTTAAGGGGACTGTCCGCTATGGCGGATGACATGTCAACTTGAAAAATAAAAATAGAGTTATTACTTGTATCTATGCAGAAACATGCCGTGCATGCTTTCCAGAAGTTTCAGCCAATTATTTTTACAAATAATGAAGATATAGTGGTTTTTAAATGATGACATCATCATAACTGCGTCGTCTGTATGACTGAGTTTGACAGAATCGTTTTTGCGTGCTTATTTTTGCTTATATACAGGGATTTTTTAAGATTTTTTTCGAGATTCTCATACATCTGGTAGCAATGAAAGGTAGCGTGAGTTGAGAGCTGGTCAGAGCGGCTATTTATAGGCGAGAGCCGCGAGACTCGGAGAATGACTCAATTACGCCACAGACGTCAAAGGAGTTACATGCACTTCGTCACTTGCGTTTGGTCACTAGCTATTTACGTTGTTTTTATAACTTCTTAGTCGAACTTATAAGCAATGCCGAAGTTACTAAGATCAAGAAGGCTACTCAGCAAACTATAAGGCGTAGCAAAAATTAGCGAAGGCCAGGAGTGTGGCTGAAAGAAAAACACGAAAATTCATTGTTATCAGCGCCCTCATTGTCTCATGTCTCGCCGTCAACATCATTGTCTGGTGTCACGCTGAGGGTATTAATACCACTTTTAGGGGTAGGACCAGGATTCTTGATGTAGAAATCAACAATAAAAGTACAAATAAAGTAATTATAATAATGTTGTTTTGACTTTTATAAGAAAAAAGCTAATTTACATAGTAATCTTTGGGGAGCTCGTAACTCAAAAAACATACTTATGCGCATGTCGGTAACCATTACTCGTTATTTATTATCCAATTTTGGAGAGAAAGATATCATTGGAAAGAGGAATAAAAATCCCCATAATTCGGTGTGACAGAATTTTTATTTTTTCTTTCTTTCTTTTTTTTTTTTTTTTTTTAGAATTTTTTGAGTCTCTAGACTAAAAAAAAAAAAAAAAAAAAAATTCATAAAAAAAACAAAAACAAAAATCAAAATTCTGTCACACAGAATTGTTCCGTAAATGAAGAAGTGTTTATGGTATGATTTTCAATACAAACTGATGTCATATTAGCGGAGAAATCTCTAACTATTTTTGGTTTTTAAATCAATTATTAATTTTTGCTAATAAAAACTAAAAAGTTTTTGCTCAAATGACTTGAAATTTTTATATGATGAAGGTATTATATATATCTAAAACATATATGAAAATTATCTATTTTGCGTAATAGATAAAAAATAAAATAGACATCATAGCGGACGGTCCCCTTAAAAGGAATTGTCACATTAGTAGTCCCAAAAGAATAAGCATATCCTCATTTTATTTGAATGCTCACCTCCACTTTGGCTACTCATCACTGCTATCATCTGCTACCAGACATCCATCCTCACCTAGCTGTCCCTCCTTACTTCAACTCTTCCTCCTCGCTTGACTCTCCTTCCTCTTTCTTTTTCTCTGAAACCCATGATACCTTCTTCTTAGAAATTTTTTTGTTTTCAGTGTTATCTGTGTTGTTTTCTTCTTATGGTTTTGCAACATTAAGTTGTAACAATTTATGTTTGCCACCACCATCCTTTTCACAGTTGAACCTCTGGTAACATCAGGGTCCTTAGACTCCAGGGTGTCAAGTCCTTACCCGAGTTTACTGATTGCAACCTGAAGATAATTTTTTTTAAACCCTTTCTGGCAACCAAGGCTAGAAGATAGTAGAGAGGCAGATGTGCCCCCTATGCTTTCTCTCCCAACACCATGTCAGCCAATGATAAAGGACTCGATGTACAATTCTCAAATACTGATTCAATTTCTTTTAGATAGTGTACTGCAAACAGTGACCTACATTTCCAAAATGTAGACTGCATTATCGTTTCTAGCAACAAATTATATCTAATGGGAAGTGAAGTGGGGATGCTCTAACTTCATGCGCCTTAGCTTTAATGGAGGTCAGAAAATCCTACTGAAACTGAGTGTGCCTCAACAATCAGACTTCTCAAAAAGAAGGAAATGGCGGCATTCTTGGACATTGGATGTAAAGGAGATTCCCCAGAACACCAGATTATTTGCAGGTCCTCTGAGCTTTTCTGTTCTTTGCAGGTAGTACCTTAATGCTCTGACTGGGCTTAAGTCTTTTTCCTTCTTGGGACTGAGGATGTCCATCAGATTCTTTATTAGGTGGTTCAGTTTGGGGGATGAGAAGAAGATTTTTGCCGTGCCAAGCTTCTTGAAGAACCCACTAATCCGGAGAAGTACCCAAGAGAAGGCAGGTGTTCCCAAGGAAGGAACTTCTCCAGTAGCAAAGAACCTATACCTCTTCTTTAGGAGCTTTGAAGGAGGAAACAAATATGAAGCTTTTCTTTGCTCCCTTTTACTAACCAGCAACTCTTCAACCTCTCAAAATACCTTCTTTGGAGAAGAGGGAGGACAAACTTGGGGAGTCTTGACACTTTCAGTCCATTTCCACATGAGGAAAGTAGAGACTGGAGAAACAGGATTAGCAGGCACAAAAAAGTCAGGGAAGCTTGTCAAGAACAACTTCAACAATGAGGCATAGGCCAAATAAGGGCTGTCTATTGATCCACTTCAACCACTTTAGTCTGGGGGATTTTTAGTCGGGGTGTGTGCATTGTGCATAATTGTTTGGAGTGGATTTTGACCCTATGGATGTACCAGATGAAGGTTTCAGCAGATGTCACTCTGGCACTTTTGGGGAAATTGAAAAATTCAAGATGGCCACCTCTAGACATCCTAATTTGAGAAATCACTAATGATTTCTAGGATAATTGAAAAATTGAGGGCCATTGTTACCTGAATCATAGTTTTAGAGGTCATACAGATCAATGAATCATATTATATTAATTTCCAATTAAAATTATTGTTTCGAAATTTATGATGGCCGCCAACATGGACACTGATTCATAAAATCTCTTAAAATTTCCAAATTCCATGAAAACAGATGGCAGTTGCATTTATTTCAGAGTTAATGGAGATGGGTGAAAATAATCTCATCAATTCTTAGTGACAAGGCATTGTTATGAAAACACAAGCTGACAGCCATCACAGACATTTACTCTTAAATTAACAAGATTCATAGACATCAGATGACAAAATGCCTCTAGTTCATAACAAATGTAACCTTAGTGATCAGTGAATATAATGTACCTTTTGAAAGACAATCTTTTTAGAACTCCAAGCTAGTTGTATTATTTATTGAATCTAAATAAAAAAGCGAATGGCAGCCATCAGTTTTTCAAATTCACTGAAACTATGTAATTAGCTGCCTTGCAGTTTGGAGTAGATTTTTTCTGTAAAACAAAATTGGTGGTAAAGGGCTACTTAACAGAACTCCATCACAAGACAGGATGACAGAGTGATTACAGTACAACTGTACTGATACATATAAACTTTAAACTATGTTTTAACAATTAGTATAGTTTAGAAAGATGACAAATTGTATTATCATGAATACTGAATAGGAAGAAATGTTCATAGGCGTACAATGACAAATTCAGGAAAACAATAAAATGGTTAAAAAATATAAAATGACTATACTACTGGTATTGGTGATGCTATACCTATCAAAATTTCAAACTAATCATTGTCATCCTCATCATGTATCTTGTCATCGTCCTTGTCAGGAGTCACAGTTCTTGGATTCAGACAATGTCCTCCCCACCACATTTACAAAACACAAAACAACGTAGTTGTGATGAACATTGAATTAATTTCAGGAGTTCTGGTGGAGCTATTTCCATATCTTTTGAAATAGCTGGAGACATATGAATCGTTCATCTTTTGCCATCCATGGCAATAAACATCCATAGTCAGTGGTTCTGTCAAGAGCAGCTTTCCATATACATAGGTATTTGTTTTCATGCCTGAAAATATACGCTTCACATTCTCTTCAAAGGCCTCCAATGTACGAGGCAAAGACATCAATTTTGGCTGCACACAATTTTTTCTTCCCAGCTTTTGACAGCCAAACCTGAAATCAGATATCCCTCATAATTTCTTCTGAGTGTGCTTTACACCATAACAGGTTGCAATAAATCCAGTTGCCTCCTTGATAACTTCTCCAATATCTGAGCCTGGGTTACCAATACAAGTTAATTTGTGGCCAGACTACAAGACACTGATCACTTTTGCCTTGCCAATACCATAATATGCTCCAGCAGTATCACAACCTGTCACAGCAAGTGGTGAAAACAAATACATATGGTATGATGTCATTATGCTTTTTACTGGTTTCTCCAATATCTACAAATGATCGGCCAGGACTGGCTGCTTCTATCTGGACCACTGATGTTAATTTCTCTTCATGGGAGAAGTGAAGTAGGAACACAGACATCAGTGTCATCACAAACCACTTTGATAGACCTGCATCCCTTTGCTACAAGATTCATCTGTTGGGAAATTATGACATCTGCCTTTTCATGGGTAGTAGTAAAATCAAGACATTAATGAAGAGGCCCATCCTTGACTTCAATTGGAACAGGGACTTTTCTGTTATGATGAGGGAAGACGGGGTAAGATTCTGTCGAACTTTCTTGGTAGGTTCCATACAGATAATATCTATAAGTTGCTCCTTGTTCTTAGGCATGGTCAGTATAACTGATTGAGGTGGCAATGGAGTATCCAATAACAGCATATATGCAATGAGAGCTTATATTGACATGTAGTTGCTTTGCAGGATCAGGAAAAGCAAATTCCATCTTTGATACTATAAACTCTTCAAATACCAAATGCACACAGGCACACTGAGACATCCTAGGAAGTATGTAAGCCATGAACCCATAACCAAAGTCCTTAGCTTGCCCATTCACTGGCCAGTGAATCACCAAAGGATAGCACAGCCATCAAGTACAATGGCATTTGGCTTCTAAGATATTCTTGATGATTACTTCAACTTTGAGATTCTTTCGTTCAAGTGGCCTTTGCTTGGGCAATCCTGAGTAAAGAGACAGACCATTCTCTTTGAATATGGATAATGGAATAGAGAACAGTTCATACTTCAGCACCTCTTTCACAGTAATGTCCCGACCTGTTGTTAAAGCCATAGCTCTTGCAAAGATAAGACCTGTATCAATATGTCCAGCAGGTACTTGGTTTAACTGATTCTTGGTAGTGGCTGCTACTGATGTAACTTGTCATGGCATACTCTTGTGGAAGTTGTTGGGCTAACCCATCTCAAAATCTTTCATCTGTTTAATCCAATGTTGACAGCTTTCATCTTGAATGTTGACCTTCCCTCTAAAGACTCCTCCAGTCAATATTTACAAGTGCATCATCAGTAGAGCTGTCATTTATATTAAAAGGGTCAATGCAATGCTGATTATCTCGGAAGCTGTTTTTTCCTTGTGTTTGTCTTTAGATATTGGCTCCTCTTTTCCCAAGTCTGCAAAATCTTTTATAAGTCTGCTACAGATGTGCAAACTCAATGCCCATTGTTTCAATGCTGGTTGGTTTAGGGTAATTCCAATCAAGCCAACAAGACCATGTCCAAAGTGCATAAATGTAGTCTTTCATCATGCCTGTCCATATCCCATTCCAAATATCAGCTTGATGTGCTGAACATGTTGCCTTGAGGAATCTTTCTAGTGTTTGGCATTCAACTTCTCCATATACTGAAGGTACAATAAGTCATATCTAGCATAAAGTATATGGCCAGCTGCAAAGAAGTATGGTATCATGAGCTTCACCGCTAGAAGATGGAGTGACCATTCACCTTCTATCTCTGCCCGGACAAATAGCATGATGAGAAATATTGGTTTGATGAGGTTCTCAAGCCAAGTTTTGCTGTACGATTCTCATCAGCTATAGCTCATTAAGTAGTCCATCATAACTTTCCACTTATACCAGAATTGGACGCAGAACCTCTTATGCCACAATATACAAAGCTCTATAATTCTGAGGGAAATTCTTTCCCTGGAGCATTTGCTGAACGCCACTGAATGAAGATTTCATTACTTCCTCAGGACGCCTGTTAGGTGCACCGTAGATACTACTTAATTCTTTCATATCCACTTAGTTTTGAGCACTGTGTCCCCAGATATCAGAGGTGTTTGGGAGCGCTCGACAGTGCGAAAAAATAATTATTTCAAAAATTCAGCAAAAATATACATTTTTGCCAACAACGTTCATTTTGCTGTCCTTTTTTTCAATAAAGTTAGTATTTTATGGTGGAATAGTCAGAATAAGTGTCCCGCCCAGCCCTCAAAATACGAAAAATGTGAGTTATTTAAAAAAAAATCTTTACTTATTTTATATTTTCGTTCTTAACCCAAAAACTATGAAAGTTAGGCGAATGAATTATTTTTTATGAGAAAGTCAATAAAATTCTCTAAATATTGACATATAAATAAATGGAAAACTATTAAGTCCAGCCGGTGAAAAAATTGATAGAAAAGAGGGTAAAAAACAGAGCACTCTGCCCCGCGCATGGTGAGAATTATTGCTAGAAAAAAAATGTTTTGAAGAGCCCTATCTCGGTTATTCTTCATTGAAATTCCTTTGTAAATATACCAAAATGTAAAGGAAACGTTGCTATACATAACAACTCCAGACAAAGTAGTTCCATGGCTTGCTTGGTTGGGGTTAGGTTAATCCTACGAGCCTTCCAAGAAAAGTCATAGTCCATTAGAAGCCTCCTTATCTTGGCATCTGGAGATTCAGAGCCCTGCCGAAACTCTAATCATCTCGTATGGGATGCACCAACGCGTTTTCTGTTACTTTTACCATAAAAACTACGCGAGTGCATGTTGGAAAACTATTGTTCTTGCGTGACGTAACCATGTAAACAAACACTTGAGTCAACAACAGCTCGCACGTGGGTCACTGAGAGGGAAGTGTGGGTGCGATCAGCTGATTTCATTGTGAGAATTTTACTACGCCAGGGATTTGAGATGCACAGTACAGGAACTACTTTGCTGGCGTATTGATACCTCAGATACATGGTCCAAGGTATGATCTAGCCTATGGAAATCGCTACTTGTCCAAAAAAAAAAAAAAAAAAAAAAAAAAACAAAAAAAAAAAAAAAAAAAAATGCCCCTACCACACGTACGAAAAATTTCGGTGAATTTTATGTACCGCTACGTCAGTTGGATAGGAAGGGGATAGAGTAATTTTACGTACTATTAAGTCAGTTGGACATGAAAGGGTTAAAAAGTTCTTTGCAGCATGCCTTCGTCCCTAGCTGCAACCCTTTCATTCCTTTACTGTACCTCCTTTCATATTTTCTTTCTTGCAGTTCACTTTCCATCCTCTCCTAGCATTGATTCATAGTGCTACTGCGAGGTTTTCTTCCTGTTTACACCTTTCAAACCTTGTACTGTCAATTTCCGTTTAAGTGTTGAATGGCCTAAATTCTGTATTCAAATCAGTTCATCCAACAAAACTCATAAGGAAATGCATAAAAGTCAGCAGCCCTGGATTTCATTCAATGTTGATAAAAAACCCTGTAAAAGATAAAGGAAACCGTACAACATAATTTAGTTTACCTTGCTAATCAGCCTATGCTTTGACTAGGTCACATTTCTGAGATAACCATCCAGGATGGCAGCCATCTTGAACTTCAAAGGGATGATTATCATTCAGAATTATTCAGAGACCTCTAAAAACTATGAACAATGTGCACTTCAATTATCAGGTGCCATGAAATCTTGAAGCCTGAACTGGTACATATCTAATGGCGGCAATCTTGAATATTTCAATTTCACGAGGGTGCAATGTGGTACCAGAGCCATATATAGGGATAGTTTGACCAGCCTTTGGACAGGGCATCATCTTGCTCTTGTCCTATTCAGCTGCGGTCACCCACCTGAGCGATGTCTCAGCTCTTCTCTCTCTCTTATCACATGCTGCTGATTGTCAACTTAAGCTTTCTAACAACCATTAAGATCTTTATTAAAACACTCATGATAGTTTAACTTTATTACAGTTTTAACTTTAAAATGAATAACAGGTATTATGAAATATTATACATGGTTTCAAAATTACAGCTTTTCTTATCATCATCATACTCGTACTCCATAAATCACTTCCTTTTGATTTTAACAACCGAGCCTTACAAAAATTCTCGTTTTTTTAGCAAATATATGTAATCCTAAAGTGAAGAAAAACTTCAGGAATCTACCCTTAATGTCATGACAACACAGAAAGGTTATATCTTTTGTCTGAGTGTTTGCCAAATGCACTAGTCCTAATAAATTGCTCATTTCCAAAATTACTTATTTCCATTTGACTTAAAAATATCTTCTGCATTCAGAAATAAACTGAAGCAAGCATCTGTGGTATAAACTAGGCAGTTTTCTCTATATTCAATTAACTGAGTCAACCTTTGAGAAGGATCTGTCTGTGTTGACTGGTTGCTCTCTATTGTTTGAAGACAAAACGTACAATGATTATTTGACTTTTTAACCTTTTTTATGAAGTAACTAGCAATATAGTGATGTTTGCTCAGTTCTGCTTGATTAAAAGTCTGCTAGAAACTCATGGTCATCAATGTTATAATTACTTGCATTTGAACATTTAAGAAATTGTGCAACTGATTTCAGAGACTGTCATAATTCTAAGGCAGTTGGCACTGGGTTTTTCAGTCTCATGGAGCTAAAAGAGTTTTCTCAATACTGAGTGAATCTGGATGCCAGTAAAAAACTGTCTTTTGACCAAATAATTACTTTGGAGATTAAGAATGGAAGTGGTAGACAATATCATTCCAGTTTGGGCTTGCTTCCACTGTGCATTAACTCCAATACATATTTCATGAAACACCCTTATAACTTGCTCAAGATGCAGTATAGTTTGCTTATAACATGATTCATTGACGTTACTTAGTGCCATGATTGGATGTCTACTTGACATTAAACCAAACCACATATTTGTCAGACCAATGAACCAAGCTGTTGTAAGTCTCTACTGTATCCTTTACATTCAACAAGTAATGAAGTCCTGCTTTTACCGAATTGCTAAAGAAATTTAAAGCACTTGATACTTTCATTTTCTCAAAATGAGATGGATTTACATGAGCTTCAGAAAGTTTTGGCACAAACTTCAGATCTTTGCCTTCCTGAAAAGATACCAAACTTTTGACATGTTCAGCTGTCCCCTTCTTCGATAGCAAATCAAACTGTTTTACCATGTCATCACTCAAATGAATGATCCTTACCTACACTAGGACATGACCACAAGTTCTTTATGACATGTGGTACATCATACATGAAGTAAAGAAATTGTTCTTTGTTGACAGGATGAGCTATCTTATTAACTATTCTATAATTCCTGGAACAAATAATGCCCAAGCTCTTTAGAAGAGCCCGATTTGCTCTCCATGTCCAATGTGATGGCACTAACATGTAATCCAATGTCATGTGCTCACTTCAAAATATCCAGTTCCAAAGGTTTTAAAGTTTCCCTCACCTCAATGACAGCTCTGGTATGACAGTGTCAAACAGAAGCAAGATGGCACCCATCCATCAGTGACGTTGCCGAGTAGTTCTGAGCATGGCCAAACTCTCTATATATATGGCTCTGGTGGCACCCATCAGATCTTCGTCTGATCCATTCCGAACGACTATGCACCACATCATGCACACCTTGGTTAAAAATGACAATTTGTCCAAAATTGCATTTTCCTAACTATACAAACCTGAGGTCCTTTTACAAATAGGAAGGTACTAGCGGCAGCTGGATAGGTCGTAAGCTTTCGAACAAGGGGTTCGGTAGTTAACTGCTTGTCCGACAGGCGCGCGCGCGCGACTGGGAGGTAAACAAATCACTTTTGCTTTTGGCCCAAGCAAAAACTGCAGAGTGAGGGGTGGCATGAGGTGGGGCTATGTGTAAAAGGACCTCAGGTTTGTATAGTTAGAAAAATGCAATTTTGGACAAATTGTCATTTGTTCCGACACGGCATACAAACCTTCGGTCCTTTTACAATAGGAAGACTTCACTTCTTGGTGGGTGGAATCTGAGTCTTTGTGAACAGACTGGTGTTCGCCCAACCTTGGAAGCCTCTCCCTGGTCGTAAGAGCGAGGGAGGGATCCAAGCCTCTGTCCGATTGATCGGGGTGTGCACCGCAGGATCAATGGTCAGACCTCTGGACCGAGTACTAAGAGAGAGGCAAGCGTATCTCTTCGTACCAGCAATGTAAGAACTTGTTCCTGTACAGGAGCAAAGATAAAGTCATGGGTTTTGACTCTTGTAGGCATCCACTTCCCCCCTTGTAGAAGGAAGTGGTGGATATTCTGCTCCTATCCCTAGTGAAAGGATAGGATGGGGCTCTGTCATATAGCTCACCGGCATCTCGTCCTTATCCAGCAGGGTGATGACCGTATCCCTCTACCCCAGGTAGAGGGGTAGAAAAAGATAGAAAGAGAAGCCAGTCACTTTCTCATTTACTATCTATTCATACAGTCACACCAGGACTCGATGCTGTTCAGCCTGCTAGGGTCTGGGTTAGCTAGACGACGTGTTGAGCAGCCACCACGGGTCCTAAGGAAACCGATCCAAGGACCTGTGGGCAATATCCAAAAGGTATAAGGAAGGTGCCGGTGGTCTGGTTGTACCAGACCCCTGCCTTCCATACCTGCGCCACGGAGAAGTTCTTACGAAACGCCAACGAGGGCCAATACTTCTGACTTCGTGAGCTCTCGGACGGGGGACGTACGGATGTCGTCACTACCATCAGCCTCATACGCCCTCCTGATGACCTCACGCAGCAGGACGAAAGAGTGTTCTTTGATACTTCTTTCTGGTGACCCCGGTGCTAACGAAGAGGCGTCGACACTCAGGCCCGAGGTGTCGAGTTCTCTTCAGATAGCGCCGTAGCGTCCTCCCAGGACAAAGCAGCATCTCATCCGCATCATTATCGGCATGAAGTTCCCGTACTCTCTTCGCCGATGCCAAAAGGTCCAGCAAGAAGAGGGACTTGTGAGTTCCCTGGGTGGGCAAGACCTTTCGAAGCTCCTCCTAAGTAAGGAGATCTCGAACGAGTTTCGAGATGTCCAATCCGTCAGTTTCAGGACGAGCGTCAAGGCGGCTCTGTATCCTTTGACTGTGGGAACTGAGAGGAGCTTCTCTCGGCGAAGAAAAAACGAGGAAATCCGCTACCTGCTGAAGAGTGGCTCTGAGAGGAGATAGGCCCCGTCCACGACCACCAACCACAGAAGACGGCCGACTTCCCCGCCCCCTGGTACACAGCTGCAGAGGACTGACGGACGTTTCCAGCCATCTCTGTTGCTGCGCTAGACGAAAAAAGCCTCTCGTTCGCAAGAGATGGTGGGTAACAGCCAGCCGTGAAGACGTAGGGACTGGACTGCTCGGTGGTACCGCTCGACGTGTGGCTGGGCGAGAAGGTTGTGCCAAGGGGGAATCTCTCTCGGTTCTCTTGCGAGAAGAGCCAGCAGGTCCGGATACCAAATGGCCTGTGGCCATTTGGGAGCCATCAGGATCATCCTGAGATTCGGGTGACAGTGCTCGACTGATCACCTTGCGAATCAGGGTGAACGGTGGGGAAAGGCATAGCGAAACGGTTGTCCCACAGGTGTTGAAGAGCCTCCTCTGCAGCTGCCCATGGGTCCGGCACGGCCGAGAAGAACACCTGGAGCTTCCTGTTGTGCCGGGTGGCGAACAGATCCATCGACTGGTCGCCCCCCACGAGGTCGAAGAGCCTTTCCGCCACGTCCTGGTGTAGACCATTCGGTCCCTATCCCTTGATCCCGACGGCTGAGCGTGTCTGCTACTACATTCCTTCCCTGGAATGTAGCGTGCCGACAGCTCTATTGAGTGTGCCTCGGCCCACTCGTGCACCTGCCGATCAACTGGTACAACGGGAGAGACACTAGGCCCCCCCTGTTTGTTGACGTAAGCCACCACCGTGGTGTTGTCGCACATCAACACCACTGAGTGTCCCATCAAGCGTCCTGGAACTCTTGGAGAGCGAGGAACGCTGCCTTGAGTTTCAGTACATTGATGTGAAGGTGCTTGTCGTTCTCGTACCACACTCCTGAAGTCAGCAACTCCTCCAGGTGTGCGCCCATCCCTCGGTCGATGCGTCTGAGAGCAGCTGCATGTCCTGGGGGGAGAGTGCGCAGAGGCACTCCTCTTAAGAGGTTCCTGTCGTCCAGCCACCAGGCTAGGTCCTGCCTCACCTCCTGTGTCAGTGACAATGGAAAGCTTGGGGGATCCGTCGCCTGTGACCAACTCTCCTTTAGTCTCCCTGAAGAGACCGCAGGTGAAGACGCCCCGTTATTGGGACTGCCTTCCCGAGTGACGACAGGTGTCCGATCACGACTTGCCATCGCTGAGCTACCCGTTCCTGCCGAGACAGGAACTGGTTGGCTGCCTCCCTGAATTTGCTAATCCGCGAGTCTGCGGGGAAGACTCGCCCTGCTACCGTGTCGATCAGCATACCCAGGTACTTCATCCTCTGCTTGGGCTCGAGATCGGACTTTTCGAAGTTCACAACGATCCCCAGATCGCGACAGAACTCGAGCAGTCGATCCTGTCCTGTAGCAACTGCGAGCGGGGAGCTCGCCAGGACTAACCAATCGTCGAGATACCCCATCAGATCGTATCCCGTGCGAATGGGCCCAAGCAGACACCAGAGTGAACACTCGCGTGAACACCTGTGGGGCGGTTGAGAGACCGAAGCAAAGTGGCCTGAAACTGTACACCGTCCCGTCGAGGGATGAAGCGGAGTACTTTCTGGAGGACTGATGAATGGGTATTTTTGGAAATACGCATCCTTCAAGTCCACTGAAAGCATGAACTCGTTCTCCCTGATAGAGTCGAGCACTGAGCGTGCCGTCTCCATCGTGAACCGGGTCTGGCGAACCAACCGGTTCAGGGGAGAGAGATCTATCACCGGGCGCCAGCCTCCCGTAGACTTTTCCACCAGGAAGTCGACTGTAAAAGACCCGGTGATTGATCCGTGAGGACGATTTCTACAGCTCTTTCTTGCTCAGCATGGTCTTGATCTCCTGTCTCAATGCTACGTCCTTCGATGCCCCTGAACGTACGCCTGCTGTTGGACCGGGTTGGAGGTGAGGGGTGACCGAGATTCGAAGGGTAATAGATCTCCCTCCCGAAGGACATCTACAATCCAGGTCTCGGCGCCGTAGCGCTGCCAAGTTGCCCAATGGCTGGCCAGGCACCCCCCACTTCGGCGCAGTGAGGGGGAACGCCGTCCCTAGCGTTTCCCCCCTTTCTTCGACTTCCTCCCAGAGCCAATCCACGGGAGGAGGAGGGCTGGGAGGAGGGCTGGTTACGGCTCCGCCCCTTGCTAGAAGTCGAAGAAGACAGAGTCATTCCCCGGGGCTTCGACGCAGCTACCGTCTTAGCCACCGAGGAAAGCGCTAGCCGAGCCGTTAGACTTGGCCGCAGTCCAAGGCTGCCCAGACCGCCTTCGAGACTGCCTGGTGAACCAGACGGTCACTGTCGTCAGTGCGCCGTCTGTCCACCGCAGCGTCCACCATCCTCTCCTGGGTGAAGGAAGAGAGACGTGGAACTCCGTAAATGGTCCGTTGCGAAGTCCCAACAAGCCGCTTCACGCACCCCGGCCGCCCTGGAAACCCGAGTAAGGACAGCGTCCCTTCGTCGTGAGAACCAGGTTGGCCCACAGGTTCACCGTCTGGTGGGCAAGGAAGGAGATGCTCCTCCCCAGACTGGCAAAAGTCTCCTGAAGGCCGAGTCATCTTCGGGAGAAATTCCCCCGGAGTTGGCTGCGACCTTAGATACTGTGAGGGACCACAGATCTAGCCAGGAGACGGCCTGGAAAGCTGCCATGGCGGTAGATTCCAGGCCGAATGTCTCTTGCTGCGAGAACCACAGGTTCTCGGACAGGAGCTGCTGCAGAGACACACCCGAAGTCAGCCTGGCTAACTCCGGGTTCACCTGTTTGGGCGGCATCGGGTCTTCAGATGGCACGTAAAAAACGCCGCTGTCGCAGCAGAGGAGGTGGAAGCAGCTTGCTCGACCTGCCAGACTTGAGCGAACCGTCTTGTCCGGAGACAAGCGATTCAACCTGGTCCAGCACTGAGTCCGCCAGCTCAGAACGCGGCAAACCCACTGTCGGTCTGGGTTCCCTCTTCGCGGGCCCCAGAACGACTCGAGCCAGGACGTGGGCTCGGATGGTGGGAGCAGCGATCCTTCCGTGAGGTCGTTGTGCTGACGAATCAGCGCAATAACCTTGCAAAGTTCCTCTGGATCTCAGGAGTGACTGCTTCCTGCGGAGATCGGACCGTCCAGTCCCTCAACAGGGCAACTCCCGAGCCCTCCTCCCTCAAGGAGAGGAACAGCGACAGACCCCTCTCGGTCTGCTCCAACCACCTGTGCGTACGACCTGGCTGGTCCGAGAACCGTGCCTGGTACGTACGACGCCGTGGTGGGATCCTGAGGGGCGCACCCCTCACATCACTCCTCAATACCTGCCCTCCCGGTGTAATCCGAGGAGGTTGAAGGTATGGAAGAGGCAGACCTGACGCTCCCTCCTCGCTCGCTGGCCGAAACCAGCGGGCTTGGAAGACTGCAGCGCGATCGCCAACCCGCTGGTGGCGATCGAGCTGCAGACCTAGTCGAGCGTCTCGCTGTGGAGAACGGCTGGACCGAGAACAGCGGCTCCGGTCTCGTGTGTCAGAGGAGCTGGTGCTGGTCGCCGTACCCGATCGCTCTCTGTGAGTGACGGTCAGGCGACCGGCGAGCTCCACTGTCACGGTGAGATCGGTGCGTATCCTCACGGTGCGTCAGTTCGCTGGTACCAGCCGTGGCTGGTGCCGGCGAACTGGGGGACCTCTTCCCCCGCCTCAGCCCGTGGCCGGTCATGGACCGTCGCACGTCCGCCCGGTAGCCAGCTGCTCGCCGCGAGAGCGAGAGCTGGTCTGGTGAGAGTCGCGTGAGCGGCTGTCACCAGTCTTCCGCTCCGTGCCGTGGAACCTGACGCTGAGCGAACTCAGAGGTCTGGTTCCTGGCTGCACGGTCGCTGGTACGCGACCGTACACTCGGTACCTCTCGCGAACGAGAGGCCGAGACGGACCCTGCTGCTGTGGCCGGAAACCACTGACAGCAGGTGAGGAAGTGCCGGTGTTAGCCGGCACTCCTCTGGTCCCCGTAGTCTTCTTCCTTGCGAAAGAAGAGACGGGTCCTGCCCCCGAAGGAGCTGGATGACCAGCGAGAAGAACCCCCCGTCTCACCCAGAGCGAGACGGGCCCTTAGAAGTTCCCGAGGAGACTTCTTAGGGGGGGGGGGAGGCGGACCTTCTTCTTCTTCGGCAGGGGTAGCCTTAGAGACGAAGGGGAAGAGGCGGCAGGCCAGACGACGAAGAAAACGATGAAGACGACGACGACACCTTCCTCCTCTTCTTCTTCTTCTTCGTCAACCTTCTCAGGACCGACGTCAGATCTGTCATCCAGAGCGGAGCCGGGGCTGCTGTTGCCGAAGCAACAGGGCCCGGACGCACCTGTCCGAACAGATCAGCATCGGGAGCAGCGGCGCCAGGAACAGGAACAACATCAGCAGGTGCAGGCATCACAGGAACGGCAGAAAACCGCAGGAGCAGGTACAGGAACGGCAGCAGTGGCCTCGTCACGTCCGTGGACAGCAGCTGGGCAGGTACGGCAGACTGTGTAGGCGGTCTAGATGGGCGGACCAGCGCACAGACATCCTAGGTACCGGTGGGAGGTCCAGGGGCGAGCTCTTCGGGCACACGAAGTCCGGTCGCCGGCAGCACGGCAAACACAGGCGGCGGCATCACACACTCCCCCGAGTTACGGCGACTGCCCCTGCACCATGATGAGTGGGTGTCACAGAGACCGCGTGCTGGGGGTGTACACCAAGTGAGGAGGTGAAGCGTAGCCGTGGGTGTTGTAATGGTCGTGGTGGTGGTCGGTGACCGTTGCATGGGTGACCGCCACGGAGCCAGCGAGATGGTAGAGCAGCCCCTGGACACGGCACGCCCTGCAGCCCCAACGATGCCCACACCTGTCCGAGGTCATCCTTCGCGGCAACCGCACCTGAGGAGGCAAAAGTCGGGTGATTAGGGGGGATCCTCTACCCTTCGTTCGCGCGAAGACGAACGGATAGAGGACCCAGAGTACAACTCGACGTCAGGGTATCCAGCGCCCTCCTCCACACTCGACAAGTCAGGAGAGGAGAAGGACCTAGAAACCCCCCCCCGAAGGGGAAGGCGCGAGACGTGGAAGTTGAGCGCGGGCGCAGACAGAAGACGAAGTGTCCGTCACAAAGGAGTCGCGGGAGAGCTTTCCGACGACTCCTTTGCAGGCCTTCGCTTCCTCCTGCCCTCATACAAAATCCACTGCGCCTCCGACCAATTAATAAACACATTACAAGGCTCGGCTCGGGAGCATTCGCGCCCCCGACACCGAGCACACAATATGAGGGTCTGATCTCCGGAAAGAGCGGAACTTCCCCGCATTTACGCCCTTCGGTTACCCGGGCATAGTCTCCGTGGGTAGCGAGGCGAGGAGATTCCATCTTTAATTAATTGCAGTTTCAATTAATAAATGAAAAGAGAGAAATGATTGTACTTACAATGAATTCTTTCATACACAAACAAAACCCATATACTCAAGAAAGCAAACGACGAGAAGCGGGGCAGAGAGCGTCGAACACACACGTCCACTCGCTGTGAGGCCGAAAGCAAAAGTGATTTGTTTTTACCTCCTCCCAGTCGCGCGCGCGCGCCTGTCGGACAAGCAGTTAACTACCGAACCCCTTGTTCGAAAGCTTACGACCTATCCAGCTGCCGCTAGTACCTTCCTATTGTAAAAGGACCGAAGGTTTGTATGCCGTGTCGGAACAACTCTGGATTTTGGCACCCGGACTACTTCCGAGATATCGGGGACAACAAATTATCCTTACTCTGTGTCGTCAAAGGTTACTTATTAGAAGAAAAAATCATTATAGTACTCTTCCAGCTGAACATCTAATGGGCGCAAAGAAGAATCTTCTTAAACATAGAAAGGGAAGCAGGCGGTTGACGTACTAACTCGGCATCCTGCTGCTAGCGCCTAGCAACCCGCAGTGGGCACTGAATGGACTGAGGCGGGTGGCAAGAGGACAGATGCGGCGGAAAGAGTACAGAAGCAGACAGACCAACAGGAGCAGGCACTAAATGTCTTGAGGGAGATGGGCGCTTGGAAGCAGAGAAAGCTTCAGCTACCAGACGGACGCTTTAACAGAGACATCAGGGTGCTTTTGAGATGGAACACGCTCTGAACCAGAGAAAGACTTCGGGCTATCCCAAGTCCAGGGATGACGTGCTGCCTTAAGCACTGAGGCTGAACCTCGTATAGCTTACAAGAAGGCTGACAGCCTGTTACTGATCTCCTATGTACAGTGGTACCATCGACATACGAAAGGCTCAACTTACAAAAAACTCGAGATACGAAAGCAAATACGAAGATTTTTTTTTTGCTCTACATACGAAAATTGTTCAAGATGCGAAAGGTTGTTGCTATAAAGTCCCGAGATTCACTCGGACCACCAATAACAATTTTAAAACTCGCGTGCTGCTAACTTATGTACTCGCGCACCATCCTCCCGCTCTTCCATTGGTTCCTGATGCTAGTCACTGCTCTCACCTATTGGTCAGCATCTCTCCCATGATCCCATCATCCATCTACGTAGCGGCGTGCTTTTTCGGCCACTCGGCGGCATCATCGGTATCGTAAGCACGCGGAATTCGTTCTTTCTGTACGATTTCGTTTATTAACATAAATCCGTTAAGTGATTTCGTTGAAGTACTACTTTATCGTGTTGTGTGAGAACTTTACTACGTACGTATACGTACTACATAACTTAATTACGTACAGTATATACGTAGTCATGGGTCGCAAGAAAGTTGAAGTAGGAAAGAAGAGGATGCTTTCTTTGGAGACAAAAATGGAGATAATAAAAAAGTATGAAGCTGGCATCCGATTGAGTGTGATTGCCAAAGAATATGGCTGAAATCCGTCAACAATAGGCACCATCCTTAAGCAGAAGGATGCCATCAAAGCAGCTACACCTTCCAAGGGCGTGACTATTTTGTCTAGCAAGAGGAGCCACGTGCACGACGAGATAGAATAGCTGCTTCTTGTCTGGATAAAAGACAAAGAAATCACTGGCAATACGATAACCGAGATGGCAATCTCCCACAAGGCCAGCGCTGTTTTTGGCGATTTGATTGCCCAGGCCGAAGACGATGGAGGAGAAGGGACATTGATGCCAACCCCAGAGCTCAAGGCTTCTCATGGGTGGTTCGAAAAATTCCGTAAACGGACTGGCATCCATTCAGTGGTGCGGCATGGGGAGGCGGCCAGCTCGGACACAGAAGCAGCCAAAGCCTTTATTAAGACGTTCGACGAGATGACAATCAAGGAAGGCTACAGTTCTCAGCAAGCCTTCAACTGTGATGAGACTGGCCTTTTTTGGAAAAAAAATGCCTTGTCGGACGTACATCACGGAGGAAGAGAAGAAGCTACACGGGCATAAGCCTATGAAAGACAGGCTTATGCTAGCACTTTGTTCGAACACAAGTGGGGATTGCAAGGTAAAGCCCCTAGTTGCCTATCATTTGGAGACTCCTCGAGCCTTCAAGGCCCACAATGTGCTGAAGGAGAAGCTTCCGGTGATGTGGAGGGCTAATGCGAAAGCCTGGGTAACAAGATTTTTGTTCACGGAGTGGGTAAATCTGTTTCGGCCCGATTCTTGGAAGAGAAGTGCCTCCCTCTGAAATGTCTACTGTTGTTGGACAATGCACCTGCTCACCCTCCTGGCCTTGAGGAAGATATCCTAGCGGAGTATTCATTTATCAAGGTTCTTTATCTCCCGCCTAACACCAACCCTCTCCTCCAGCCCATGTACCAGCAAGTGATATCGACCTTCAAGAAGCTGTATACGAAACATCTTTTCAAGAGATGTTTCGACATCACCAATACCACAAACCTCACCTTGCGTGAATATTGTAAGGAGCATTTCGATGTTGTCATATGCATCCGACTCATCGATCAAGTTTGGCAGGAGGTTTCGAGGCGAACCTTGAATTCTTTGTGGAGGAAACTCTGGCCTGATGCCGTATCCGCCCGAGGCTTCGAGAGATTCGACGTGGGCGAAGCTGGTGCTGCAGATTCAGAAACAGTTGACGCTCCTGAAACTGTTTCGCAACCAGATCTTGACGAAATCGTTGCACTCGGCAAGTTCATGGGGCTGGTCGTCGACGAGGACGACATCAACGACCTTCCCGAAGAGCACCAAGAGGAGATTACAACGGATGACCTGAAGGAGTTGGAGGCCATGCAACATAACGTCGTTCAAGAAGAGTTCTCTAGCAGCGGTGAGGAGGAGGACGACGACCCTATGACAACGGCAGAAATTAAGGATGCTCTAGCTGCTTTTCATAAGGTGCAATCATTTGTGGAAAAGAGAAACCCTGAAAAGGCTTACACAGGTTGTATGCTTGCACAGTTCGATTACGTTTGCCAGAGTCGTTTCAGGAGCATTTTGAAAAGCAGGCAGTAGCAAAAAAAGGAAGATCCAATTGATACTACGAAAAAACAAAGTTGAAAGTGGTGAAGAAATTGAAATTTTGTGTAAAAAAAAAAAAAAAAAAAATGTAAAGTATAAAAAAGTGAAAGACAAAATGTAAAAAAGAAAAAAAGAAAATATAAATTTAATTTTAAGTTTTTTGTAAAGTCAAGTGTTAAAGTTTTGTTAATGTTTTTCATAAAGTTTAGTTTATGTTTCCTGACATTTTTTAATGTGTTTCGTAAAGTTAAGTGTAAGTACTATAAGAAGTTTTCTGCCGTTTGTCCTCCTCCTCTGTCGCCAGTTTCGAAGATAGCCTCACTCGAAAGGTAAGGTTCCACATTTTACTACATACGTACAGTATTTCTTGTATACCATGTATACTAATACACTTTATTTACAGGTACGTACATATTAGTACTAATACGTATTAAATTAGGTATTGATTGGTCCAAATTGTTGTAGTATTTCACTGTTTATTGGTCAATTTAGCTTTATTTATAAAAATTTACTGGGGTGTTTTTTGTAGGGCTTGGAACAGATTAGCCATTTTACATGTAAAATTCGGTTCAAGATACGAAAAGCTCATGATACAAAGCCACCTCGGAACGGATTAATTTCGTATCTCAAGGTACCACTGTACTTCTTGACAAGTTGAGGAGAACTGTCAGCAGTGGCAGCATGTCTCTTCAAGGATCGAGAGACAAGCTCAACGACGATGACGTCGCCTGCCTGGCAAAGTCCACTGAATCTGATGACAAGCAGTTCACACTAGAAGAGACCCCTTTCCAATGGCGATCAACAGGCTTGAATGAGGGGGCAACTGACTGTGGGGAAACCCCACCAGCCTCCCTTTGACTCCCAGGGACCTTTACCTAAGAGCACTGGTGGGACGAACAGCTACCTCCTTAGGAAGCACAACACTATCAGAAGGCACTGAACTATCACTTAGAGCACTGAGAGATGACCTCTCCACAAAAGACATAAAAGAGGTACCTAACTCCATTGCAGCATTCGCAAGAAAAACAAACTTTTTGACTGGCAATGGTGTCAGGATTAGAAGCATGGGAGCCTGGAATCGGAGTTAGAGGTAAAGGTGCAGGAGGGCTAAGTTAAGTATATCTTAGTTTTATCCAGACCACTGAGCTGATTAACAGCTCTCCTAGGGCTGGCCCGAAGGATTAGATATTTTTACGTGACTAAGAACCAATTAGTCACCTAGCAACGGGATCTACAGTTTATTGTGGGATCTGAACCACATAATATCGAGAAATGAATTTCTAATTACCAAGAAATAAATCCCTCTGATTCCGCGTTGGCAGAGACGAGAATTGAACTTTGGACCACCGCATTGGTAGGCGAGCAGTAAACCCACTAGTCCAACAAGGAATTAAGGATTAGGGACATGATAGGAGGTTGAGAAGGAAGAGACAAATCCTCAACTACTAGAAGCCTCTATTCCTATCTCTAGTAAGCCTATCTGGTGTGATTTTAAAGCTTTCCATTTACTTTCATTCCAATCTTCACATTTTGGACATGTTTTAACACAACATTCCTGCCCCCACACTTAATACACTTGATGTGTGAATCATACGACAATTTGGTCAACTTAGTCTTACACCCTTCTACACAATATCTAATGCTAGAGGAGCTGGAGTCTGACATAATGGAGCTAATGCAATAGCTAATTATGCTAAACTAAACCCCACAAAATTAACTAAGTACATCACCAAATATTGGAAAATACCAAGAATTGACATGCATGAATCAATGCCAAATAAACCTACCCCTGATGTTAGTCGGGAGGCTACAGAAAATCAAACGGAACCCCCTGCAACATTGTACCTATTGTTCCTGAAAGTGGGTGGGTCCTATTCACCTACACTAACAATGGTGGTGTCACCGCAAAACTTGAATTTTTTACTGCCGTGGTAGGAAGAAGCTATATGTAATTGCTTGGTAGATACATATGTAAAAACAAGATTTATGTAACATATAGACTGACTAATTAGTTGAGTGTAAATGTACTAGTTTGATTTCCCATATTTTATAAATAACAACCTGGTTTTTTTTAAATGCTGTATGTTGGTCTCTTTATTTTTAGGAATTTCAAATTATTAATATCTGTACCTTGTCCTAAATAATTGTCAACTACATGCATGAAATACTCTCTACAGTGGATGACATGGCAAATAACATGAATTACAAATAATTGCTTAAAAAGACTACATTACAGCAATGTATTTTGGTATCTTTGGGACGCATATTTACCTTTAATGTATGAGACCTGTAGAATGTGGCGTGAGCATTATTCTTTCTGCAGAAGACGCAATAACCATGAGAGCTATTTGCCATGAGGCCATATTGCACATCATTTACAGATGTTGTTTCTTCACAGAATCTTCCTCCATATGTCAATGCTAATTCCTGCATCAAGGTTACTATATCTGTAAATTAGCATTAAATAGTTTAACCAGGATAGGTGTTGCATACAATATCACTAAATTATTTATAACCCAGAGTGATTCCAAATATGTAACCAACAGCCATTTATTTTCAATCTCATAATTCACATTACCATTATAATTCATTGAAGCAATTTTTTCATTCCCTACAATGCAAATGATGTACGTTATATAATAATACAGCAATGAAAAAATCATATCTAAGCATGCTTTTATAGGAAAATGGGTACTAATGGGGTCGATTTTGACAAATTCTAAAAAAGGAGGAATTCCAGTACAAATTCTTACTGTTACAATGGCTACAAAAATAAAATTAAGGTAAGTGGTTTTGCTTAATATTACCAGTTTTATGGGGAGGCTGATCACCCAACGGTGTGTTTGTAGACGACCTTGGTTTCAAATGCTGTAAAAAATATTCTGGAGAAAGAAACTGTGCATCATTATCTTGAGTTGGAGTTGTGTTACAATTTTTTGGCCCTTGATCATCCAAGATATCAAAGTCAAAATGCTCATTGTAATGGATTTCAGGAGAGACTGTAGCACCAGCAGTTACATAAGACTGCAGCTCTTGATTTTCATGATGGACAGGGAGAGTAGTTGGAAAAGGTCTGGAAGAATGACCATTATCCAACGTTCTGACAGGTTTCCGACAGATTCTCTCTTCGGCATCACTGTTAGTTGTTTTAATAGGGTATGCTAAACCTGGCGATGCTATTCTTGTATCCCAAAAATTTCTCACAAAGTTGTGATGTGACTGTAGCTTAGAGTCATCACCTGGGATATAATCACTGCAAGCCGTTTTACTAAGCTCTGCTGAGGGGGAGTAACTAATTGTTCCTGCAGAAGCATTGCAGTCTTGTCGATTGACTGCATGGTAAGCAATCCCATAATTTTTTGTTTCAAGTCCATCATTGCCATCACCACTTAGATTCAAAAACTTTATAGCTTGGTAAGCAACACTTTTTCTGAAAGAGTTACTTTGAAGATCTGGTGTCAAAGGAGAATTAGTCACAGGTTCTGGAATATTTTCATAACATGGTATCTTAGCATTACCTCTCATTATCTTGATTGGACTAGATTTATTAAGAGCACTCTCTGGGTGTGATGCTGAATTTCTGTTCATAGAAAAATCCTCATTATCTGGTGCATTTTCTTGAGAGAAATTAAAATTTTCTGTCTCTAACAAATGGGAATGGGGACCAATATTATTATCTTCAGTTAACTTCTTCAACAAAGCACTGGTAACCTTTGGATCCTCACAGGCTGTACCAGCATTTAATGGTAGTAGCTTCTTCCAATAGTTCCTTAAAATAGAAATAAAAGATTAAAAAGATTTTAATATAGTTCAGTAATTCTACTCTTTCTTAAATCCAAACTTCTTATCTAGATCACAGTCATGAATATTGAAGCACCGCTGTCTTTAAACTAATACATTAATACACTTCAACATATATATTAACTCAATTTTATACTATATATTTACAGTAGATGCAATCCTTAAATTGCCATAAATATTCTAATATTTTTTCTTATATCATTACAGTATTCATTTACTTTCTTCCATCCAACCATCCCATTTGTAGCAGCAATGACAGGATTCAGTAAATAATATAACACCTGAATATATATTTAAACAGAGTATGAAACCTTTATGGTATACTAACTGATCAACTCAGCGCTGCCCAGGAAAGTCTGAATGACAACCAATAAACTCACTCTCTCTCTCTCCTGTTCAGATAGTTGCTTCAGTTACATTACCCAGCATTTTGAGTTTTATATTTCATGACTTGTTACCACTATTACTAATGGGGTTGAACCTGGACTTGAAAGGCACCAAGAGTGTCTCTGTTCATCTCAGCGATATAAAAAACTATGGATTAGACACTAATACGTACATATAATTTATAACATTTTATTTTTTACCCCTTCTCACCCCCCCTTCCTATCAGGGCTGAAATTGGACTTAAAAGGGCATCACAACTATCACACTACATCTCAGCAACTCAAAAAGCTATGGATTAGACAGTAATATCTGTAGTTTTTGGTTTTCTTCATATGTCACACCTTCCCAACCCTTCTCACCCCATATGCTAATGTCTTAGCCCCCACAGTATTCTTTCCCATATGCTAAGTTATATGAATACCAAATTTGGTTGACATTACTCAATGCATGTAAATGTGTATGTAACACACACATACATTCACTTGATATATATATATATATATATGAATAACTTGATCACGAAGTATATAAAACGTGATGCTATGTATAAATAAAGGTTTTTTGCCACGAAGGAAAAAATGAAAAAGCGAGATAGCCGAGTACAGTGTTACACATGAAAAAAGTAAATTAGTGATAATTTTAGAGATACGGCCCTGAGAAAAATTGCAAATTAGTGAAATTTTCCCTGTGGACATGTTTCAATTTTCACAACGTCGTTCCGGCTTACGACGATTTTCGGGGTTACGACGCGTCTTAAGAACAGAACCCCCGTCCGTCACGCGGGGACTGCCTGTATATATTATATATGTATATATGTATACTATATATATATATATATATATATAGATAATATAATAATATATTATAATATATATTATATAAAAGGTTTTTTGCCACGAAGGAAAAAATGAAAAAGCAAGATAGCCGAGTACTTTCGGTCCTGTTCGGACCCTTTACTGAAGGCAAACTGATTTTTTAGTGAGCAAAATGCCCTGCCCCCTTCCCGCCCTTTTTGTTTTGCTTTGTGAATTTTGTCCTGCTTTTTATGCTACAAAAACAAAACTATCCCAATTTTAATGGAAATATAGTGCTGAAATTTTGTTTAATTTTGTCATTTCGCTAGCTGGTAAACGCTAGCGCCTTCCTTTCCGACAGCTTTGCAATACCCAATGAAGTGAATTAAAAGAATATTGTCAAGTGTATAAAGGCGGCCCTTTGCAACTGCCGATGTCGGGCAGAATAAAGGGCGGAGAAAGTCACCAAAGGTAAGATGGTAGTGTATATATTTATATATAATCCTCTTTGAATCTCCTCCTCTTCAGAGTTCTTTTCAGGGCCGATTCGATCGTTCGTGACCTACGCATATACAATTTTAGAAAGTTTGAGTCTTCATAGATATCTATGGCTTTCTTCAGCTCGTTAAAGTCTGAAAACATCTGTTTTTCGTCGAAAACTAATGTATTATTCCACGGTTCATGCTGTTCCATCGCCATTTTTCTTGCTGTCACTGGTATGCCTGAGGTGGTAAACAAGGGTTCGCGCATGCGTATTCACTGCCGTACCAATATCTACCGAGATCTGGGTACAGCTGCCGTACCGATATCCACTTCGTTAAGATAATTACTATTGCTGTAATTTTTCTTACGATTGTTATTAAATATCATCTAGATTTGATATTTGTGCATCACATGTTAGCTTTATTTTGCTTGATGGATCTTTCACTGTAGAAAAAAAAAAAAGTTTTCCGCTACAAGTTGTAGTTGCCAGTTTGTGAATTTGGAACGAAATCCTCTGAAATTTTCGCTTCACTTCTGGAAATTACTGTACAGGCTTAGGTCTAGGCCTACCTAGGCTTTAGCCTAAGTCTACATACTTTATGGTTACAAAAAGGTACGTTTGTAGGCCTATAAATCTAGTAAGCTATACTCTTGTTTTTTTCCATCTGTCCATCCGCCCGTGGTGGTCACACATGGTAACACTGCGTCCCAGGCTTTAAATAGGTCCGCTATATAGCCTATATGTTTTAGGTAAATAAAAGGATATCTTGGTGTACATTTGCAACTGAAAAGTGTTTTAATAATTTACTGTATGCGAATTACATCGTTAATATTCGAAATAGGATATTATTTAAAGCCCGGAACGCAGTGTTACCATACGCAAACACCACAGGCTGATGGACAGATGGAAAAAAACAGAGTACCTCTAGGTAGGGACGTAGCCCAGTACCTGGTTAGGTATTCTATTAGGATACCTAGGTAGGACAAGAAACATACAACTGGATGTCTCAGAGTTACCCTGTAGTTTCACCGACGTCTGCACTGAGAATGCTCAATACATTTGTGATTTAGCAAATGGCTGAAAAGCAACAATTAGGCTACCTAATTGCAAAGTTGTAGCCTAGGCCTACCCAGAAATTGCCTGTTGTGACAGTCTACCATAGGCTTAACAGGTAGGCCTATGAAAAGGAATGACACATCAACATTGAGATGCCTAAACAAAATAACTCGTTAAAGCACAGGAAAATGCTCTACTACCATATGAGAGATAGCCGCGGACTAAATGCTTACCAAGATACATTTTTATCCATCTCGGGGCACGGAGGATGACGATGATACACCAGGTCGGTGTTTACACCTAGACAGCTGTGGCCAGAATGCACCGAGATTAACACTTCCAAATGAGCAACTACATTAGGATTAGCAATATTTGCAATGACCTAAGCCTGAGTAACGTAGTCCGAGCGATAATAATATTATTCCTCAAAGTGACAGATTCGACTTATACATATCTATATGATTTAAGTGGAAATGTATCGCATTGCACGGGTGGAAAAATTATTAGAAATAGCCTATATATTTTAAAACAATGCTGGACCCAGGCATACACTCATCATCTTAGATAGATTTATCACTGAGGACATCACTTAAAGTTAATGCTTTGTTACTAATGTTACTTTTTAACACCGCATATTAAGTTCCAGTTTTGACACCAAGAATCTGAAACTACCAAAAAGATTTAGTTGATGCAAAAACAATTTTAGAAAAGGTTAGAATTAAGTTGGATGGCTTGATAGAATTAGAAATGATACCAGAAGGGAAATAATGGAAGTTCCATAAATGATGATGATGGAAAGGAGATGGCATAACTTTAAAAATGCCCTTCCACTACCCCTGAGAGAAAAGCAATGAGAGTTTCTGCGGGGCTTCCGTAGGCACCAGAAGTTCTGGACTACCCGGGTCTACTTGGATTATGGCTATGAGAGAGGAGGCTCGAGATCTGTGGAAGATAAACCACAGGAAAGGCATGCATGGCGTTACCATTGATGAAGAGTATGACTATGATTCATGTTCACAGAACAATACAGACTGTGATAGACAAATGCATAATCTTAATTTTGAATATAATTTCAGTAAGTTTGGTTTCTAAATCTTATTAAGCATGTCCATTGTTTGGTTTACTCTTTTTGGTCTTTCTCCAAACTCAGACTTAAAAGAACTTATATCTAGATATTTAAATGATTAACCTTCATTAACACTTTCTCCTGCCGGGGGGAGGGGGAGACCCGACTATACTCAACCAGTGTAGCGCAAGCACAGACCTTTAGCTAATTGGGTCTCCTAGCTGCAGCTATACTGCTCATCCCACTAAACCATCGGACAGGGCCAATCAAATGCATACTCCAGTGGTTTGCCTGAAAATGCTTCAGAGTAAAGACAAAAGATCTCGCACCCCATTGTTTCTATTTACTGTCACACACACACACACACACACACACACACACACACACACACACACACACACATATATATATATATTATATATATATATATATATATATATATATATATATGTGTGTGTGTGTGTGTGTGTGTGTGTGTGTATATATATATATATATATATATATATATATATATATATATATATATATATATACACATGAATTGTTAATCAAAACCAAAGTCAGAGAATTTGGCACTGACTTTCTTCATCGTATAGCTACATGCACGCACACACATTAATAAATACAATTGGAGCCCAATGATACAATACAAAGCCTGCTTTTGTGAAAGAGTGCATCAAATCTTTAAAAAATGTAAAAGAATAGCTTCCAATCGTCCCTATAGACAAAATGTGAATGAAGCATACATGAAGTTTTAAGAGATCTCATTCAGCAGGTTACAAGAAACAGAATCGGTCTTGACTAGGAGAGGCTGTTCGAGGGATATGAAATGGAGAAAGACAATTTGTTTCTCCAGAGGGTTAGTAAAATAAAAGCAACTCGGCACCTCGTGATTCAGTGAGGACTAGTTGTGTACCGCCTCTCCCTCACAAGTCACAACACTCAGCTGCTGGCCAATCTACATTCTACACTACAATCGGCAGTTTTCTCCTAGCAACAAACCAAGAGAGATGGAGAACTGGACCGAGAATATTCTTGATTCCCATTTCCGTGAGTTTTGAAAGAATCTAATGCGTTGTTAAAAATAAGAAGACAACTTAGTGTGTGTTAAGTATGTAGCTAAAGAAATGTATCTCGATCGTACGACAAGAATATTACCGAAAGGGATGTGTCAGCCGAGTTTCATGTGGATAACTGCTATTTGTACTAACATATAACGGTTTTCGTGTTATTATTATAACTGCCTGTGGTTTCATACAGTGTGATCTGTAAAATAATTTGCAATGTCAATGTTAGTGAGGTTATTTTAGAGACTTGGAAACTTGGGTGGGTTCTCAGGAAACCGGGTCTTTTAAAGGAACTTCCATTTCATCATTATCTTGACTCCATCGCATCTCAAGTCTTATCACTACTTTCGTTGTGAATGTGAGGTTTGAAAGTGCCAACTGACGATGCATTGTTTGATGTACTTGTGTGAATTATATACTTGCTATGCTGTTATGTTGTCTGAATATAATTACTGACTTGGGAGAAACATTTGATTTCACTGTTGAGATTCTGTGCCGAACATACATTAGTTTTAAAATAAAAACAGCGAAACTACTTTTAGCTACCTCCATTCTTCAACCCTCAACTTCAAAGTTTTTAGCGCCTTGCAACATTTTACCTTTCATACATTACAGTGAGTAACAAGATGTTGATGACACGTTAGCGAAATCAACCAAGGCCATCTAAATCAACACAGCTAACTAATGACGTCACGGGACTGTTTCCTAAAGAAAATAAGAGATTAATGGAGCCTCAATTTACTTATAAAAGTAAATTATAAAAATGACATGAAATAATAAAATTTGAATTATAAAATAAGTAATAACAAATGCCTAATTCTGGATATTAAACTTGCAACCGTAAATTAAGTTGCCTACTAATAGTTTCGAATAGCAGCGAGCAGTTCTCCAAAAATTTTTGATTGTTTTACTTAAATGGAATTGTATTGTACACGAAGATTATATAGCTTCCAGTTATAAATGGGTAGTGGAGAAAACTAATTTACCGGATAAATTATTTGGTAAATTATTGAATGCAATCAAAAGATTACCAACATTCTCCGGCGTCAAGGTCATGGAACGGTAGAGGGTCCAAGGTCATCGTCCCGAGTATATCAAAGGGTACCTGTTATTATTATAATAATAATTATTATTATTATTTTACATGCTGTTTAATGGAATAAGGCGAAAAGGCACGATTGAATTACTGGAAACTCTTAACTTGAAGAAGCACACTCTCTTAGAAAGCTTTCATTTGAAAGAAAATTCAGAAGATCCATTAAAAAAACTATGGCTAACTCACGAATCATTTATACTTCACAGCAGTTGCTATTATGCATACTATATGTATATAGTTTTGAACAATGAACACGTTTCTACAATTTGCATATTTAAAAGGTTTCTCTAAAAACACCCAGTTCTAAGGTGGTTGCCTAACATGGCTGGTTTTCAATTTGCCCTTCTTACTCGACTTGCAATTACATTAGTTCTCATTTGCTACTTTTCTCACCGATATTTCTTTGGAGGGTTAGGTTTTAGTGAAGTTGATGACCATGCAGTTTGTTCTTTAAGAATGTTTGTATATTTTGAATAATAATAATAATATAATAATAATATAATAATAATAATAATAATAATAATAATAATGTGTGGCGCCGTGGAGGACTGGGTTAGGTCGTCAATAGACTTAAGTCAAGTTAAGCAACATTGGGGCTGGTCAGTCGTTGGATGGGTGACCGCTCTCCTCGGCGTTGATTCCTTGGGAAAGGATCTTTACCATAATTTCCTCAGTCTACTCAGCTGTAAATGAGTACCTATCCCTGATGGGGTAGGGTCCAGCTATGGGTTAAATAGCAAAAAACTCAGCAATGATGGAAAGAAATGAAGGAATAAACGACAACGACGTAAATGGAACCTCTGGCAACAGAGGAGCTTCGTCCGGCAACCAGGTATTCACCCAATTGAAGGGGAAGACGGTCAGGTACTTGGAGGTCGTCATCCAGCAACTGATCACCACAACGAGAGTAATCAACAGCCGGAGATTGGAGCTACAGAGGCAAAAAGGAAGAAATGGACAAGAGAAGAAATAAGGAAATATGGAGATGCTACATCGAAGCAACCCGACGGAGAGGGATATAGAAGAATGATTGGTCAACATCTGGAATGAGAGGAATAACAACACCCCCCAAACAGAGCAGAGGCTGGCAGACCAAGAAATAAGAACATAAAGAAAAAGAACTGGCTCTCCCCAACAGAAAGAGAAGAACTGGAAAGGGAAATGTCCACACGACAACGAATTACACGAAGACGAAACTGAGAGACGATGCCACAGAAGACGACAGGGGAGGATGAGGTATCAAAGAACGACACACGAAGAAACACCGACGAAGTAACAGAGAGGACGGAATGGGTAGAAAAAGATTAGACAATGGATGGAGCCAGATACATAGAGAACAAAGATCCATGAAAGCCTACAACACCAAGAAATTAAGGGAGAAAACAAGCGAGGTCAATGAAATAATGGGCATAATACACACCACCAGTATCACAGAAACAAATAACTTGACATATGCAGGAGCAGATTAGTAGCAGAACTGAATGGGGATTCGAACACCAACACCACCAGCACAACCAACCCAACAGAAACCAAAACAGCAACCTCCTTGGAAAAGGCGCCTGGAAAAGCAAATCATGGTGATGAGATCTGACTTGAGTAAACTGAAAGAGATGGCAGAAAAAGCTAAGAAGCAAGAAAACAAGGGAGGAACTCAAACGAGAAATACAAAGTACAAGAGAGGGGACTAAACAACACAATAGAAGATGTAAAACATAGGCTTAAGGCCAAAGCACATAAGATCCAACGGTACACGAACAGGAATAAGGGATACCAACAGACAAAACTATTCGGAACCAACCGAAAAGACTATACGCCAACTAAAGAGAACAACCACCCCCCAGAAATTCCTGAAGCCGAACCAAGTAAGAGACTCTGGGAAAACATATGGAGCAATCCGGTATCACACAACCAAACATGCAACATGGCTCCATGGGAAGAAGTCAAGGAAGAAGAAACAGGAGAATAAACAAAGGATTCACAGAGATCACGACAGACACAGTCAGACACCAACTAAAGAAAATGCCAACTGGAAAGCCCCAGGTCCCGATGAAGTCCATGGATACTGGCTCAAAAACTTCAAGGCCCTACACCCACGAATAGCAGAACAACTCCAGCATTGTATCTCCAAGCACCAAAATGGATGACCACAGGAAGAACATCCTTAGTACAAAAAGACAAGAGTAAGGGAAATATAGCCAGTAAACTACAGGCTTATCACCTGCCTACCAATAATTGTGGAGTTACTAACAGGTATCATCAGTGAAAGGCTATATAACTACCTAGTAGGAGACAAACACCATCCCCCACCATCAGAAAGGCTGCAGAAGGAAGTGTAGGGGCACAAAAGACCAGCTCCTGATAGACAAAATGGTAATGAAGAACAGTAGAGAAGAAAACCAACCTAAGCATGGCTGGATAGACTATAAGAAAGCCTTCGACATGATACCACACACATGGCTAATAGAAATGCCTGAAAAATATATGGGGCAGAGGAAAACACCATCAGCTTCCTCAAAAATACAATGCACACTGGAATACAATACTTACAAGCTTTGGAATAAGACTAGCAGAGGTTAATATCAGGAGAGGGATCTTCCATGGGCGACTCACTGTCCCCACTACTCTTCGTAGTAGCCATGATTCCCATGACAAAAGTACTACAGAAGATGGATGCCGGGTACCAACTCAAGAAAAGAGGCAACAGAATCAACCATCTGATGTTCATGGACGACATCAAGCTGTATGGTAAGAGCATCAAGGAAATAGATACCCTAATCCAGACTGTAAGGATTGTATCTGGGACATCAGGATGGAGTTTGGAATAGAAAAATGCGCCTTAGTCAACATACAAAAGGCAAAGTAACGAGAACTGAAGGGATAAAGCTACCAGATGGGAGCAACATCAAACACATAGATGAGACAGGATACAAATACCTGGGAATAATGGGAAGGAGGGGACATAAAACACCAGATATGAAGACACGATCAGGAAAGAATATATGCAGAGACTCAAGGCGATACTCAAGTCAAAACTCAACGCCGGAAATATGATAAAAGCCATAAACACATGGGCAGTGCAGTAATCAGATACAGCGCAGGAATAGTGGAATGGACGAAGGCAGAACTCCGCAGCATAGATCAGAAAACCAGGAAACATATGACAATACACAAAGCACTACACCCAAGAGCAAATACAGACAGACTATACATAACACGAAAGGAAGGAGGGAGAGGACTACTAAGTATAGAGGACTGCGTCAACATTGAGAACAGAGCACTGGTCCAATATCTGAAAACCAGTGAAGACGAGTGGCTAAAGAGTGCATGGGAAGAAGGAACTAATAAAAGTAGACGAAGACCCAGAAATATACAGAGCCAGGAGAAAGACAGACAGAACAGAGGACTGGCACAACAAACCAATGCCCGGACAATACATGAGACAGACTAAAGAACTAGCCAGCGATGACAATTGGCAATGGCTACAGAGGGGAGAGCTAAAGAAGGAAACTGAAGGAA
This sequence comes from Macrobrachium nipponense, assembly GCF_015104395.2. Taxonomy (NCBI): domain Eukaryota; kingdom Metazoa; phylum Arthropoda; class Malacostraca; order Decapoda; family Palaemonidae; genus Macrobrachium; species Macrobrachium nipponense. The sequence continues at coordinate 97,619,149 of NC_087202.1, forward strand.
TGATAACAGCGGCACAAGATCAGGCCCTAAGAACCGATATGTTCAAAGAACGATAGACGGAATAACATCTCTCCCATATGTAGGAAGTGCAATATGAAAAATGAAACCATAAACCACAATAGCAAGTGAATGCTCGGCACTTGCACAGAACCAGTACAAAAAGAGGCATGATTCAGTGGCAAAAGCCCTCCACTGGAGCCTGTGCAAGAAACATCAGCTACCTTGCAGTAATAAGTGGTACGAGCACCAGCCTGAGGGAGTGATAGAAACGATCAGGCAAAGATCCTCTGGGACTATAGTATCAGAACGGATAGGGTGATACGTGCAAACAGACCAGACGTGACGTTGATTGACAAAGTCAAGAAGAAAGTATCACTCATTGATGTCGCAATTCCATGGGACACCAGAGTTGAAGAGAAGAGATGAAAAAATGGATAAGTATCAAGATCTGAAAATAGAAATAAGAAGGATATGGGATATGCCAGTGGAAATCGTACCCATAATCATAGGAGCACTAGGCCAGATCCCAAGATCCCTGAAAAGGAATCTAGAAAACTAGAAGGCTGAAGTAGCTCCAGGACTCATGCAGAAGAGTGTGATCCTAGAAAACGGCACACAATAGTAAGGAAGTGATGGACTCCTAACAAGGAGGCAGGATGCAACCCGAACCCCACACTATAAATACCACCCAGTCGAATTGGAGGACTGTGATAGAGTAAAAAAAAAAAAAAAAAAAAAAACAAAAAAAAAAAAAGATAATAATAATAATAATAATAATAATAATAATAATAATAATAATAATAATATAATAATAATACGTAGGGGCACAAAAGACC
>NC_087202.1:97620484-97670484 GCF_015104395.2 Macrobrachium nipponense
ACAATTGAAAATCTTCCATGTCAGAGTCGGAGAATTCTGGTTGGGCGATTCTGGGTCTTTTGACTGGGGGCGGGACGTCTAGCATAGGCATTTCGGTTGAACACCGCAATCTCAGGTTTGTTGAGGTTGAGGAGTACTGCGGGACAAAGGACGGATTTTCGTTGGCGTTGACTCTGTTTTCTTTAATGGATACGTGCGTTTAATGAGTTCGAGGAATGTTTTGAACGGGCAACCACTGTTGTTAAAGTAACGTTTTTTAATGCAGTACATTGAGAAATAAGAAGGGTACAGTGTTCTCACCGTACCACTCCGCGGCAAAACTTTTCTTTTTAAAACCCGCCATGTAGATTCGATAGTGTTGGTGTGTATGTTTTTGTCGGTTGGATCGACAAAGTGTAAAGAGTGATTGATATTTAAGTGTTCTTTAAAGTGCTGACTTAGTGTAGTGTATGATTTCCAACAGTCTGAAATAATGATTGAAACTGTCTTCCTCTTTAACGAGGCTCACGGTTCCCACTTTACACTTGTCACAAGTTCCACTGAAATCGCCCAACAGTCCGCTTTTGTAAAGATATGTACGTAGTACATCAACATCTTGGCATAACGTATATAGCACACCAAAAGTAACCGGACTTTCACTCAAAAAAGCAGCGAGGGACGGATGTGATGCTACGGGATGCGCCATGTTGACTGCTTTGAAAACTCGCGGGGTCGGCCCAGGTGATAAAGGCCATGCTGGGTCGCCGGGACTACTTAGGGCGGCGGTTGGATTTGGGTGTTGTGCGGCCCGGGAAATTGGTAATTGGCTCCCAAAACTGTAGGTAAATAATGACGGAATAGGCCTACAGTGTCACCCATGTGAATAAAGTGCGGTATCGTAACAGAATTCGCAGAAGCAAAGGCAATGGGGGCTTGGTGAAGTTTTTAGAGGATACAGTTTTGAAAATTCGCGGCGCGGAGGAGCTGCCATGTTTGTTTGGATGGCATGTGGCCCGGGAAAATGGAAATTGGTTCGCAAAACTATAGGTAAATTAATTACAGAATGCGCATACATCGGCACCTATGTTAATAAAAAGAGGTATCGTAACGGGAATGACATTAGCGTAAGCAATGGGGGCTGGGCGGGGTTTTATAGGAGACATGTTGCCTTTTTTGAATGTTCGCGCCATGTTTCGAGGGTTTAGGTCGTGAGAGGTCGGGGTCGTAGGGACTAGTTACCGTGGCGGATGGATTTGGGTGGCGTGCGGCCCGGGAAACTGGCCTGGTAAACCATAAACCATAAATTATGTAATAAATAGCACCCCTATGAATGATAGCCACGAGCCGCCACTGCCGTAAACGCGCTCTCTCTCTCTCTCTTCGTTTATTGGCCCCTGACTGAACTACTTATATATTTAAAACTGATGCGATCTTTATACATTAGGTTAAAAGATAAAGAATCTTAACTGTTATTACGATTTAACTTCTTTGCAAACGAAACTAATACACTTTATCCACGTTGTTATCTTATCTTGTTCATCATCATTCTTTTTTTTTTCATCCCCATGTTCGTCAAAACAGTGTTAAAGCGGAATAATGATTCTTCTAGGCATCCAGTGAAGTCTGTGCAAACTCTCCCCCCCCCCCCCCCCCATCCCCCCTTCCATTGCCTCTCACCCTCCCAGTCTCTTCCTTCCCACTTACTCCAGTTGACTGGGATCAGCCTACACATTAGTACTATCTTCTGCCTAGCTCCCCAGACGAGATGAGCTTCCTCTTACTTTCTAAAGCTGATCGACGTAAGTTGTAACAGCGTCAGGGTAATCAGTTTTTTAAACTAAAAGAAATTATAAAAAAGATGAAAACTCGGTGAGTTTTTTTTTATGTAGGGAGAAGATGCGGGAAATAAAGATTAATGTTTACATGCGTACAGTCAAATACCCCCAAAAATATGTATGCATCAATGAAAGATAAGTCAAGATAAAATGCTGAATAACGTATAGAAAGAGCGTTGCTTATTCATCGGGTAATTTCAAAAGTTGCAAGTTTATAAAACTGGTAGAAAAAGGCAGACTATTTTGCTCTTGGGATTACCACAGAACCAAAACAAATAAAATAAAATAATAATAATAATCTTTACTATATCCCGTAATATATTTTGCAAAACGCTGTGGGAAGTAGACACAGGTAATTTTCTTTTGCAGCCGAATTTTAAAGATAATAGCATTCTTACGATGCAGAATGAAAAATTAAGGGTGGACCAATATACCGTATATTTTTATTCATAAAAGTAATCTTGATACTACGTAACATTGGAGGACGTGGCGGGGTGGGTCTTCATGGCTCAGTCGTCAGATTGCATTTTATGTCAGACGAATCAGGATTGCAGTTTTTATTGATGCCATTTGTGATGGGACTTTCTGCAGAAACCCAGTTGCTTTAATACAGACAAAAATAGATTTCTCTCGACACCATGAAGCGTAACATCAATGATAATAGTACTTTCTTGATAATCACATATGCCCAATGTTGCCTGCCACAGCTCTGACTGCCCTCTGCCCGGTGTCTGACCCAAGTCACGTTCGCCTGCCTGTGTCTACTGCCCGCCTTAATTGGGCTGTTTGATCTGGTAACACTGTTTCAAAGCGAGAGAATTCCGGGCAAATCAGAGTGCCTGCCGGGCATTTGCCCGTCGTGTGGACGGGGCTTAAGCAACAATTGTGCACATTGCAGTATTTCAGTACAGTACATACAAGAAACTGAACTCCCTCTTACACAAAGACAAGCATTCGTTCTTCACTTAGGAATTTTCTTCAAGTGAGAGCTGGAAATGGCCATTAAACATGTTGACAAGGTAGTGAACTGTCAATAGTGAGGGGTAAATCCTGCCCACCTGTTTATTTAAACTCCCTTTTGCTTCCGGTCACTGTCATGTCCAAAGTGGTGGAAATGGCCTTCAGAATGATGGGTGATGTTTACTCCCAGGAAGAAAGAGAAATGTTCTCCCTGATGTCATTAGGGGATAATACTTTGCCATTGACACCTAATGAGATCTTAGGGATTTTTCCTTACCCTTCCAAACTATGACCTGTTGTTGCTACTCTTAAGTTTGGTAGCTTTTCCTAGAACTCAAATGGGGTAAGGCATCCACCAACTTTTTTACTTTCTATGTAGCCTTGTTCTTTGTTCCATGCACCCATTAAGGTTTTTTGTAACTGACTTATTTTATGTGCACATTCTTGCCTTTCTTTTCTGTATTGCTCAGCAATTTCCTTGCGTACTTTTTCTATCCAGGATGTCATGTTTAAAATTAAGCTTATGTGTTGTACGTACATAAATTGGTTGCTCTCCAGCCTATGGTTTTGTTTACATTGTATTAGATGGTAGTTAGGCAAGTGTTCAGATTTTGATATTTGAACCCCCAATCTATTCATCATGTGGAAGCTCAGGTAATTATATTGATATTGTTCATCACACTTTCAAGATTATTTAGGATACTGTGTTTAGCTTTATCATGTTTTTGTTCTTATCAGTTTATTTAATAAAAGTATAGCAAGTAACTGTATGTTAGGTGTATTCAGTATAAAAAGTCTAAAATCAAGTCAATTTTCCACAGGACATGCGTGGGGCATGCCAGTGCCCAGTATTGAGAACATATATTTGCCCTTTGTGTAGAAGTACTGGTGATAATGCTCACACACTCAAGTACTGCCCATACAATGTTGTTACTAGAGGAGACCCAATATCAGCAGGTCTTCGTCCAGGTAAAGTCACAAACTGGAGGAATGTGGCAAAAGAATTTCTTTCGAGAAAGTGAATTAGGGAAATAGAGGATTATGTCTAACTGCTTTTGCTTATTATTAAAGTAATAATGCAAAGGGGAACTAAGATTTTATTTTCTGTTTAATGCATCATTGAAGAGCTTTGTAATTGCTCTAGGCTATGAAGGGTATATTATATCAGAAAAGTTGGGAAAGAGGCTCATCTTGCATCAGTGACATTTTATTATTTTGGTGATATTTCCATGCAGGTATACTTGAATCTGGAGAACTGAAAAGTTATAGAACATTAATCTGTATTGTCCAAATTCATTACTGCATGTGGCAATATTCATTTACTTATTCACATATTTATTTATGGATGTATTTATTTCCCCTGTAATTTATATTTTTAAACTTCCAAAATCATTTTAGGTTTCTTCAAAGAACAATATATATATATATATGATGTTATTCTTAGGAACTATTTTATAGAATGCACAATGAGCAGTTATTTGTTGATGAATACAAATGCATTTATACCTGTGGTATATTAAATGCAGCGTAGCATGTCAAGTTCTATAGATTATGTTGAAGGGTTACAGCTAAAAAATAGCTGTTCAGCTTTTATAACTTGGTGATTTACTCCATTTGAGTAATGTTTAAAGGAATGTGTAAATTCAAAAGAAAAATGTAATGTTCTAAATACTTTTGAAATTTAAACTAAGCCATATTTCATACCATCCTCATGTATAAATTTTGGCAGATCATTTTATCTACGAAAAGGAAATTATTTTTAGAGGTAGGTCTTCAGTAACTACCAGTAGAAAAACAAGGCTATTGGTATTTTTAGAGGTAGGTCTTCAGTAACTTTACCAGTAGAAAAACAAGGCTATTGGTAGAGATACCATGACATTTTGCCATTCTTATCCTTTTCAATAGTTTTTTAAAAATTGTTGTTACTGATGCCGTTGATTATCTAGATATTTTACTCTGTAAGAATCTCCCGAGTGTTGTAATCCAGTATTTTTTTATTGTAATATTCAGTTGAAGTCATATTTTCTCCAAGACTAATTACCTACCTACTTGTGTAACATCGTTTAAACAGTAGTGAATGGTTTTGGTTTCTCCTTGTGGGGGAGAGTTGTAAACTTTCATTCAGGCGACAAAGAGTATTTTTATGGATGTCAATGATTTGGTCAGTTCATATTTTTGTTGTTCCTTGAGGTAAAGCATTTTCTGCCTTTGGTTATTTTTCTCTGGCAGACTTAGTCTTGGAATGGTACACATTCTACATGTTTGAAATTCCCTACTGTGGAAATTTTACATTCAAATCAAGAATGTTATATAAAATGATAAAATCTACATAAATATGACCAAAAAGCACAATGTTCTAGAAAAGAAAAAGAAATTTTTGAACTGTCACGAGTGAGAAGATACAAACTTTTAACTTGACCTTTTTCATACTATCCTGTTTTGCATGTTAGTGGACCAATATGTCATTTTTACTTGAAAGTTGATCTAAATACTTTCACAGTTTTGTATTTTTTAATCCATTTTGTATTGATGTCAAAGACTTAATATATAGAAACATTTTTATTTGTGGAAATATATTTTCATAGAGCTGGCATTAGTTTGTGTACTTTGTTTTTGTCCTTAATGTCCTGGTATTGACATTAATATCAGTATAAGGAGTGGATTCAGTGCAAGAGAAGAGATGAGAGATATTTAAGATAATGAGCTGAGCAATATGAAATATATTTGAAAGAGGCAAAGAATATACATAAAAGTTGAAAATGGTAAATTTAAAAGTTATAGGAGCAAGATCCTGAAACTGTTTTGAAAGTAATTTTAAATAAAGAAGACAAAAATGAAATGTGGAAGAGCACTAGGACAATCAAGAATAACTTGAAATTTTCCAAAAGCAGGTGGAGAGCAAGTATGTAATAAATGAGTTTACCAGAATATTTACAAAAGGAAATATAGGACAAAAAAAATGGGAAAATTCCTTGACAACAATAATATAGAGGAAAATGAGATGCACAACAATATAATATATATAGTATAGCTTGCTGTGAAATTATTGGGGAAAGCTGAGAACACTTAAAAACTGATCATTGTTATCCTGACTTTGTTGGAAAAGTCTACTGATTGCGTATAGGACTCGAGACAATAGGGCTCTTTCATCAAAATACATGATACTTTAGCATGAATACTACGTATTCCCGACAAAAAATATCCATTTGTGTTTTACAGTCTTCATAAGGGTTTGTCAAAACAAATAGGTTATTATTTGGCTTGTGAATGTTATACTGATAATATAGTAGTACACAAGATTTATTACTGCACACGTTATACAAAACTTTTATGTAACAATTCTTCATTTTTTTATATAAGTAAATTAATTTGGGAAATATTTACATTAAGAATGGTAACAGCATAAGGACGATTAAGCAATTACTTTTCCCAGCAAGGGGTTTAATCCCGGCTGTTCGACGTCTCTATGCCCTGAGGTCAGCTCAACACCTGGGATAGAAACTGGCAGTACTGGAAAATATATATAGTGAAGTTTTGAGCAGTTGTTTCATTATAAAGATATCATTTTTAATCAATGTCAATGTCTGTCATGTCTAATACTATTACGAATACTTTAATATACTATTTACATAGTAAAAAGTCTTGCTCTAGGCTGTCGCCCAGTTATCCTGTCAACCACCTGGCTGTTGCTCAATAGCCACCGAACTGATTCTAATATAGAAATTTTTTACTTCCTTTCTCCAATCTTTTATATTGCAAAGACCTGCTCCAGCGAGGTTTCCAATTACCTGGTCCCTGAATAAGGTAGTAAGGCTTCTGTCATCCCTTCAATGCAACTACAACTCATATACTGCAAGAGGCGATCATCTTGACTGCTTTGGCATCAGGAGCTCGTATTAGTAAACTGGGCTCTCTTAGATGGGGACAACCTACATCACTCAAACAGCTAACCATCATTTATTATTGTACCCTGGGCCATCATTCATGGGTAAGAATGAGAACCTTTGAAAGAGAAAATCTAATCTGATAAGGAACCTCAATTTGTCAGATAAAACTTTATGCCTGGTTCAAGCACTTAAGGTTTACTTAAAAGTTGCAGCAAACATCCCAGTGGGTCTGATTATCCTACTGTCCTAAGTGCCTCAGTGGCGTGGTCGGTATGGTGTTGGCATGCAACCTCATTGACCAGAGAGATGTGTATTTCTGGTGATGGAAGTTCACTCTCGAAGTGGTTTGAAAGTCACGTAAAGCTGTTTGTCCCGTTTCTAAATAACCACTGGTTCCATGCAACGTAAAAACACCATACAAACAAACTGTATCCTACTGTCCTACAACCTAGCATAAAGAAACCACTTTCTACTACATGGGTTGAGAAAAATTTTGGTATCCCTTGTTAAAAAGGCAGACCACCACTCCTTTCCTAAGTTGCGTGACAGCCAGAAAGAAAGTTTGTTAGCTTTCTTAGGAAATGTTTCTTTCAAAAAAGTGTCTCAGTGTACAGAGTGGTCATCAGAAACAGTACAATTGACTGCATGCATTTGTGGGGTTAGGTTCCACAACCACCTGCGAATACCGAAAAGCTGCGATATATTAGAGCCCCCCTCTAAAGGTGCGTCCACACGGTCGAACAATGTCCGACGGACAAACATTGTTACCATATCACGGGCGAAGCAGGATGACGTCATAAGCAGTTGAAACAATGGAAGTAGACCTGGCTACAAACAGTGATACCAGATGAGGTGGTTTGCCAATGCTTTTACTCTGCTCACAAGGTAAAGACTGGCAGACAATTGTTAATGGGCAACAATGTTTGTCCGTCGGACATTGTTCGACCGTGTGGACGCACCTTAAGAAGGTTTATAACTGCCTATCTTATTAGTTCAAATGCCAGATATACTTAAACTATCATCTGTGAGGAGTGGACAAAGAGGCAGGTAGAAGTGTACTGACTTTATTACAGGTAAGGGAAATTCAAATATATAGCATGCGGACGGAAATGTGATTACCAACCCGCGAAAGAATAAAAGTGGGTCAGCGAGACCTGATTTATGTTTCTTGAGAGACATATAATACAAAATATAAAAGTACACAAAATATGATTATACAAGATATATACATTGGCGGAAAGCCCGCTGAACGCTCTCGCAGAGGGAAGTAAGAACAACGTGAATGGTGAACTACATACAGAGAAAATTGTGAATAAGCATTGTCCTTACAAATACTCCACCCTTAAGAAAATAATTAGGCATAATTGTTGGCTGATTTCTTTGTACTTCGGATTGTTACTCGCGGAAGGCGCCCTCGGGTGCGCGATATCAGTTGCTGTGGTAGATCTTCGGGGGTTTCTGGGGACGGGATGCCTCCCCTGAGGTGATCCTCGGGGGGTTCGATCGTCTTCCGAGGGCGGCCGCCGCTACGACTGGGAGGTTTGGCGATCTAAGGAGCCGCTTCTCTCCAAGGAAGATTGAGGCGCCCTATGGAATCCGCGTTGGCGGGCTTTTCGTCCATGATGAAGGCTGGTTTCAGGCGATCGATTGTGACCCAGTCCTCGCAACCATTGATGGATATGAGATACGCCTTGTCAGTGCGTAGTAGGACGCGGGGTCTCGTTAGCGGCGGGTGGTGGGCGGCGGGCGTCGTCCCTGATGAAGACGTGTTTGCACGATAATAGGGCCTTCGGGAGGAAGCGTTTGGTCCTTTCGGAGAAGGTTTTGACGCAGGGCGTGAACTTCCCGGCGGATTCCCGAAGTCTGGTGATTGAGACGTCGGCGTCGTCAGCATTGGTCAGGAAGAACTCGCCAGGGACTGTTAATGGTTCCCCGTATACCTTCTCCGCGGGTGATGCCTCTGCGTTCGCCCGCGGGGCGGTCCTGAGACCGAGGAGGACCCATGGTAGCTGGCTCTTCCAATTTTCACCGGTGCAGCGCGCCATTAGGGAAGCCTTGAGCGATTGGTGGACTCTCTCCACCATGCTGTTAGCTGCTGGGTTGTAGGCGGTGGTGGCGTGTAGTGATGTCCTCATTAGGCGGGCCAGGGCGGTCCACAACTCCGACAAGAAAACGGGTCCGTGGTCCGTAGTTATCTTGTCTGGCACTCCGAATCGACTGATCCAGCTGGCGAGGAGGGCTTCGGCGCATGGTTTCGTGGTTGCCTCCGACATCGGCGTTGCCTCAGGCCATCTGGTGGAGCGATCGATTATCGTCAGGAGGTATCTAGCGCCTTCCGACAGGGGCAAGGGGCCCACGACGTCTATGTGGATGTGACCGAATCTTCGTTTTGGCTGCGGGAATTCCCCCACGCCTGATTCTGTGCAGACTGATTTTGCTAGTTTGGCAAGGCATGCAGGTCCTGGCCCACTCAAGGGAGTCCTGAATTCCATGCCAGACGAACTTCTCCGTCAGGAGGCGCATCGTCGTCGGGCCCGAGGGGTGCGAGAGTCCATGTATGACGTCGAATACGGCTTTCCTTCGGGAGGCTGGGATCAGCTGGCGTGGGCAGCCCGTGCTGATGTCACAGAGGAGCGTCGTGCCCGCGTGTCCGAAGGGCACGTCTTCCCACTTGAGGGCGGTGATAGCTGTGCGGTATGCGGCGGTCTCCGGGTCGGCGGCCTGTTCTCGGGCGAGGTCTTCGTAGTCGATCCCGAGATGCACGGCGTTGATATCTATCCTCGAAAGGGTGTCCACCATGGGGTTCTTCTCGCCAGGCACGTACTGGATGGTGCAACCGAACTCCGCAATGGCTGCCAGGTGCCTCTGCTGTCTTGCTGACCAAGCGTCGCCCGCCTTGGTGAAGGCGTGTACCAATGGGCGGTGGTCAGTCCTGATCGTGAAAGGGTCGCCCTCGAGGAGGTAGCAGAAGTGGCGCACTGCTTGGTACACCGCCAGGAGCTCGCGGTCGAACGTGCTGTATCTCGTCTCGGCGGCTGACAGTTTTTTACTGTAGAAGGCAAGTGGCTTGGGCCCACCCTGGACCATCTGCTCGAGGACAGCCCCCCAGGCGACGTTGCTAGCGTCAGTGGTGAGGCGTAAGGGTGCAGTAGGGTCTTGGTGGCATAATGTCGCGGCTCTGGCGAGGGCCCTCTTCGTTTCGTTGAAAGCCTTCTCTTGTTCAGCTTCCCACGTCAGGGTCTTTGGTTTCCCCTTCAGGACCTGTGTTAGAGGGGACATCGTGCGGGGGGCGTCGGGGATGAACCGGTGGTAGTAGTTGACCATCCCGATGAACTCCTGCAGGGACTTGATCGTGGTTGGGGTTGGGAAGTCCACCCTCTCGGCGCCGAAGGTGCATTTAGCGAAGCGGACGACCAGCCCATTTTCCTGCAGGCGCTTCAGGACCGCTCGGACATGGTGTAGGTGCTCCTCCGGGGACCTGGAAAAAATTAAGATATCATCGACGTAGCAGACGCAGAAGGGCAGGTCCCCCAGGATGCTGTCCATCAGACGCTGGAAGGTGGCCCCTGCGTTTCTCAGGCCGAAGGTGGAGTAATGGAAGACGTAGGAGCCAAAAGGAGAGATGATGGCGGTCTTGGGGACATCCTCGGGGTGCACTGGAACCTGAAAATAGGATTTTAAGAGGTCCATTTTTGTGAAGACTTTCGCCCCATGGAGGGCCCCGGTCAAATCCTGCATGTTTGGCAAGGGGCGTACCATGTGCAGGGGCGACGCCCAAGGGCTTGACTCTTTCTTGCAGATGCCCATTCGTTCCATTTCCGAGAACGCCCGCTTCGCATCCTGGAGGCAGCCTGGAGGGAGTCGTCGGAACTTTGCGTGTGTTGGGGGCCCCGTGGTGGTGATGTGGTGGAATATTCCGTGCTTGGGCGGCGTCCCTGCCGCCTGACGAAGTTCCGGTTTGAAGATTTCAGGGAATTCCTGCAGGAGGTTGCCGTACTTGTGGGGGGCGATGGTACAAATTGCGGGGGCCGCCCGGGCCTGCTGCCAGTGGTAGGGAACGGCATGTCCCCATGTCGAGTAGGCGTTTGCGGCCCACGTCCACCAGGAGGCCGTTCTGCACCAGGAAATCTGCCCCCAGTAGAGGGATCCTGACGTCCGCGATGGTGAATTCCCAGACGTAGTTTTGCCCCAAGATGGATATCTCGAGGGACTTCGTGCCGTAGGAATGGATGGGGGTCCCGTTTGCAGTGATGAGGGCGGTTGTTTTGTCAGGCTCGCGGCTACAGTCTTTTCCTGATGGCGGGAATATCGAGTGCATCGCCCCCGTGTCCACCAACATCCTCCGGCCGGAGGTCGCGTCGCGGACGTAGAACCCTACGGTGTGTGGTTCCGACGAGGCCGTTGCCACAGGCGGCTTTGGTTTTGTCTGCCATCGCCGTTTTTTGACTGCTGGAAGGTGCAAGGGCTTTCGCACCTCTTGGAGAATCTCCGGAACCTCCGGTGGTAGAGGCACCAGGAGTTTTCACCGCGCTGCATGTGGGAGGACTTCCCCTGGGATACGGCGCCGATCTCTTGCGTTGGGTCGTCATCTTCTTCTCCCTTCTCTGCGGCTAGGCACACGGAGGATCGGGGGGCGGCGAGCTTCACGGCATTGTTCGACAACGTCAGTTTCTTTGCTTTCTCCAGTAGTTCGTCGTCCTGTAGGGTGTACAACGTCGGTCAGCTGTTTTCGGACGTCTGGCTCGAGTTGCCGCAGAAATATTTCGCGGCTCAGGCAGATTTCTTTCTTTTTCCCGTCGGGACCTACTTCAGGCAAACGGACGAGGCCCATCACCGTGTCCCAGGCATCCTGTGGGTCGGCGCCGCGCATGGGGTTCGTAACTAGGTCGAGGGCGCGGGTGGCCTTTTCAGCGATGGGTGTGGAATAGGCTGTCACGAGCCTTGCTTTTATCTCATCGAGTGCGACAGGTTGAGTTCGTGCTCGACCGATCAGCCAGGGAGATATTTGGTCGAACACCTCTGTCGGGAGAGCCGCTGCGACGAGGTCAGCCTGCAGTACTTCGTTCGCGAGCCCCGCGATCCGGAATTGCCCTTCAGCTCAGAAGAACCAGGCGGTCGGGTCTGCTGTTGTGAAGGGGGGTAATTTGACAGCTTTAGCGGCAGCTGTGTCTGAGGTCGTCGCTGGGGCAGGGGAGGCCTGGGTACTGTCTGCGCCCATTGTCCTTTCTCACAGAAAACGGTCGACAGAGTCGTGAATGGCGGACCAAACCGTTTGAGGAAACGCCTGAACACACCTTGGGAAGGTATGCCGTATTTAGTCCATTAGAGGCGTTGGTTATTTCCACGGTAGGAGCTTTCAGAGATATATACTGAGGCGCCGTGTGAGTCCGTTAAATATCTCTGAAGGTGAGCGGCGGTAGTTAATCCCTTAATGGCTGAGCCAAAACCGCTTGGGTCACCGTCCAAACCGGGGTCACCAGTTGTGAGGAGTGGACAAAGAGGCAGGTAGAAGTGTACTGACTTTATTACAGGTAAGGGAAATTCAAATATCCAGGATGCGGACGGAAATGTGGTTACCGACCCGCGAGAGAATAAAAGTGGGTCGGCGAGACCCGATTTGTGTTTCTTGAGAGACATATAATACAAAATATAAAAGTACGCAAAATATGATTATACAAGATATATACATTGGCAGAAAGCCTGCTGAACGCTCTCGCGGAGGGAAGTAAGAACAATGCGAATGGTGAACTACATACAGAGAAAATTGTGAATAAGCGTTGTCCTTACACATCCTTAAACACTTTAATACTTTAATATTTTAGTATACATTAATATTTCAATATCACTTTTAATATAATTTCTGAGCAATGTAGCTGTAGACACTATGACAAGTTTAGAAAACTGGTTTTAGGAGCTGTAGCCACTGGGAGGGTTCGCCATAAGTAGGTCCCTCCTATTGGTGAGTTCACTTAGGGGTCCCTCCTATAAGAAGGTGAGAAAACTGGTATTACCAGCATAAAGCTTACAAATCTGTTTCATTCCACAGGCTTCATAAGTCTCTCCCTCTCTCTCTCTGAGTTAAGAAATATTTAAATATGCTTTGAAAAAAAAAAACATTATTTTGGTGTGTACATTAATATTTTAAAATGTAAATAATTTTTTATAAAAAAATGTACGTACTGTACTATTTATTCACGAAAATAACCTGAAAGTACAGTAATTAGTGAATATTGATCCACGAAAAATTCTGTGAATTACTGAGTTTTCTCTGATTTATTGAAAGGTACGTTCCACTGAGAATTCTGTGAATAATTGAATCCACAAATGCTGAAGTGCAAGTAAGCAGGGGTCCACTGTATTCTTAAAAACATTTTTACCTTGAGCCTTAGTAAATTTGACTACATACACATTGCATCAATAGGTGGTATGATAAATCCTGACCACTTGGACACTACAGCAGAATACCAGGGCTCTGCTTGATGTGGTGGGTATGCTAAGATATTGGGAAAGGTGCAATAATACTGCAACCAAACCTAGCATATATATATAGGTAAGTCACTTTAGAACCGTGTACATCATAACATTTTTAAGTTTGTGTTTAGTTTCATGTTCTTTGCTGCCAAACCCTATGGGTATCTGAAATAAAGATGTGGTTGATGATAACTTGTAGCTTAAACTTGGACCAAAAATTTTATCTGGGTTATTGGGATAGAAATTTAAGAGCTTAAGCCATTTCGTTACCTAAGCTCCTTTGAGGACAAACAGCGGCTACGCTATAAAAAAAAACAAGTTTTGACGTAGGAAAAACCTGTGTATGGTAGCCACTGTGAGTCAGTCCTCAAACCCACCAATTTTTCCTGACGAAAAGGGATGGGATTTGGGTGAATATTTATCCTTCATAGACCTGAAAAAAAAATGATGAGTAAATAGTATCATGTAGAGTGCATGGTTGACACAATACTAGCTGATGGGCATGCACCATTGCAACATCTGTAAGTTGAGAATAAGAATTGAACCTAGACAGTCAACGTAGAGAAGAGAAAGAGACCAACTAGAAGAGAATTCCTTGAGGATTGAGAGTGGCTACCAAAAATAGGGTGTTCCTACACATTATACAAACCCTCGGTCCTATGCATTTGGAATAACTTACGGTGAAGATGGTTAAGAGGTAACTACCATCCGGTAGGCTGGGAGACCCACCTGCCCGGATGTAAATAGTATTCCACTTTGCTTTATCAGCTAGCATGAGATGCAGACATTTTTTCGTGAGCTCTTGCCTGACTGTTGCCAGACTCAATTTTTCCAGTGGAATCTTTTTTTATTACTTTTTTTATGTATTAGATATTTATTAATATACAAACCCACAATTTGTGGTAGCCTTGCAAGCCGTGTGAGGACCAGAGAGTAAAACAGGTAGCTGGGTACTGATGATTTATTACAAACGAACTGGGTTGACATAGACAGGTGCGGACGGATAAGTAGTACAGACTCGCACCGTGAGCAGAAATGACTCTGAGACAGTAGATTTGTGTTTTTTTACAAACATACATTTAAAGATAACAAGGTGTACAAATAATGGAATTACATGTGTTATACATTGGCGGAAAGGCCGCGGAACGCTCTATCGGATGGAAGTAAGAACAACACGACTTGATGATTGGATACAATAAAAAATAGGGAAAAGCGTTGTCCTTACAAATACTTCCCTCCCAAGACAATGATTATGGAATAATTATTGGATGAAAAATATCTTGGAGGCAGGAGGTGACCCCGTGTCCTTGTGACACTTGTTGAGGGGCGTCAACGAATGTCGAGTCCTTCGGTGTTGCTGGCTGACAGGATGCCTCCCCTAGCGGTTGCCTGGGGGGTTCTACTGTCGGCTGGGGCGACCAAAACTGCGGCGAGAGCTGCATTGTGTGTGGTGGCAGCGTGGGACAGCCTGTGGGGACCCCAAGGGGCGGCGGCGCTGTAGGTTGGGCTGAGGAAGTCCCCAGCGCGGCAGTGGTGTCCCGCGGGTAGAGTGGAACCACAGGTGAGCAGCAGCGGCAGTAGGTCGAGGAAACCCACAGGTAGTGGCGTCAGCAGGCAGGGGAGGCCCTTAGGTGTGGCAGCAGTGTCAGTGGGCTGAGGAGGAGTACAAGCGACGGCGTCAGAAGGGTGAGCAGGTCCACAGGTGTGGCAACGATGTCAGGCAGGCTGAGCGAGCCTCAGGAGTGACGGCAGCATCGGGGGTTTGAGGAGGCCCACATGCAGTGATGTCAGGGGGGCCGAGCAGGCCCATGTGCGGCAGCAACGTCAGGTGGGTAAAGCAGGGTGCAGCAGCGGCATTGGGAGGTTGCCTGGGGACTCGCAGGTGCGGCAATGGTGCCGGGGCAAGAACCGAGGAGGCCTACAGGTTTGGTGGGCCGAGAAGATATCTGGCGTCCCCCGGGTGAGGCAAATGAGGCCGCGACGTCAGATGGATGTTTCTGGACCGCCGCCTGAATTTTGTGTTGGCTGACCAGCACCCAGCTACCCGTCCTCAAAAAAAAAAAAACGCCAAAACACGCTGGGAAGCTGTGCCGTGATTATCCCGTTAATGGCGTTGGTGTCGTCCTCAAAATGGAGTTTTCAGAGACCTAAACTGTGGCGCCGTATTGAGTCCGCTAAAGGTTCTCTGAAGGTGAGCGGCTGTAATTAGTCCGTTGAAGGCTGGGCCTAAACCGCTGTGTCACCAACTCCGGGAGGTCACCAGTTGAGGACCAGAGAGTAAGACAGGTAGCTGGGTACTGATGATATATTACAGACGAACTGGTTGACATAGACAGGTGCGGACGGATAAGTAGTACAGACTCGCACCGTGAGCAGAAATGACTGAGACAGTATATTTGTATTTTCTTACAAACATACATTTAAAGATAATAAGGCATACAAATAATGGAATTACATGTGTTATACATTGGCGGAAAGGCCGCGGAACGCTCTATCGGATGGAAGTAAGAACAACGCAACTTGGTGATTGGATACAATAAAAAATAGGGAAAAGCAATGTCCTTACAGCTGCTTCCCTCTCTCACCTCCTCACGCCCTCTGCTTGTAGGGGCACGACAGTATATCTTTTGTGGTTATTTTTTAGCGTCGCTCTTGCTGCTTGTGCTGTAGGAGACTGCTGGGAGGAAACTTTGTAGTGGGGTTGCCGAGCATCATCGGTGTTCTGCTTCTGACGGCACCCTCGGTAGCCACCCCTTCATTCATTTTTCTCTCTTACGGTAAGCTTTCCTTAGTTGTTGGACGACCTCTTCATAAGGTCCTCCTACTGCTTCATAGGGCAATTACTCTTGGAGTGAGAGGAGTCCTTCTCTATTAATAATTTTTGCTTTTTTCTTCAGGTTGACAGTGAGCAATGTAGGCACAGCAGTAGATGACTGAATTGTCATTGTTGGTTTTACTTTCCATTGGGATTTTCAACTGTGGCACTCCTGTATACTGTGGCTCTGCCTTGTTGTGCCTGTAGTCTACCTGCTCCTGCTGTGCCTACTGCCTTCATTGCTCCTGTTTCCCTGGCGCCTAGTTACAGGGCAGCTCCTGTAGTAGATGTTGATTGCTTCTGTTGCTTTTACTGATGGCCCTGTAATTACTGTCAGCCGGGCTGGTCCTGTATGTTCTGCCGCTGCTGCCCTGGTCACTCCTATTGTAACTCCTGTAGTAGATGTTGGAGAGGAATTCAAGGAAGAATTCCTGTGAAAAAGACACCTACAAACTTATCCTCGCCTGTGTCTTCTGCTGCCTTCTCCCCTTCTTTCAAAGCTCATTGGTTGAGGAAGAATAAGGCTGCTTCTTCCCCCCTTAGAAATTCCTTCACGGTGCTTCCTCAAGTGGTTATCTCACAGGGTCTTACCTCTTCAGGGGCCATCAGGCGCGCAGACTTCCCTTTGCGCTCCCACAACCTGTTCTTTGAATTCCACATCTAACACTGAACTATTTTGATCGACGTCTTGGCCTCTGAGTGCCCGATTTTCTGTGGATTCTCGAGCATCCTGAACTAATGTCAGAGAGACCTCTCACCATCCTGGTTCAGGCATAAGGTAAGAGAAAGAGCCAGGATATGCAAGTGTCCCAGGCTGTCCCTGTCAGTACTACACCAGTAGGCTACTCGGCCAGGGCCAGGTCTGGTACTTCAGTCTCTAACCAAGCACTTGGTGCCTCGATCTTAGCCGAGCACGTGGAGATTCCCTTAGAGGTTGTATCGGACTTCTAAGGAACTCTCTCTTTGGGGAGGCAGGATCCTCTCTTGACTCTTCCCACTCGTAGGGTGGGATTCGGATTTGCATTCTCCTCTGGAATCTTGTGTTTGGGGTTTTGAGGGCGAGCTGGGCCTCTGACCAACCACCAAGGTGTCTTGGTCTCGACCAAGTACCTGGAGAAGCAGCGAGAGAATTCCCCTAAGAAATCCTACTGGACTGCCTCTCTTCAGGGAGGCAGGATCCTCTCATTGGCTCTTCCTGCTTGTAAAGCGGGAGCTGATTTCCATTCTCTGGAGTCAGGCATTTTGGGAGTCTCGAGAGCGTGACCCTTTCAGGCAGTGTTCTCAGTCCCAGTTTTAGAAGTCAGCGGCTAAGACTTGTGCTGTGCCTATCCCCTCTTGATGATTGTTCTCACATGATTCAGGAGCCTTGCCAAGCCCTTGAATTCCTTAGAATTTTTGGTGCTTGCCAATTGCTCAGATTCTTGGAATTACGAGCACTCAGGCGAGAGAACACACTCCTGATGATTGTTCTTTCGACATTCATGAGTCTCGCCAACCACTTTCCGAGTGCTCAGATTCATTGGAATCGCGAGCACTCGGAAATCGATATAGACCACTCTAGATGATCGTTTTTACATGATTCAGGTGTCTTACTGAGCACTCAAATTCCTTGGAACTTTGAAAGCTCGCCAAGCGCTCAGATTTTTTAGAATCACGAGCGCTCAGTTGGTGTTATATCACCTGCCCAGGATTTTCCAAATCTTGGCTGTTTCTTAACCAGTACAGGGGAGTTCACTCTCCAGCTCAGTTTATGAGCACAATGTTGTAAGTGCCGAGACACATAGGTGTTTTGAGACTGTCTGCCAGCACTTTTTAAGTTCTCTGTCAGTTTCAATCCTTGTGTCTTGGACCTTAGGGTCCGAGCACGTAGTATAGAAGAAACAATCTCCATTGAATCTCTTCTCTAGGGGCTTCGGTCTGGAAGGAGATTAGTGATATTCAAGGAAAGCAATAGTTCTTAGCAGACAAGTGCTGCTCATAGTCGCAATATGTGAAGTGCTCAGCTCACTCGGTTCAGCCGAATGGAGCACTTGGCCCTGTACGGGAGAATGTTTGCTCTACTCAGGTTAGTGCTTTGCCTTGGCATGAGCACCCTCCTTCCCTGTGCAGCAGTCATCACAAGTGATGATCTCCCACGATCTACCCCTCCTGCTGGTTCTTCTAACAGGACAGGTAGGAATGCACTTTCTCCTTACCTGTTCTCTTGACTCCTCGGTTGTTCTGAGAGGTGCAAGGCAGACAGAGAGAATTCCGATGAGTTTGTCTCTTTATTGGGATTTGTCTACAAAGGTTTTAGTGGGTCATGCATCTGATGTCCAGGTCAGTCCCTTACAATGCTCCTGATTGGCTGTTGATAAGCCAATCACAGGGCTGGAAACTCTCAGGGATACTTTTGAAAGACGTATCCCTCAGGAGAGGTGGACATACATCCTGCCTATTTGAACTCTTGAGAGAGAGAGATTTTCCAGCCCTGTGATTGCTTATCAACAGCCAGTGAGGAGCGTCGTAAGGGACTGGCCTAGACATCAGATGTACAGCTGATGTGAATCTACTATAGTATCTAGAGATCGATTCTTGGATTCTCTCACCATACACTTGAGTAAGTGAGGAAAAGTTTCATGGGGTCCTGTCGAATCTCCCTTTAAGGAGAAGAAATCGGGAGTTTCGCACCTTGGGAAAACTTTTCTTTGACTTACGAATACCTTCGATTTTCACTCAGCAGAGACCTTTGCACCGATTCGTCAGCACACCGATCTCGGGAATAAAACTGGGGCTTCTCCTATGAACAATCTTCACTGATCGAAGCACTTGCTATTCCAGGAGAGACAAGGGTTTTCATAGGGGCGCCGCATTCCTTGCTTGGGAGGGTGTTCTCGACTGGTTGAATTCCTTTTCTTCTGACAATGAGTTAATTCCGAGTTTTGAGAAGCTTAATCAATCTCTTCTTCTATTCTGCTACTGCAAAAGGAGCGATTCTTATTTACCAATCTTGGGTATCGTGCTGTTTCTCATTGCTATGAAGAGTATTCCCTTTCGCAACAAGAGACAAGCTTGGAGGACACCGCTATGGTTTCTCTCCAGACGGTCCCTTCAGATTTCATCCTTACCCAGGGCCAGTCAGCAACCTGTGGGCAATTCTGGTGCTAAAATTGGGACACTGTCCTCATTCAGATCGTCCATTTATAAGTCCTGAGGTCGTCTCGACCCTTAGGAACAAACCTTTATTCAATTCTGCCTGTCTTGAGGAGTGATGGATACTGCTGCAGTCAAGGAACGTGCCAAGGCGCCTGCTTTGTCCGCTAGGCGAGGTCTAAATCCCAAGCTGCAAAGCACGTTCGTGAAATAGCCAGCCTTCTTTCTCTTCTGAGAGAGTGCACATACGTGTTTCTCCTTCAACCTAATTTCTAATTGGGAAGAAAGGAGAACATAGAAGAACATTTGTACTGGGGTTCTCCTATTGCTGGTACTTGAAAGAAGAGTTGCCTGTTGAGTTTCTGGACTTGATACAACTTAGCCGAGACCCAGTAGTAGCTATCCTTCAAAAGAAATACCTGTTTTTTTACGGGTCTCGCCCATCTTCCATGGAACTTCTGCCTCTCCTGTGTTCTCGTTTCAGGAACAGCTAATTTGGCTAAGAGCTAGTCGTCTTCAGTGTCCTGTTGTCACAGTAGAAGCCTTCTTTTGGGATAGCTTCACCTTTGTTCACTTCATTAGAGAATGAAGGAGGTCTGCCTCCAGTTCTTATTTCCTTTTCCTCTCTCGAATGATAGGAAAGGAGTGTCCGATCAACAGGAGCCTTTGAATATACTTGTATATTCGTGTGACACGCGTCTGTTATCAGATGCACCGACCGAGAAATAGGCGAATACCTGTTGGACCATTGTCCTCAGGTGTTTGACCGAGATGATAAGTATCTCCTCATCAATATCCTGAAACTCAAGGCAGCCTTTCAGTCCTCCTGAGAGTTGCGGGATTTGGTTTTGAGGCACCCAATGGTGTTGTTAAGCTACAACACAATAAGAGGGCTTCATTTCCCTCCTGTTGCGGTTAACATGCAGGTGCTTGAGGGTAACTGCTGTGCACTCGATAGCTCTTATCAGCCAGATACATTTCATGTTGAAATGTACTAGCAAGCAATACAGCCTCAGGAGTCGAGTGAGGGGCAGGGTACTGGTTTCTCACGAAGATATTGTTTTTCTTAATATTGTTTCTCCTCAGCCGAGGGTGACTACTAATGATGTGGGCGGCATTTGACTCGTTTATGGTTCCTGTCTTGTGCTTTGCACACAGCTTTGCGAGAATGTTCAGACAGACATGTCCCAGTAGATTCATTACAGTGGTCCCTCCCCCCAATATTTGCGGGGGCATGTGCATACCAGAACCCCCGCGAATAGTTAGAAATCCCATCTAAAAATCCATATATCTGCCTATCTTGAAAGTTCAAACACCAAAGTATCCCTAAAAATACCATCCTACATCAAATATATATTAAACTATTAATGTGTTAATCTTTGAAATAATATTTCAAAGTAAATCATAAATATTTTATGATTGAAAACATACATACGTATTGTAAGACTTAATTATATTTATGTACGTGTGAAAATAATCCAGTCCCCCCCATAAGTATTCAGCCGTGCACATTTTCTTTCACTTAGTTACTATTCAAGCTGTCTACCATTGTAACAGCTTCCTGTCTCCAGATAACCAACCTAAAGCCCAGCTCTCATTTTCACATTCCTATACATATCTTTGGACATGGCAGGCTTAATTACAAAAATCTAAAAACAACGTCTATGTAATTAGTACTAAAGCTCCTCTCACATCCCTTATAAGGAACTGGAAACTGCTGCCTTGCAGGTGGACTTTTAGTCAAAGGCAAGGCCCACCACCAATATCTGTGGAAACTGCTGTCTTGCAGTCTTACTTTTTAGACAAAGGCAAGGCCCACTGCCAATAACTGTGGTGTATGACAGCAAGGGCATGAAGGGGATAACGGTGGGAAAGAAGAAGAGAGAGGTGTATGAGTGACTGGTTCCCTCTCCCTTTTTTCTTTCTTTCCGTCTAAGGGTCTGAGAGTCAGGGTGTTGCAAGTTGTACATGAATTTTGTATGTTTAAGAAAATCTTGTATTTCTTAAAACTTGTATCTAACATTACACGAAACTGTTTAAGAGTTAACTACGTAGCTTCGGGTTAGTATTGTCGTCAAGCATATTTTACTTGTTGATTTTCGCTTGCAGACTATCATTCTATATAAACAGTTTATCTTTGTTCTGTTGTAAAATCGTCACGCCGTATTCGTAGAACTGTTGACTTGTGGTGCTCAGCCTCATTCTTGTTCCGGCCTGTCGAAGTATAACTTCAACCGCTTAAAGTCACTTGTTCAATTTTTTGTATTATTGATAGCTACATTTAATACCTTCAATTTTAAGCTTTGCTAATGCACTACAGGTTGATATTTGAAATGCGGCCACATAGGTTGTAAGTTTGATTTTGACCTTATTTGCTTGATGTTTGATTATTTTTGTTTATTTTATTGTCGTTTTTTTATTTAATTTTATCGATGTTTTATAGTTACCTATGCTTTGTGTTAATATTTCAGATTCACCAAAATCATACGTGATCCAACACGGTGCTGGGCCATGTACAAGCTGGATGGAAGAGCGTGAAGGTAAGCAATGTAACTGAACGCCAGTGCTTTGTTTTCTGTTGTTGATTCGAATAGGTGCAAGTTCCGCACCTTTCTTGGCAAGTGATGAGGAGGACAGACAATAAGCCATACTCATTGGTTACATTTGTCTGCGTTATTGTCTCCAACACTTCAGTCTGGGTTCTTACATCCAGATTAAGCAATTGTGTACAAACCCATTCTTAAATGTCGTGCCAGGGGTGTGGAGTCCCTTCCTTGGTTCCTAGCGTACCAGGAACTAAGAAGGTGATATTCCTTGGTTTGGAGAACTGCCAGTAGATTCAGAGTACCCAGATTTCTTCCCACCAATAAGTTAGTCTCCTATATTTTTGTGTAGGAACGAATATCAAATTTTAAAAGTAGTTTGCATTATCCCTAACATAAACCCGAAGTGTGGAGTGCTTCCCCTACCTGTCTATATTTAACTACCTTGGAAATAGGTTAAGACAGCTGTTTCCAGCTCGCTTGCACAGCTAAATCCTATGTAAAAAATTTCAGGTTTGTATGTTAGGAAAAATGCAAATTACTTTTTAACAAAATTTTTAGATATTTTAAAGCATTTTTGGGGAAGAATAAACTTTTTTAAATGCCACGGCTAGTTGAATGGGAGGGAAATTTTTGCATGAATTTGGGAGATGGGTCTGAATTTATTTAGGTAGAGAAATGTTAGAGAACCCTTGGATGAATGGCTTTGTGTGCTTTTGAGAGAGGTCTTTGTAGTGCTTTGGGAGGGAGGATGTCTGGGAAGCAAACTCTTCAAATGCCATTTTATGGATGGAAATCTTTTCAAGTGTTTTGCACGGGAAACCATTACATGATTATTTATTACGGGAGTCTTAGAAAACCTTCGAATTTGTTATGGGAGGGAATTTGTTTAATGTATTTGGGGGGGGATTTGTACTTGTCCCTTGGGGAAGGGAAATGCTTGTCTTTAGTTTGTAGATGGGATAATCTTAAGTTTCCCATTGTTGAGATGATGGATATGGCAGTTGAGAAGGATTTCTGTGAAACTGTTGGGGTGGAAAGCTTTGTGGTAGTTGAAGGTCTTGGGATATATATTTAATGTAATTAGTACCATCAATAAAATTCATCATGAAAATGAAAATTGATGCTAGCTTACGCTTTTTAGGGGTACATACGAAAATAATAAAGGGTTTAAATACACTGTGTACAGGAAAACTATCAATATTTCTGCCTATGTGCATTTTTATTCTATTCAGAGCAATAAAATTTAGAAATCAGTTTTTACATTTATGCTTTTAAGAGCATTATGTACATGTACCTCAGAATAGTTTATGATGAAATAGGTACTATACTTATGAATACATGGAATTGGTTGAAAAATCCCTGATTCTGTAATAGGCAGTGCATTATACGGCAAAAGGACTTTATGATAACAACTAAGAACTTAACAACATAAACATGCTTGTCCTGCCATATAGAAATTTCAAATGTATCTCCCATCTGCTCAAAAATTTTAAGAAGTTATGTATCCTTTAAGAACAGTGAAACGTATGTATATAAGAATTCTTCCGAGAGTACTAGGTATGTGTATATCAAATTTATTGCAAGTCTTGTGGTTACTTAGGAATATATTGGTCGGACTGGAAAAAAAAAACATTCGAAAAAAGGATAGAACAGCATAAAAGATGTGTAAGTTTATTCTGATAATGCACAGAAAGAAACGCCATTGAGTCCACACAGATTTTAAGAAAGGTAGTTGGCATGGATGGGGAAAAGGTAAGCGACCACCTGCATGGATAAACATTTGCAAATGTAGTTCTTGCTTTCAGACATAAGCGAGTGCCGGCTCCCACACCCCGTCATTTACTTCTACGACTTAAGTCTAAGGTATATCAGCAGCAATATGTCGTTTACATACTGTAACCATCGCACAAATGTTTGAATATTGTTAGGAATATTTTTTAAACTTCATTTCAATAAAAATTGGAATTGTGCATTTTATAAAAAAAAAAAAAAAAAAAACTAGTGAATTAAAAAAAATTTGACGGTTATTGGTAATTCAATCAAGAAATGTACTTTCAATAAAAGATTAACTTTAGTGAATTCAAAAACTCGACAGTCATTGGTAATTCAATGGAGGCAATACGTTTAGAGATACTACAGTCTTCTAATGCCGAATCAATTGCCACTGAAGGAAATAAAAGAACAACAGGCACCAGAACTTACAAATCGAGAGTCAGGCTTGATCGTGAAGCCGTAGAATTTTTCCGTTGGGTCTTAAATTAATCAAATTTGTACCTGACTCAGTTTCTAATAATGGCGATGGCAGTTTTGTGAGATATTTTGAAAGTTTATATAACGAGGCGGAGCCTACAGAGCTGCCTATAGTTCACAAAGAGTAAGGATTTATTCGTTATTACTAAGACGTACAATTATAGTAACGACGGAGAATGGATGTTTAGTGGGGAACTGACTAAGAAGGTCTATTTTACTCTTCATTGTTCTTCTCAAGTCACTTGATTTACATAATTATGTCATCGTAATCCAACATTATTCATGCAGTCCTTTGTCCTAGATTTTATATTCCATTGCTTTTACTTCTACCAGAGGTGATCACTGTAACATGCAGAAGATTTGTAAAAATTCTATATCACTTAACGGAAGCGCTTAGAACGCAGCCAGGTTCTGACTTATCTCGTAACGGCGATTATACAATATACCCAGAAAACACGCCTCGCGCTCACGTGAGCTATTTCTTCGTCAGAGTCCTTGGGTTTATGAAGCCCTGTCGACGTAGACGCTAAGCGCGGCTGTTCTGCAGTGTTGGAGAGAGCGTGACTGACGTGCCTTGTGTGTGTGTGCGTGTGTGTTGTTTGTATCTTCTCTGTCTGTCGCTTTCTTTCTTTCTTTCTATAACCATTCGCTTTAAACGAGTCTGTCAGTCTCCCCTCCAGAATTCGCCATCGTGACTAACATTATACAATTAATTCTTCCAAGGTTATTTATTTATTAAATGAACCATTCAAACCTCGCTGAAACGCATGGTTTTTAGAATCGAAATGCCCTGGTTACGCTCACATCCCAATATTAACGAGACTGCCTTACTTACATACAAACTTACGTACAATAAGAGTTATTATTACCTCACTTCACTGAAGAACTTGCCATGGAGAGAGAGAGAGAGAGAGAGAGAGAGAGAGAGAGAGAGAGAGAATCACATAGTACGTGAATGTATGTGTGAGGGTGCATTGGACTGATTTACCAGTTGATATAATACAAGAAAAGAGGTGGGAAAGAAATATTATCATGTCGGCATCGGCTCGGTCCGCCATGTTTATAATGCAAATGTAGGTAGGCTACGTAGCAAAGTAGTAGTAGTTGGTGTTCGTGACCTGAAGACGGCTCTGGTGTTCGTGCGTTCGTTCATTCATCCAAACAGCCTCGGCTGATGTTTTTACATTTAAGTGAAACAAACCCATGGCTTATTCGGAATTAATTTCGATATAAAATTTGTGTAAATGCCTTTTCCTAGCTTTGTATGAATAATACACAAGAGGGCAATAAAATGTAACAGCCAACAAATGCAAGTGAAGCCAAAAGAACGAAGCACCTTTAGCTTGTTGCCAATGGCATCACCAAGGCTTATGGATTCCTGTTGGAGAAGACGACGATGCTAAGGCTAAGGACGAAAGTGATGACCGCCAAAGAGAAGAGAGAAAAAGGTCTTTCTTTCTTTTTCTTTCTTTCCTTTTCTTCCTTTTTCTCCCCTCGCAGCTGAGTAGCTGAGAAATAGCGGAGAAGGGACCGAAAAAGCGAATAGAGGACGAACGGTCGGTTGGCTCCTCTCTCTCTCTCTCCTCTCTCTCTCTCTCTCTCTATCTCCTCATCTCTCTCTCTCTCTCTCTCTCTCTCTCTGGGACCGGGTGGAGGAGGGGGAGGAGCAAATCAACATGGCCAGAAGAAATGTAGTTCGAACGCACAAAGACTTACTGACTGCCATATTGTTTCCTGAATTAATAACGTTTTATAATGCTGTGCAGTCAATTACATATACTAAGGCCACTCACATATCCTTTCTTGATAAGAAAACGGAAGTAAGAAATACAGGTTTTTATGTTGTAAAACCTAACCTTCTTTGTGGTACAAGGCAGTATAAAAGTGCAATTTTGCTATGTCACGTTGTAATATCAACAGAACTGAATACTGTGGGTAATTTAAAAGTCAGTGCCTGGTTAATCACAATTTTTCTTGTGAATATTGAAGCAATAATGCATTGCGTATATTCCTAAAACCTCTGGTACTCTCGAATGTTGCAGATTCTTCAGAGCAACGATGTTGAAAATACATGTTGTGACTGACACGTATGCAAGGATAAAATCTGCACTTGGTAAACAACCTCTCTCTCTCTCTCTCTCTCTCTCTCTCTCTCTCTCTCTCTCTCTCTCTCTCTCTCTCTCTCTCTCTCTCTCCGCGAAAGAAAGAAGGAAACGTATCCAATAAAAATGTCAATTTTCCATTCATCTTTAAATATTATTTTGGAGTATAATGAGAATTCCATTGTAATTCATATTCTTGTCGATAAGTTAACTTTTCATGTAACCTCGTTGTACAAAATATATCACACTAAAGCGCAGACCAAGGAGCATGAACGTATTAGTATTGCTTTACTTCGCTTCCCCGTGAAGTTACAATATTTTGGCATACCCCATGACATTTTTCCTGCTGCCTCCTATCAGGCCATACGATTTTGTAATGTCTGGATTTCGCATTTCAATGCAACGCTTTGATGGGTCGGTCGTTTTCTTGAGTTAGCTGGATTCATTTGCGGTTTTTGTATTAACCTTTGAAACAAAAATCGGAATTAAAAAAAGCTTTGTAAATCACTTAAAGAAAATGAATGCGTCGTTGAGCAGCATTTCTTTCAGTCTCTTTATGGAAAGAACATCTTTGTTGTCATAAGGATGAGACACCTTTGGAAATGTGAAGGTTAACTCGATGCTTTTAACGATTAGAAATCTTATTTTAGAGTGAAATAACATACCGTTATACATTGTTTAATGAAGTCAACATTACATAAGAGAGGACTTTCAGTCTTCTAAATTAGGGTTAATGTCAACTTGAGAATGTATAAAGGCATTCTTGAAGAGCTCGTTGACGTTTAGCAATTATTTCTGGGGAGTGGTATTCTTATGTTTAAGTGGAGTAGGGTTTGCAATGGCTCTTCTTATTTCCCACCGTTATCCGTACGTTAATGGGTCGGTCACCTGATGCACCTTCTCCACTGCCTTCTGTCAAAGGCATCATCATTGTTTGGTAAAGGGGGTTTTTACGACCGCATGCCCTTGCTGTCATCCACCACACTTATTGGGGTGGGCCTTCCCTTTCACTAAAAAGCAGTTTCCACAGTTATTGGCGGTGGGCCTAGCCTTTTACTGAAAAGTAAGACTGCAAGGCAGCAACTGTCCTTTTAGTCGCTTTTTACAACACGCAGGACCAACGGCAGTAGTATTCTCACACCCTACCACAAGATCAGGGTTTGCAATGGCTCTTATGGCCCAAATAATAAATCTGTTTCCATATTTGTAGCAAACTCCTATGGTCACGTTATATTCCTTCTTCAGAATCTGTTTTATCACTTCAGTTTTCATACATTTTGGGAATTTTTATCGAGTTCCGTGTGAAGATAGCCGTTATACACCTCTCTGTAATAATGTGTTGAGGCAGTATGAGCTGGTTTCGGAGA
This sequence comes from Macrobrachium nipponense, assembly GCF_015104395.2. Taxonomy (NCBI): domain Eukaryota; kingdom Metazoa; phylum Arthropoda; class Malacostraca; order Decapoda; family Palaemonidae; genus Macrobrachium; species Macrobrachium nipponense. Next base: position 97,647,829 of record NC_087202.1, read on the forward strand.
CTCAAGTTATTATTCAGGTTGTCCGTGCTTTGGACAGATTGAAGTACGTTTGTTTTAATCAGTTATCGTACTGTTTTGGTTTCTAAAATCAGGTCAGTTGCCAAATAATGTATTGCTACGCAGACGTTATGTATTTATGTTTCCTGTTACCGGAGGATATGAAAGATATAAGACCGAAGATACACCCCTTAGGAGGAACACTACTAATTGAATGTGGGCAGACCTGGAAGTACCGCTAATGGACCCGAGAGACTTTCATTATCAGATTTAACCTTGAAAAACGATGTTTTTCGGACTGTTTCATCCTTATTGTCAAAGCCTCGTCATGGAAGAAAGAATCAAACAATAAGAAAACTATACCAAAAATACTTCGGAGAATATAATCAAATATTTGCTGTAAGCAGGTTTCCATTCTGGAACTGACCTTAACACGAAATTAACTATTATCGAATTACCATTTTTTTGTATTCTACAGAATTTTTTTTAGCCACTGAGCCGACGTCAAGACATTCAGAAGGGTCTGTGTTATAGAAGTTTTTGTCTTCCCTCACCCAACCCTCTCCCTCTTTTATGCTATTTAAGCGTCCTTCGACGATTTTACAAATTGTACCGCAGATAGATCGAAAGCGGAATTGTTCTTGAGAAAACGAGTTGGAAAAACGAAAGCACTGCACGGTTTCACATCACAAGGTAGTTAGAATACTTTACACATATATGTGTAATGACAAACCATTTATATATAGATATATAATATAAATATAATATAATATATCTATATAAATAATATATATATTATATATATATATATATATATATATATATATATGTGTGTGTGTGTGTGTGTGTGTGTGTGTGTGTGTGTGTGTGTATGTGTGTGTGTAATCGTGTCATTAAAAACAAAGTAAAGGAAAAGATGAAAAAATAAACGTTTAAACAATATGTGAAATCATCACACACCAGCAGTCCAGCGGAGGCCGTTAGAGAATGTAAATAAAAGGAAATGGTTGAATATGGCAACACTCCCCGTCTCACTGAGCCAACTGCGTTTGAATGGGTGAAAAGTGGATTCATTTGAGTTTTTGTTAAGGTGGTAGATGTGGAGTCGTTCACATGTATGACTCTCTCATTTTTTCACCCCATTTTGACTAATAATTTAACTATGGATGTTTTTGCCCTCTGGTAATTTACAAATTATTCTGTACATGGTATTTTTAAATGATCATATGTTCAATGTTGGAAAAATTCGTGCAATGGATGAACACTTAGTACAACACATGCGTTGCTGATGGTGTTTCAAGTAAGGTGCATACTTTTGAATGCATCAATCCCAGAAACGGAGAGGTGGCCAAGCCAATCGGGAAAGATTCGTAGATTTTGTGAATCAGAAGCTTATGATGTTGCCATCAGCTCTGGAAGGTTTTTGAGTATTGAGGTTACTATAATATAGCAAACTAAATTTGATAGATATTCACTGAAGGCTAACTTTGTGGGAAGTACCGTAGATTATTTAGGTTTATTTCTATAATTCTGTGGATCCTACGTATACAGCAGGTGCTTGCATTATTCTTATTTTTGCTGTAATTTCTTTTCCATCTAGAAGGGGCTGTCATCGGTGCTTAGCCTTCCGGTTCTCTGGAAGTCCTTTGAGATGAGATTGATAGCCCGTAGCTTTTTCACCCTGACTGATCCACCACAGTCGGCAACTCACGATGTACCTAAATCATTGCATAGTTCAATAGAGGCAAAATAGCGTTATAACGGTGCGTCTCCTTCCGCCCTTTCTGTCCTGGGATTCACACTTGGGTCGCATAATTATTACCAGGATGCTTTTGATAACGAGTGTGTGTGTTATCAATAGCATCCAAAAATAATTATGCGACCCAAGTTAACATCCCTGAGAGAGAGAGAGGAGTGGGGACAAACAGCTATAAGATATGTACATATTAATTTGCACGCTTGCTAACCACACACACTTGCACCAATGTGTGCATGTTTGTATAAACATACAGTAGAATTCATTAGTTAAAAAGAATAACAAGAAAGCCTGAAAAATCGGGAGTCCATGACTGTTGTACTAAATTACAAGTGAGGTGGTCTGTAAAGAAAGAGAAAATAAAGGAAAAAAATTATGAAACTAAAATAATGAAAGAAGACCTATACACGAAATAATTGGAAATGTAAAGTTGTTACTAACACTCATACTAGTTGGTGGACAAAATCCCCGCCGACCGCTATGTTATTTTAATAAGTCAGAATCTTATTCGATGTTATATTTTGATATAGGAAGAATGTACATGGGGTTAGAACGATCGTGAAGAGTTGAGGGTAAAAGCTTCCGTTTGATAATCACACTAAAAAGTGCATTCTCTTGGGACGCAATATTTGCTCAGCATGCTTCTTGGTACTGGATTACGTATCCTTCAAACGTAAACTTACACTCTCCCTTGGCAACATTGCTTTACAAATGCACTTTTTGATCATGCCATTATTCTATAAAATTGCATGGCACTGATGCTATTCGTTTAAACAGTACATACTTTCGATGATGGTTATGTTCATTTGCAACGTATGATCTTTTCGATGGATTTCACCAGAAAAATTAATAACTTTATTATATTTTGCATCAATAATGTCATTACAAACTAAAGATAGTATACAGTAAAAACTTATTTTCCTGTGCAGCGGCCTGTTCCACGAAATGCCTGCCACGAAAATCCTCTGATGCGAAGTACTAGCCAGCAGATCCGAACACAGTGGAGTAGGTTATCAACCCACGGGGGACCATGATTGCCAGATGTTGTATTTTCCCAGTTATTGACTTTCAGATACCATAACAATTGCATTATGTTTTTCTTTGTCTATAGAACATCGACTCTCGTGATTTTTCCCTTTCTAGGCAATCCTTGTCACATTTTATAAGCCGTGACGCAAAGAGAAGCAGATCACGTTTTCACTCGCCATCTTCTCATTCAATTACACGAGTTCGCCGCCTTTCCCATGACGTAGCTATATACCTTGTAGACTTCACGATGCCATACACTGATAATAGAAATCTAATATATATTTACAGTATTTCTTGTATCGTTACTTCTGTCAAATTCTTTCCAACTGGAATCGGGTGCAATGCGAAAGTGGCATATAAATTCAACTCGTAAGTAATGCTACTGAAATATCATTTATTTATTTGATGTCACCGGTTTCATTTTATGATAAAATCGTCTGGAAATAGTAGTTTATTTAGGGGAGATATATGTTAATAACCTTGCTCCATTACAAAGAGAAGTGAAATTCCACTTGCAAACGCAGACACAGAATCAATATTATGATCGGACGTACCTCTTTGTTTGTTGGTTAGAAAAAAATCTTGCTATCGACTGGAGACCTAGGATTTTTTTATCTGAATAGTTATGAACAAAAGACATATTGTCATTGTGTGTGTTTTCAGTCTCATATAATATTTAGATGCTTGTATTTTAATATTTTTGCTTTCGTGGACTCTTACTTGACGACGGGTAAAGGTGTTTACGACTATTTTTTTTCCCGACGCACGGCCCCTGGCTGGTGTATTGCTTCGCCGTGTTTACATCGTTGTGCTTATTGGATATCTCTAAATAAGTCATTTTAGATTACTTTGATATCTATATTACAAGCTATATGAGAACAATGGTATGATCATGGTATAAAACTACTCAAAAGTGTATGTATATCACTGAAAAAGACGGTTTAAATGGGGACTACTTTGTCTAGCGGATGAGAGAGCTGCGCGGTGTACCCAATCACAACCAAAACAAACAGCTCGAGCATTCACTCGCCGAGCGAGTTTCGCAGAGAACGCATTACAACTCCTGTGCTTAGCACGCCAAACGCTATTCAAAATGCCTAGCAAAGAGGAACTGTGTTTTGTATCCGAAGCGAAAACAAACACAACTCAAGACTTTCTATCGAGAGACATCGATGATTTAGTGCTAGAAATTAAAGAAAATTTAAGGTTAAAATCACGCCCAACACATTTAAATGGAGGAAAGTCACGGACTCGGGCGTCCCCATACAGTGTGCCATCTCGCACCGAAAGTAAATGTGGTTGTTGTGATGGACGTAGGTGTCTGAGAAGAGGAATTGCTGCAAGGAGAAGTTCTGATGATCCATACGAAGCGCTACAAGAATTGTTAAAGGATGGTGACCTAATAAAAGAGGCAGTTAGAAGGTTACAGTTGGGCTTGTCGCCGAAGCAACGGGTTTACTACGATTCGGACGACGAGTTAAGAACTCCACCTTATCCATTTGATCATATAGAAGTGTGATGGCGTCTAATTTCTAGTGCAGCTCCTTCGACATCGCCTCTGCCTCATGATCTCGGATCTGTCCCCCCTCAATGCGGTCTCGGTCTTTCTGGGATTCAATTGCATCGTTTATTGAATTGCCCTGGTCTACCAGAGTTCGAGTCGACAGCTGGTTCCTTGAATTATCAGGATGCATTGCAGAGTGACGACGGTTCTACCCCTTCACAGACTTTGCAGCCCGAAGTATTGAGGAGCAGTTCAACAACGGAGAAGGATCATCTAAATTTCGTTCAGAAGAGTGCCCAAGAATGAAAGTGGCTGCAGTTAGTAACACCCGAGAGCAAACTACCATAGCCATTTATGCTCAGGTAGTGAGGATTGGTGCCAACTCTCCCTGACCGTAGCTGTTGGAGGCTTATTAACCCACCCAAGTTACAAAAAAGTTACAAGTACAAAGTGTCGTCGGCGATAGTTTTGATAAGTGTTCAATTCCCCCAGTCCATTTTTACTTGTGCATCACTGTCCAGTGTTCAACTGCAGTGACCCCACGTTTGGCAACCCCCGTCCATGATGTAAAAAGAGGATAAAGTATCTGGTTCCAGTCAGTGCCAACAAGGACGGTGAAGGGAACATCCAACATTCAAGTAACCAAGTTTCGCCTCTTTCAAGAAGGTGGACGTGAGGTGGTTGTGGTCGCCAACGGTTACCGTCGCTGGTGAGACTGATGGTGCAAGGGACCATCACAACACATGCGGAAACGGATTGGCGGAGATTGAGATTATCATTATCAGAGTTCGAGATCAAGATTCCAGTGTGAGACGGTAATGGCGACCAGATTGTACGGGGTTACGACTTGTTACAAGTTCTCTGATCTCAGTGTGTGCTTGTGTTTTAATAGACGGATCTGAAAACTTTTCTCTGAACGTTAGTAATTGTCACTATTTTAAAACTTGGTCATATACCGTTAGTGTGATCAAAAATAGTAGTTTGTAGGAGAAAGAGACCTCAACCAATTGTTCGTTATGTTTTCACTGTGGTGGAAGAGGCGGGGTGTTTTATTTGTACATTTATTTGCAGTGCAAGGATGAACGCTAAGTCGTATTTCAAATTTTTTGAGTGGAAATGTAATTTCTTTTGGCATTTGCTCTACGGATATGTTTTGCATAAAGGAATTGTATGGTAATACTGGAGTGATCATTTTTTTTATATTGAGGGAAGTTCCATTTAAACTAGTACAAATATCCCTTTCTTGGCTTAATTTGGGGCTCAAGTTTCACATGTTATTCAACTCTGACCAAATGACCCAAACAATATTGCTCAGGTTATATATAAATGTGACCAACTCCGTCATATACCATTATATATACAGTGTTATTTATAGTGCGAGTGGCATACTGTTGTTGTTTTGGTTTCATCAGCTGTTTGGCAGAGTCCCAGAAGGCTTCGATCAATATGGGAGCGAGGCACTTCCCCCCCCCCTCCCCTCCCCTCCCCACCTATGTCTCCTCCCGCCATACCTCCCATTATTCCTCCAGACTCCACCTTTCCCGCTTACCTCCTTTCTACTCTCCTTACCCTCTCCCCCCGTATCCTCCCCTCTCCTACCATCTTTGCTCTGCCGGCTGTAAACCTCCAGTCATTGAGGAAATGAGTATATGATTTGTGTAAGTTTTATGTATTATTTATTATGTGCTGTTGTCATACTTTCACATATGTATCTAGTTAGAAGTCTCCTTTGTCATATCGATGTATCTTAAAGTTGTAATAATGTCCCAGCCTTGTTTTCTTTCGATATTAGAAAATAAATTGTCATTTTATTACTTTATTTATTGTGGAAACTCGAGCTTCAATTGTTTAGAGCTATGTTTTTGTTCTATTGTGAGTGCGAATCCGAGTATGGAAGTTGATTGAAATTTAGCCCCAATTTTCTTTGTCTTGGATTTTTGAAAAAAAAAAAATTGTTTTTTCTCTGAGTAATCTTCCCGAAGGTTAATGAGAACTATGAGTCCTTCTGCTTCTGTTTTTTTCAGAATTAAATGTGATATGTATTTATTAAGTAACTTTTTTGAGATATGTTAACCTAGTGTACATATAGGCACTGTTAAAAACGCTTAGATCATTGTAAATATCCACATCTAGATCATTGTCTAAAAGTGCATGTTTTAGTGCATTTAAAACCATAGTTTCTGTAATTGAAAAAGACACGGATGTGTATTTGTAATTAAAAAAACGAAAGGTTAATAATGTGTTTCTGTTGGTTTCCTATCTAGGATAAGTACTGTATTGATTTCAACTGGTAAAATATTAAAACTAGACAAACGCAACTGACAACACATTGTTCTGAAGAATGTTGATTACTTCTGCATTCCAGAATAACGAAGCTCAGCCAGAATTGTATGGCTAGTGATATGAATAATGCATCCCTTATTAATCATGGATGAAAGTATTGACTTGACCTACGGCAGTAGTTTGCCTGGCTAAAATTCATTGACCAGCTGAAATGATAACTACAACAACAAAGAAAAGGGCCATTAAAAATGTGTTGCTAGAAAACAGTTGGATAAAAATCTTACTTTATGCTGATTGCAAAATAAAAAAAAAATCTGTCGTTTGCTTCTGCATGGCAAGCAAAATAAAATTGTGGCAAAAATAGCTATTGATCAGGAGAGGAACTTATTCAGAGTGTTTTTATAGAACTTTAACAAGTTGAGACTGCAATGTTGCCCGCTTCACTGTCAAACCGTAACCAAAACTGCAATGACTTCATCCTATCCTTGTAAGTGTCATCGGGTATTGGTGTTAGTTTAACACTGTATTTAATGTAAACCTCCACGTTTAATGGATCTACTTATACTGCTTGCTAAAGAGGAGACTTGATCTGCTTTTTTATAACGGCAGTCTGATTCTTTGAACATAGAAAAGGCTCCTGCATGGAACCCTCATATTACAAGGATTGAGAAATGGGCGGAAGACAGGAAGTCCAGCCACAGCCTAGATTTCAGTTTACCTAAACAAAAATATCGCGAGCTCCACATACCTAGCAATTCAATAGCTACGTGGAAATAGTATACTAAACCGTGTTCAGCGTTGTCATGGTTTCTATTCTAATTGTTAACAGGACGTTTTTCCCATAACCGGTAAGTTGCTCGTTGATCATTGTAGGCGAACATGCTCTAGATGAGGCCAAAAATCTTCAAGGAGATGCTGAATAGTGAGTAAAGTTTTAACTAAATGATTATGGATGTGAAAAATCCCACTTCGTGAATGAGACGCGTTCAGAGGTCAAAAGTTGCTTCTAAATTTGAAACTAAAGAAGACCGGGGTTTCCTACTATCAGTTAACAGCCAAGTTGATCTAACATCAACTTGGCATACTGGGACTAAAACGAACCCTGCAATTAACGTTGATAATGGCGTGATCGGTAAGGGCTTGACCTGCCACCTCGGTGGCTGCTAGTTCGATTCTCTGGCGTTCAATTGAGGCGTCAGAGAAGTGTATTTCTGGTGATAGAAGGTCACTCGACATGGTTCGGAAGTTACGTAAAGCCGTTGGTCCCGTTGCTGAATAACCACTGGTTCCATGCAGCGAAAAAACATCATTTAACAAACCAACACTTATTCACATATAAAAAATTTAGCATGACAGTTGTAGTGCAGAAGAAAGGAAGAGAAACAATTTTTATAACTACGAAGTCGCCATTAATAGCTTTCATATATTGGAATGGAAATTTCATCTAAATGCAAATGGATAAAGAAAGCTCCAATTAACCCAGGAATCTCGTTGGATGAATTAAACTACTATTCGTCCCATGACTTAGTGAGTTGTGTTCCACACAGTCGTTTCCTGGATGTTGAACCCCTATTCCCCAATACCTCTCTCGCCATCTATGATCTATCCGGCCCTTGAATATCTTCCCACATGTAACAGTCTCATCCATTTTTTTTTTTTTTTTTTTTTTTTACCATTTCTAGTGTCTCATATTTCAAACCGTTTAAACTCTTTCTGTTCCACAAATAATGTACAAGCGATTCATCTACACAGCTTACACTTTCTTTCATTCGTAGCATTCTTAATTTCTCCTCCCAATCTTTTTTGTAGGTACTCATCCTGATAATAACTAATCTGACTTCACAAAGCTGTGATTCGCTCTTCTCTCAGTCTATCCACCATTCAAAATTTCGACTCCCAACTACTCATAATCTTTGACTAGAATTTACTCTTTCAGGTTTCTATTCACGTCTCTTGCAAACACTTTCAAAGTGTTGATCGTTTGCCATTTTTTACTTCTAAGTTGCTCTCCTGTTATCTATAACTATAAGTTCCACTACCATTCTCAAGCATAATCTAAACTTGGGTGAACTTTTATTTCATTTAGCTCTGCCCTTCTTCCATCTCTGAAATAGCAAATCTATAAAATACTCACTCCATCTACCTAGGACTGTTTTCCCTTCATTCAGCATCTCACCATTTGCTGGTTGTTTTTCGCAGTCAGTGTGATTGTTAACCTCTTCTTTTGCATTTATTTCCTTTTGGAGCAACTTTCTTTAATGAAATCCTTGCTCGCCTTTCCCCTATGTCGTTATCGACGCACACACACACACACACACACACTATTCAGACACGATTTCAGTCTGAAAAAAGATTTTTTTCTCCAGAAGACATGACATCATCTCTAGAAGAGACGTGCGCGATAGCATTTTATCGGCAGACGAAACATCGCCCACTTTTGCATTCAGACAAGCCCATATACGTGCAATGTTTTTGCGAACGGTACGGACTCGTTCATACAATCGTTCAGTGTACGGGTCCCTTTATACTTTTTTTTTTTTTTTTTTTTTTTTTTGACTCCCAAGCTAATGTCCTTCTGTACACAGTCCTTCCTTCTGTCTTGCAAATGCACCTCAAATAACCTATATTTTTTTTTTCATAAAATTTTCCATCTAATTACAGCACTAATAACTGCTATTATTCCTCTTCCCACCTTCCTATACCCAAAAATACTTTCTGCTGATTCCACAACCTCTTCCCGGAATTTTACACTCTTCATTTTCTCCTTATATGGTCTCTTAATTGATCATTACAAAATTCTTTGCCATAATTATCTTTACAACTATGTCTTTATCCCTTCCTCTGCAATCTGAACTTTCAGTTATATCAACATTTTGCTTCAACGAAATAATGATTAGGTGAACTTCCAGTCACCCATTTTCTTGCAGTAAGTTCCATAAACTATTCCATCCATTTTCAACAAGTAAATAATATATATAGGCGCCTCAGTGACGTGATCGGTATGGCCTTGGCCTTCCACCTCAGTGACAGTGAGTTCGATTCTCTGACATTCCACTGAGGGGTTAGAGATGTGTATTTCTGGTGATAGAAGTTCACTCTCGACGTGGTTCTGAAGTCACGTGAAGCCGTTGGTCCCGTTGTTGAATAACCACTGGTTCCATGCAATGTAAAAACACCATTCAATCAAATATATATATATATATTAATATATATATATATATATATATATGTATATATATATATATATATATATATATATATATATATATCATATATATATATATATATATATATATATATATATATATATATATATATATATATATAATCGTCTCCCACCAATTTTTCATTTTCCAAGTGTACTGGTGTTTGATTTTCTTTTGAGAAATATTTATTTCCAAGAATTAGGTCAATTTTTTCAAAATAATTGTCCACAAATTGCATTTGATTCACTTCAGGAGTCACAACTTTATCTTTTTTTTACCTACCACACATACACACACACACACACACACACACACACACACACATATATATATATATATATATATGTGTTATGTATATATATATATATGTATATATATATATATATATATATATATATATATATATATATATATATATATATATGTGTGTGTGTGTGTGTGTGTGTGTGTGTGTAGTAGGTAACAAAAAGATAAAGTTGTGACTCCTGAAGTGAATCAAATGCAATTTGGTGGACAATTATTTTGAAAAAATTGACCTAATTCTTGGAAATAAATATTTCCCAAAAGAAAATCAAACACCAGTACACTTGGAAATGAAAAATTGGTGGGAGACGATATATATATATATATATATAGATATATAAATAAATTATATTTAATATAATAATATATATATAAATATATATATATATATTTGTTTTTACGTTGCATAGAACTAGTGGTTATTCAGCAACGGGACAACGGCTTTACGTGACTTCCGAACCACGTCGAGAGTGAACTTGTGTCATTAGAAATGCACATCTCTATCTCCTCAGTGGAATGCCCGAGAATCGGGTATGTGTGTGTGTGTCTGTGTGTGTGCGCGCGCCTCAAGTTGTGATCGGTAGCAGTCTCGCACACATAACTTGCATAAATATATGCCACTCCGAGTGTGTATGTGTGCGTGTGTGTACATACTGACATATATATTTACTTACAGAAATACCCAAAGTTTTTACTGGGTAGATAGTATTTCATCGAAAAGGTAATGGTAAAAATATTTCTAAAACCATGAAAAGGAATTTTTTGGAATTGGACTGGGAGTGTAATTAACGTGCTTCGGAAATGACGGCCACGCCCCCATCCGGATTATTTATTACCAGCTCCCAAAGAGATAAAAATGTCATGAGAGCATTGTTATTGTCACAACAAGAACATAGGATATGGAAGCATAAATGACAGCATACTAATACGCGCAAACAATGTCAGCATACAGCGCTTTGTAATGAAGAGGTTTTAATGATAGATTTATTTATAATTTTAATAATAATATACCAATATCATTACTATTTTAAATGATGGAATAGCAAAATTATTACTGCTTTTCACAATTACCATTATTATTATAATAGAATACAGACGAGTGCACAACACCTGTATGAAGAAGGCATCACATTAAACATGGGTTATGAACATTGCGTTTTATATAGATTGTGGGCTAACTAATGTCGCATGGAATATAGTAAAACAACAATGCTTAACTTTGAGGAACTTAGTTATTCTGTTAAGAAATAATAACGGTCTACAGCTCAAAGAAAAAAGTCTTTGAAGCAGTTGTTACAGGCAACGATTTCTTGAATGAGAAACAGGCTTTTGCCATAAGTAGGATCTTGCTGATAATCAAGAAGTCCCGTCGAATACTCTAGAAACTTTGCAGATGAAGTCGTATCGTGCATGGTAGCATAAAGCCTTGCTGTCGAAATCTGGCTCAGCCACCAGCTTTGGCAGCCAGTCACGAAGGTACGCCCCCCCCCCCCTCCCCCCGCCCCTTAGTCACGGATTCACTTGTCACTATTTTTCCATCTGCAGTGCCTGGTCAGGTGTGAATTCTTATTATCCATCGGCTTAGATAGTTGCCCTACGGTCCTCCAAGCATATATATATATAGTGATTTCTACCTCTGTATCTCCTCTTCCTCAATGGCTTAGAAATCAAGTCGACACCGGTCTTTACCTTATTAGTTTTTTTTTACTCTGCTAATATGATACACAAACCACGTGTTATTGTTATACATACATATGCAATTGTAATTGCCACAGTGCCTTCTTAACTTCTAGAATTCTTTGCTCTTTTTTTGGATACTCTTGTCACTCAAAGCCAGACGATCCAAGTGCAAAAATATGAAGATTCATATATACATATATATACATATGCATATATATGTGTGTGTATATATATATATATATATATTATATATATATAATACTATACATACATACATATATATATATATATATATATATATATCTGTATAGTATATAATATGAGGTATCACTTTGTTTTGTCTAAGGTTATATGCCAAGTCATTATTGCATGTCTTGTCTGATGTGAACTTATCTTTTTTGATGGTCAATGAACAAAATAAATTAATATTTACATATAAAGCAAAGCAAACGTAGTATGCGAGTCTTCCTGGCCTACACTATCAGAAATTTACTCTAATTTCCTTTCTGTCTTTTCTGTAGTCTTTCGTTTGCTTTCTTCAAAGAGTTCCTTTGTCATCTAGAGGCTTTTGAAGTCGCGGAGCAACATTTCATTCTTCGTTTGCAGATTTGGCAGCTCATCTTCCAGAAGAAGATTCTTCTTCTCCATGCTGCTGGCCAGCCCTGCCTTCTCTTCCACTCTTCTTTTGCTTGCAGTAAATTATCCTGCTGACTGAGCTTCATTTCTTTCTCTTGGAGATGACATTGGAGGGAGCCATTTTCTCTCGACAGCTTTCCAGCTTGCTCCTGCAGTTCTCGAACGTTGAACTGGAGGTTTTCCTTCTCGTTCTTACAGTGGTTGAGTTCGCCTTCCAGTCCTCGGATTCGTTTAGTCATCTGCATCTTTCTTCTACCGTCGCACGCAGCTCCGTCTCCAGCTGACCTGCTGCTTCCTCTTGTTGGCGAAGTTGACAATAACTGAGCTTTGCCAACTGAGCAGCCAAGCTCATTACTTTGTTGTTCAGGGTATCACTCGCCTGTTGAAGAGCGGCAGCGTTCTGTCATTCGCTGCTTTTTTCTGCTTTCATCCACATTATCTCATCTTCCAGCACATTTCGTACGTTTTCCTGAGCCACCACCTCTTCCTGCATCAGCTGCTTTTCGTTCTCGAGCAGAAGGATCTCGTCCTCGACGTTCCATCTTCTGCTTGTTAAATTTTTCTATTGTAATCATCGTCATCGATTTTCTGCTTCTTCTTGTTCGCCAAAAGCAGCAACCTGAAGCAAAATCTTAGACTCCAAAGGCATGAGTTCAATTTTACGGATTCCACTGCACAAAATCGTCCCAAAAACTGTTGCTATGGTAGATTCACATCAACCGCGCATTTAATGTCTTGGCCAGTCCCTTACGACGCTCCTGATTGGCTGTTGATAAGCCAATCGCAGGGCTGGAAATTGTCTCTCTCGAGAGTTCACATGGGGAGGATTTATGTTCCAACTCTCCTGAGGGATACTTTTGAAAGATGTAGCCCTCAGGAGAGGTGAAACATAGATCCTACCTATGTGAACTCTCGAGAGAGACTGAGAGTTTCCTTTCCAGCCCTGTGATTGGCTTATCAGCAGCCAATCAGGCAAAGCAGAAGTTATCCTTTTCGTAGACTGTGTCGACAGAGCCCACTCCTCAAGTTTATATTCACTTCCCTCTCACACTTTTCTTTCAGTGTTTTTCAGAATTTCAAAAAAAAATATAGAGAAATTAGATTTTTTTCCAATTTATGCATCATCAAATCCATAAGAATGCCAAACGACTATTTCCACCCTTTTTATTTTATGGAATCGACAGTTCATCATTTTACTTTCATAAAAAGTTAGCTAAAGGTTATTTTCATGCATTCCTTAATACCTATTGTAGTACATTTGCAGTTTTACCTGACAGTTCCTGACACACACACACACACACACACACACACCCAGATGCTCAAAGAAATAAAATAAACTTTGACACAGCTGTAGTTTTTTGCAATCATTTGTGTCAATTAACGTAGTGTATTGTACTTTAGGGTAAACCGTTCGTGTCTTTCTCATTTTGTTCTTCTCATATTTCTAACTTTATTTTTTTATTCATATGATACTTATTATTCATTTGGATATAACTTTTAGAGCACTTATCAATTTGCATGTCTAGCAGTTTTAACATACACACATATCTACAAATCACTGGATGCCGAGTCCGTAAATTCCTTGCTAGTACTAATTCCCAGATCTTACTCCCGTAAGTTGATGTCTTCACACATATAATCCTTAGCTTCACCTTCTAAGATATCTTGAGATGCCATGCCCATATGGATGTGACGGGGTCCTTAGGACTATTATTAGTCATAGAAGGGAAGCCATGACCTTTAATACTGTTCAACAGCTGTGGAAACAATGCAGGGGAAAGATGTGTTGAGGGAACTAAAAATTCATCATCTCTATTTTAGGTTGGGAAGCTGGTGTTGCCTAGGCTAGCAGCCTCACCATTTCAAACGTCGAGGTCTGCCCACTTTGATCTCATTTCTCCAGTGACGTGAAGCAGTGGATGACTAATTTCAGTTTATTCCGGCCATTGTTGAATTTCTTCGTGACCATTGCAGAGCTGCAACATGATAATCAAGTAAGAAAATATTGTTAAAAGTTTGAGCAGTTATAGCACATTCAGTCTGCAGCATTCATGCCACTGATAACTCCCTTATGGAGGTGAACAGGATAGATCCCTCTCTGATACCAGAAGTCACGCCCACGGAACAACCCTAAAGCTATGTCTTCAATATTTATGCGCAAGTGCCCCCAAGTTGTCTGTCTCCTACATATCCCTTGTTTATACTTGTACAGATTAAAGTAAATGTATAAGAAAACATACCTTTCTCCCTCTCATAAATTTCATATTATTTTGTTCAAGACAAGGCTAATTTATCGATGTTTTCTTGTCAAAGGTAAATCTCTTTAGTATACACTTTGTGATCTCCTAAGTATGCACTTGGTGATCTTATAAAAAAGGAAAGGTATTTGCAGTTAGTCTTCAAGAATCTACTATGCATTTCAGGTAAGTGGGATGAGGTCAAAGTCACAGGCTGTTTTACATTTGTTTGGTCTTTCTGATTCCGGTAAATTCCCTTTTCTGTTTGGTAAATAGAGCACTTAGGCTTTGTTCTGGGGAGGAGGCAAACCCAGCAAAATCCCAATAACCTCGACTGAATGGACTTTCCTTCAGTGAAACTGTCAGAATGATCCTGGATGAACTCTATAGATTGATGCTGCTCTAGTTAACATTCCTGAATGTTATCTTTATTTAAATAAACTGCGAGGTCTTCTACCCGACACAAAGTGTATTAACTGTCACTGAAGGAAGAGTCTGTTGTGAGTGACAAACGTGCTATCTAAGCAGGGACGTCGGCATATTTATCACAACTAGGAACGAGCAAGATGGTACGTACTACACCAAATTCCGGAATAGAATAAATGCTTGAGAATTCATATGTATAAAAAGCTGGCAACATTTGAAAATAGTAATGGCTATCAGAACTGCATAATGGAAGATAGGGTATAACATAATGAAGGACCAGAATGTATAAAAAATCGTTTTCTTCGCCCACCCCCCTTTTTCAGGCTATTCTTATATTTATTTTTGATACAAAAATCGCCAAAATAAAGGAGTTAAAAACTCTTTAAAATATTATGCAAAAATTGGTATGACTTGCTGCACACTCTTTGAGAAAGAAGGGAGGACATTATTTACGAATATTAACCGGAAGGATACCTCTTGTGACCCTCAAGAAAGTGTCTCTCAGTTTCAAGTTTATCCTTGGCAAAGGATGCAATTTCACAAATATTTGACAACGTAGGTACTATGACAGAAATCAGGTGGCATCTTTCAACACTTTAACAGACTAATCCAGGTAAAACCGTCAAAGGCAAAAAAGTCACAGGAAAAAAAAAATCGCATTAATCTTTCCTAGCTAGTGGCCCCGATGGTTTTAATCTGGTATGTATCCACGACATCCCTGCAGCGTGTGATTTTTTCTTACTTTTTTCCTGTGACTTTATGACCGGCCATCCCCAGAGTATCGGTATAGACATCACCGAAGAATCGATCTATGAAGATCTTAATAACTGAGAAGCAGAATTTCTTTATTTCACTCAAACTAAACATTAAATTGTTATGACGAACAGACATTCTTACGTTTTACCATGGTCCCTGTGATTTTACTACCAATGGAAGTTTATTTCATTGTTTATTTACAGATAGAATTTGCGCAAGAGCTCTCAGATTTGTTCACAATCAGAAAAATTTGGTTTTCTTTGATTGGTTTGGCAGAAAGGTGACACTGGCGTGACAGCTACTAAGGTCATACAAAGCGTTATAAATAAAACAATGTAACTGAAGAAAATATCTAGATCAGCAATTTTGTATTTTTTATTTTTATTTTGACAATCCCTAATTTACTACGAATTCATAGGCTTATCCCGAAACGCCCGAAAGAAGAAAATGTCCAATAGTGACGAATTAATCAAAATGATCCCGGCACATGAACAGGGAGTAGTGTAGTACCGAGCGAACGTGAACAGTTAACTTCTGAGAACTGATAAGGACTCAGGCGATCAATCAGCCGAGCGCTTATTTCTTCGAACATCAACTGGCGATGCAGTTTAACGAATGATAGATTACCACGTCATTATTCAAGTAGTTCGTCCCTTTATGAAATGGTCGTTGTAAACAAGTAAATCTGTTGTAGATATGTGAATTAAACCTGAAAATGGACGAAAGGGAAGTGAGCACGTATATTTAAACTGAGGTGTTTAGTGATGACATCTTTATAGTGATTTTTGTTGCGACTATTTTTAGTTTTTTTTTTCTCCCCACCCGCGACGTAACACTACGCGTAGATAATACAAACTCGTGCTTACTTTGAATAATGAAAAATAGTTATATCGATAACCAAATTTTGTATTGTACTATGTTGTTCCTGTTAACCATGTAAATGATATCACAGACTTGAAATTCTTAGTTTACTTGGCGTAGTAATCAAAGATCCCCTCTCGGTGGAAGGGAGTTCAAGGGACATCACGAGAGTGTGAGGCGAGGCTCGGGCGCTAGCTAGTATCTTCCAACACAGCTGACTGAAGTAAATCGAGTCTACCCGTACGGGCGTTCTCACTACATCATGGCTTCCAACGACAAGAAGTGAGTAGCCGATTTCCGCAAATATTTGCTTGTTTTGCATAGAATGACAGTGTCTGTAGATATTTTAAAGGTGTCGTATTGTTGATAAAGAGATGGTTGATCGCCTCGAGATAATGCAATTCTTTTTTGTTTCGTGCTGTTATATCCAAGTGGAGTTGCTTAAATCTGACATTTTGTGTGAGGGACTGCGTTGTCAAAGAGAAATTTATTTAGCGAATGTTTTAATTGCGATACTGTTTTTCCCTCAATATGTGCTCAGGTATTACTGAGAGACCCAATTTGTGTATGGACATGTTTGTAGGCTTGAAGAAACTGCAGTATTTATATTACGTTGTAAGTTCAAACGGAGCGCGAAATTTGATTCCAGATCAACTGGTGGGCCGTGTGTGAAGGGTTGAACGAACTCATGACAACCTTTCAACTTTTCCCGTTTCGTGTGCTTTTTAAGAATAAAATGTGTGTGAAAATTGAAAGTTAATTAAATGTGCGCAGTACATTATTCACCTTATCAGTGTTTGCGAACGAAAGCAAGCAATCGGTCGACGTTTGGACCATTGGCTGATAAAGCCTGATCTAATCTTTGGGGCGTCGAGACGTAGTCAATATCAGAATGATGTTAAATGCATAGCCTTTTGATGGAAAATTATCTTGTAAAGCGATTTATGTAAAATCAATTCGTTACCCAGCTTCAGGTGCTGAATTACAACGTAAACAATAATTGAAATGTCCAAGAAAACAGTTTTTAGGATTGCGAGACCTGTAACTTGGAAACAGGTTGTAGGGCATCACTACAGCCACCCTGAAAGTGACCTTGAGTGGCGTGTCAGCCATTCTTATGCAAGTGTTTTGCTCCTAAAAAAGTGAAAAAAAAAACTATTTTGTTATTCGTGGCATCGTCTTGAGAGCTATCTTTTAGAGAATTTGAATGTGCTTTTTCTGAGATGTAAACTTTCACTAAGATCACTCGGTAATAATCATACCCCCATAGCCCAGATTATGCCTCCGGGTATTGCCTGTGGAAATTAGGCTCTCTCTCTCTCTCTCTCTCTCTCTCTCTCTCTCTCTCTCTCTCTCTCTCTCTCTCTCTCTCTCTCTGTATATATATATATATATATATATATATATATATATATATAGATATTATATATATATATATATATAGTATGTCATATGAATTTTAATGGATCACGTAATTATTGGATGCCTTCATTTTTTAATGCATGTTTATAGTAAATATATTCTAGAATATTTTCCCATAAAAGACCACCATTTTTCTCCCAACCATAAGTGAACAATACTTAGCTGGAAAGGTCAAATACTTCTAAATTACAAAATCAACTGTCGAAAAAAAATATGTGGGTGATGTGTGTAATTAGTAGTAATATCCCCATGGAGATGGAACAAGGACAGTGCCAGATATCCATCCTAATTTTCTTGAACATAATCCAACATAGGGACACTGGGGTCTTATCTGGTCGGTTATGTGAATGTGGGTTTGTAGGATGGGAGGGAGGATGGGTTTGCCTCACCCCTCTGATCCTCGAGCCTGACGTGACCCGCTGGATCAGGGAGCTACAGTGGCTTTTCGTCAAATCATAAAGTTAATTCTAATTGGCATGAAGCTCCCCCTTCTTTCTTATGACTGAATACATTTAACAAATAGTTAAGTTTTTGGATGGAGGTTTTGGTATACCTTCAGAAAGAGAAGATGCTATGCTAACAATATTTGTGTGTAGGCATGTTTTGCTAGCTTCTATGAGAAACTAATTCAACCATTTATCTATACGTATTTTGTCACATTCAGTAAAAGTTCCCGAAATGCATTTAGGGAAAAACTAGAAGCATGATGTTATGCCTTTTTAGGAATATTCATACAAAGGATGGGGAGCCTATTGCAGTGTTTGCCCTTCTGGCAGTGGATCCTTTTATGCCACAGTTGCCTGCCTTGACCTGTAGGAAAGGGAAGGTGTTTCCTCAACAGCATTCTACTTCCTCATTGAGCTTGTCTTCCCCCTCTCATATATGTCTTCTCCCTCCTCTCACAGGAGGAAGTAGTAGTTCAAAGGAAACCTTTAGTAACAAGTACTGTAGGGCTTCAATTAAGCACTCATATGAGTCTCTAGGAAAAACAGTAGCTCTCAGACTTCAGGTGGTGATTGCTTAGCTTCTGACAAGGTGGGCATGGGCTTCACTTATTGTGTTCTTGGCCCTGTCCCAGCCCACTTGGACACTGCCTATCTATCTGGATTAAGCCAGCGTTGTGTTGGCACAGGCTTTTGTTTTTTAGTAGGCTGTAACATATTAGAACTGCTCCTGACTCTCCCTGATGTGATTCTCCGAGATAACACTCAAAGTCGAAACAGTGCACCCCGCTTGCTCTATATGTAGCTGCACCCTGGTCCATGTGCATGTGTGTCTTTGGGGAGACACTGGTTAGAGCACATGCAACCCACTTCCCTGCTCTTGCTAGGTCCAAAGACCATGTGCATGCTGGTAGCAAGATTGGTTCCTCCTTGGTTTTGCGAGTGACAGATTGTACCGACAGGTGTCTCATCCCAGGATGAGGTGAAGTTCAGGGGGTTACTGGTGTCAGGAGGAAATACATTTACTTTCCTTTGCTCCAGAGTGCCAAGTTTTTAAGCATACTTAGTTCTTAGAAGGTGGGACATGGTTTTGTCCATCTTTCTGAGACGTTTCTCATGAGTAGTCTTACTCTATGGAACAGTTTATAGTTGGACTTGCCATGAGTATTGCTGATGTGGCAGTGGAGTGGAGAACATTGATGTCTTGGGATTTTCTTAATGACTGTGCAGTGTTTTTCAAACTTTTTGTACGGGAGAAAAAATCTTCAGCCAAATTTTTGGTGTAGGGCTAAGCCTTCATGGTCTGGGTCTATGAAGAAGCCTGCTCCTCCTGAACCTTGTTCTTCCTTTAGAAAGAGAGGAGAGCTTTTCAACCCCTTTCACCCTCCTCTGCAAGGCAAGGCAAAGCCCTCCTCAGCTGCAGCAAGTAGGGGGATACCTCTCTGGCCATTGGGTAATAGGGAGAAGATGGGCAAAACCTGGTTATTCTTGGTTCTCTGAAACAACTGAGCATTTATTTCATGGACTACTGCCTTCCCCTTACTCAGATGTTGATATTTTCCAAGTTGATGGGGAAATGCATTTGAAATTATTATTATATGACAATACAAGCAGGTATTTTGTGCTATAAATACCCCCTTTTTTGTTACTTAAAATGCCCTTTTAATGCATTGTCTAATACAGTTAGGATATTCATAATCATATCTATTTCATCATCACTGTATTCAGGGCTACATGTACTACATGGTGCTCTTAAGAACATGGACGAGGAAACTGATTTCATCACTTCATTGCTTTGAACAGAATGAAAATTCACATAGGCAGAAATTATGGTGGATTTTCTGTACACACTGTATTTAAGCCCATTACTACTATTATATAGTCCAAAAAGGGTAGGCAACATTTTAATAGTGAATTTGATTCAGGGCACTGATTCATTTAATTTAACAAAGAAGTTGTTTACATTTTCGTTACCGGGCCAAACATATTACATCATAAGCATGCCTGAGCCATACTACGTGACGTGGAATGGTTATGTTAAGACTGCTTTCAAAAACTCCCACATTCAAATTACTTAACACTGGGGACAAAAGGTTACCCACTGCCATATCAAATTTTTGAGAGTAAAATTTACTTTGAATACACAAATTCTAATTTATTCCTTTTTGTGTGCTTGGAAATTGCGATATCCTGTTGTCTGTTCTCTAGAATATTCCGTGAAATCATCAAACAATTTTTAGAAATGAGTGCTTTTACTGGGATAGAAGACTGAGAATTCACTGCAATATCAAATAGTTGAATAGTGAAAGTGTCAGGAGGAATTAACAACTCATTGATTTATTTGATTTTTGGTAATTGGCATGACCCCACATATTGTAATTTTCTATGATTATTATTGTTACTGATAAACTCCTCTGAATATTGAATCCTTTTGTTCGATAGGACTCCAACTGCTCCCCGCTATGCCGACGGCGCTGCCTATTTCGACATGGGCGAACACACGCTGCGTGTCCCCATGACACTGCACGCCGAAAACCGCCAGCGCATCTGCAAGAGGGTGGCAGCTCGCGACGTCCCTCCAGGGAGTGTGATCCTTCTGCAGGGTGGAGACGACGTCAACCGACATTCTTCGGATGTATCCCACGTCTTCCGACAGGTGAGTTGCTTTGTGGAATACCACCTTTTCGAGTGGCTGTAGAAAGGACATGTGAATCAGCTTCAGCATGTCGTAGAACCTTTTGAATGTGCGTAGGAGGCTTAGGGATATTGAGTAATTGTACTAAACTGCCCATTTAGCTATTGGCTTTCATGAACGAGTTATTGGTGATGTCATCTGCGTGATACCGAAGGTAGCTTCGGTAGGATTTTTGTGACGTTCAATAACTGTAATAGGAGAGTGGATTGATACTGATGCTGTTAGGTTACAGTGCACCGTCGATGTCAACGTAGACAATTTGGAAAGCAGCTTGCATGAGCGTTTCGTTGGAAATAAGTATCTTGTTGACTTTAGTTTCTGAGGTCGGGTTTGTGCTGCTAGTTGGTCAAAAGTTTCATTTGTAGCGAACCTTCAAGTTAAGTCGATTTAGGGGGAAAAGGTATGAGAGGGTAAGATCATTTTGGAAAGATGGAGGACTGTTGACGAAAAGTGGGTAGTTTACATTGAAGGAGGAGAGGAAGACCCATAGAATGCTGGATAGATGGCATGGAAAAGGTCCTGGAACAGAATGTTAAAATATTCACGATCCCGTAGATGGTGCCATCATTGCTCCTCATGTGGTGCTCTGTAAGCATTACTTAAGCCTCTTTGCAGCGTCCCTTCCGCCCGTAGCTGCAACCCCTTTCATTCCATTTGCTGAACCTCTTTTCATACTCTCTTCTATCTTACTTTCCACCCTCACCATAATTGTTTCATAGTGCAACGGCGAGGTTCTCCTCTCGTTACTACTTGAAATCCTTTTACTCTCAATTTTCCTGTCAACGATGGATGACTTCATTGGTCCCAGCGCTTGGCCTTTGGCCTAAACTTTATATGCCATTCCAATCCTAATATCAAGGAAGCGAGTGTGTGCGCGTGAAGGGTATATGCCACATACCCTTAACCACCTTACAAAATGACAGTCGTAATATAATTATATTTACAAACACAATTATTGGTCTCGTGTCCCTTTTAAAAGGGGTTGGCGTAAGATAAGTCGACCATCGGTAATTGAGTAGTAGAGAGAGAGAGAGAGAGAGAGAGAGGGGGGTGTTAGTAGAAGGGAGATAAAATAAGCGTGGTGGGGGGTGGAGAGGAGGGGGGATGTCTTCGCATCTTCCATTAACACTTGTTGTTGACCAGAAATTTGCTTAATCTCTCTGCCCTCCTGACCATGAAGATTAACCTCAAGTTTCACAGTGGGTTCATAATTCATACCAAGTAAATAATTGTGAACTGTGAAAAAAAATAGGAGCTCAGCTAACATTTTTTCAAGAGCCGCAAATTGAAGGTCAAGGAGCCGCCACCCTTGGTATAGGGGCAGTATAGGATGTAGGACGTTGTATGCCGTCTGATGATCCTTCTCTGGGGAATGTGAGTTTCGTGCATGGAGACTGACCCGCGATCCAGTATTTCAAGTAT